>NC_044393.1:46896892-47199922 GCF_006542625.1 Nomascus leucogenys
GGCAGCTGAACCAAGGAGCACATGAAAAGCAGGTTTCTCCAGACTCTGCCACACCCTTTGGGAAACTTATTAGGGGGAAAAAAATCCTCTAAGTCCTTTTTTTTTTTTCTTTTGAGTCAGAGTCTTGCTCTGTTGCCCAGGCTGCTGGAGTGCAGTGGCACAATTTTGGCTCACTGCAATCTCTGCATCCTGGGTTCAAGCAATTCCCCTGCCTCAGCCTCCCGAGTAGCTGGGATTACAGGTGTGCACCACCATGCCTGGCTAATTTTTTTGGTATTTTTAGAAGAGAGAGGGTTTCACCGTGTTGTCCAGGCTGGTCTCGAACTCCTGACCTCGTGATACACCTGCCTTGGCCTTCCAAAGTGCTGGGATTACAGGTGTGAGCCACCACACCCAGCCAAAAATCCTCTAAGTCCTTGTAAAGCTTGATTTATGGCTTACTTTGGGGCAGGGAGAAGATGAAACAAAATTTGTCCTGAGAATTTAAGATGTCAACCTAACTGATTTATCAGGGCTTTCAGCTGCAACAGAAAGGATAACAACTAGCCCTTCAAAATGCTTGATAATGTGCCTAAGTTGGAATCAAGATGGAATCTTCTTGGATATCATTTTTTTCAACTTGAAGCTTCCCTATACTTATAAATCTTGATTGTTTTGTCTGAACAAGAACAAGACTTTTAAGCATTGATTTAGTATGATGTGTGAATAAAATGAGGTAATGAAAGCTAGTGACTTTTTTTAGTTTTATTTTATCTATAATTGACACATAATGGTACATATTTATGGGGTACAGTATGATGTTTTAATACATGGTACATTGTATAATAATCATATTAGCATAATTAGCACATTTATCACTTTAAGCATTTATTATTTCTTTGTGGTGATAACATTCAAAATCCTCTCTTCTAGCTATCTTGAAATATATAATACATTACTATTATTAATAGTTATAGTCACTCTATTGTATAATAGAACACCAGAACTTATTCTTCTTGTCTAACTGTAACTTTGTACTGGTTGACCAACCTATCCTCCCCAGGATCTGGTAACCACTATTCTCTCTGCTTCTATGATCAACTTTCTTAGATTCCATATGTTGCTGGGTGCAGTGGCACATGCCTGTGGTCCCAGCTTCTTGGGAGCCTGAGGCAGGAGGATCGCTTGAGGCTGGGAGTTCTGGGCTGTAGTGTGCAATGCTGATTGGGTGTCCACTCTTAAGTTCGGCATCAATATGGTGACCTCCTGGGAACAGGGGACTACACCAGGTTGCCTAAGGAGGGGTGAACCAGTCCAGGTTGGAAATGGAGCAGGTCAAAACTCCCTTCCTGTTTGAAGTGGGATTGGGCCTGTAACTAGCCACTGTACTCAAGCCTGGGCAACATAGCAAGACCTCATCTCTAAAAAAGGAAATTTTAAATTTTTTTGTGTAAACTAATATTTTTAATAAAATAAATTTTTTAAAGAGGAAAATTTAATTAAAAAACTAAAAAATAGATTCTACATGTGAATGAGATTACTCACTATTTGCCTGAAAGCTAATGATTTTGGAAGTCCAGAAAAATGGTGCCTACTGTTCTCACGATGGCATTTTCTGCCAGGGCGTGAGCTAACATCTGGCAGACAGTGCCCTCTAGAGCTGTTCTGAGAATGATAACATAAATACAGATCCCTGAGCTCTGCCCCTCTCAAACTGAATCAAAAGTGCTGGGCATGCAGCCCAGGTTTAAGTATTTTAAAAAGGCCCCCAGATGTTTTAATGCACATCCAAGATTGAGAACCACTGACATAAAGCCCTTTGGTGTTTAATACATTGAGTTTCTCATATTTCTAAATTTTCTCTTGAAATCACACTTCAGAGGACCTTGATAACAGGCCTTGACTTTTTAAAGTTTTTAATTTGGATTATTGGTTAATACGCACTTGAGTCAACAGGTTGAAGGTTAATTCTACCCCAAGGAAAAAAGTAAAACTTTTTTGGTTCAAGAAGCCCAGCTCTTATCTTACAGGAGAACATGGAGAGAAATGGCATCGGCCTATTCAGAACTCTTCTGCCCACCTAGCCGGAATCAGCAATTTAGCATGCAATCATAGCCATAGTTCACGTCTATAAATCGGTCAGCACCTGGGGGGCTATATCTTTGTCTTAGGTCTCCATGTTGCCCTCTGCAAACCTCTGTATTGCACTTGGTGAGCAGAGCGCAGTGTGGACCCCACAACCCTCACCCCCATGACTGGCGCCTTTGGGAAGTGCCCACCCTGCCCAACCTTACCCTGCAGTTCTCCTAGGTCCAATAAAATCTCAATTAATATTCATGCATGCACTAATGTATTCAACACACATTTGCTGTCTTTTGAAGAAGTGGGGCCAACCTGATTATATTTTCTGCATTATAAACACCTTCCAAGGCTCACCTTCTCTCTCTACCTCTCCATTTCTGGTCCTAGTTGAGGTCCTGTCATCTCTTACCTGGGCACCAGCAGTGACTCCCTAATCAGATTTGCTCCTTTTAGTCTCATTCCCTTCAAACCCAGCCCACACACTGGCCAGAACCATCTATCTAAAACTCAGATCTGGGGAGTGGGGAGGGATAGCATTAGGAGATACACCTAATGTAAATGACAAGTTAATGGGTGCAGCACACCAACATGGCACATGTATACATATGTAACAAACCTGCACGTTGTGCACATGTACCCTAGAACTTAAAGTAAAATAAACAAATAAATAAATAAAATAAAAAATACAACAACTCAGATCTGGCCAGGGCTAACCCCTGCTCGACACCCCCCAGGGGCTCCCGCTACTATGATCTGCAATGGCTGGTTAAAAGGGACTAAAACTTTCAGGAGCTGGTCTCTGACCACTTCCTTAGCAGCCATCCTGTTGCTCCCAACCTCAGTGGATCCTCGAGCAATGCTGATTGACGGCTTTGCACACAGATCCCTTACAGGGATTGTTTTAATTACCTCGTATTCATCCTGCTGGTGAGAAAGGGATTCCTGTCCCAGGGTTATGGGGATGGCCAAACACAGGACACCTCACACTGGACAGATGAGATGACGGCAGTTTATAACTCACATTCTGGATCAGAACACAGCATAGCTTGCAGGGCCACAGGGGCTGCACTTGGGAACAGAGTGAACAGCCACGGTCTGGAGTCAGGCTTTGTGCTATCAAAAGGGTAGGGTGATTCCTGGTTCCTGCAGGCGAATATGATGGGCTTGTTTGAATAATTTCTCAGGCTGACAGGGAACTGACTGACACCCACTGCTCAGAGATAAGCAGGAACTGCACCGTGTTTGGCTAGGGGATCTTATCCAAGAGAGCAGAAGGGAGGGGGATTTGTGGTTAGAGCATTCTAGGCTCTCTCAGTTTGACCAGATGTCACAGCAGCACTTAATATTGAACCCAATTCTAGGCCTTACATCACAGGCAGACAGGTGAGCTCCACCTCTGTGGGCTCCTCCATCTCCCCACTCCCACTTACTCTGGCTAACTCCTGGTCAGCCTTATTTTTCAACTCTGATCTCCTCTCCAGCAGGCCACTTCCCTGGCCTCTCCTATCTAGCTGAGTTGCTTACCTATCCTAGGTACTCTTAGTGCCTTTTTTTTTTTCTTTTTTTTGAGACGGAGTCTCACGCTGTCTCCCAGGCTAGAGTGTAGTGGAACTATCTTGGCTGCAAACTCCCTCTCTTGGGTTCAAGTGATTCTCCTGCCTCAGCCTCCTGAGTAGCTGAGATTACAGGCATGCGCCACCACACCCAGCTAATTTTTGTATTTTTAGTAGAGACAGGGTTTCACCATGTTGGCCAGGCAGATCTTGAACTCCTGACCTCAGGTGATCCAACTGCCTCAGCCTCCCGAAGTGCTGGGATTACAGGCATGAGCCACCGTGCCCGGCAGGATACTCTTGTTGCACCCTCTTACCCATGTCATAGTCTAATAAAAATGTAGAGATGAGTCTCTAAATTTAACGTTTTATTTGGGATACAAGAATTGCAATTTGGGGCATACACATAGACTAGGTACTCTCTGGTGTGTCTGAAGAACAAAGAGAAAGTTGGGGGTTTTATTTTTAAAAAGTAATGTTGTCTGTGGTCTTGAAAGAAAGTTCATGGGCATTAGTAAAGTTGTGGGGAGCTGGAAAGCTCCAGTTGGTGAGCCACAGGCCTGGGTAAAATTAGTCTTTGACCTGTAGCAGCTATTGGGTAAAGCTTGTCCAAGGCTGGTCTTGTTTTAGCAGCTATTGAGTAAAGCTGGTCTTAGGTTACCACAGGCAGCTTTAGCTGCTGGACTTGGAGAGAATTAAATTTTTGGAGCAATGCTATATGCCCCAAGTGCTTTTCCCTTCTGGCTTCCCAACTCTGTTTTTGTTGGGTATGACAAGAATGACCCAATTTGTATAATCAATTTTCACACTCGGAAGTTAGCAAACTACACTTAACCATACTCTGTCTTCTCCTCTACAATGTCGGCTCCTTGTGGACAGGGGCCTGGCACAGTTTATTTGTTTTCAACTCTCTAGTACCTGTCCAAGGAAAGGGGGTAAATTTTAAGAATGTAACTCAAAAATTCTAATTTACTTTTGCTACATTTTATACCGTAAGAAAAAGCAAGTCCATTGGCATCCCTCAGACAAAACAGACAACAACAAAAATTTCACTCTACAGGGAAATTGTGGGGGAAATTACATTATTTAAAAAATGGCCGAGTGTATTTGCTCACACCTTAAATCCCAACACTTTGGGAGGCCAAGGCAGGAGGATTACTTCAGGCCAGGAGTTCAAGACCAGCCTGAGCAACATAGTGAGACCCTACCTCTATAATCTGTATATATTTTAAAATTAGCCAGGCATGGTAGCACACGCCTATAATCTTAGCTACTCAGGAGGCTGAGGTGGGAGGATTGCTGGAGCCCAGGAATTCGAGGCTGCAGTGAGCCATGATTGCACCATCACAATCCACGCTGGTGACAGAGTAAGACTCTATCTCTTAAAAAAAAAATTGTTTTGTGAATATGTCCTCTCCCTACTCCTTTTCTTCACAATGTTTGGCTGGGTGCACATGAACACTTGCTCTCAGCATACCTTGGCGATTTTGCAGCCCTCCTCTTAAAATGTTAAGCATGAGGTCAAAGAGAGTTTATAGTTCTGAAGTACCACTTCACATCAGTGCGCTGGGAACTCGTCCTCACAGCCAGGAGCTGAGCTCCGCTTTAGTTTCACACAGAGTTTATTCACATTAGCAATGGATGCTCTGTCCAGGTTCGTGAATCCAGTGGATTTGTTTCCTTCAGAGCCTTCTAGTAGGAAACAAATATCTCAGAGATAAAGTTTTATAATCCCAGACCCACTGGTAGGGAAGAATTCAGCATCTCATGACAACTAAGGAGCAGAGCCAGAATTCAAACCTAGGTGTGTCCAGCTCCCAAGACTACGCAGAGTGGAGTTAGGCCAGAATGTGGAACGGCCACTGGCTCTTGCAGAAGACCAGTACGGCAGAGGGGACAAGCTAGCAGCCTCGGGCCCCACAGGACCCAAAGACAAATTTTGTTTGAATTGTGCTGTACTTACAATTTTGTTCCCATTTTTTTTATTGTGGTAAAATATACATAACATAGAATTTACCATTTTATCCATTTTAAGTGTATAGTTGAGTGGCATTAAATACATTCATAATGTTGTACAACCATCTCCAGAGCTCTTTTTATCTTGCAAAACAGAAACTGTATCCATTAAATGCTAATTCTCCATTCTCTTCTCTCCCAGCTCCCGGCAACCACCATTCTATTTTCTGTCTCTGTGACTTTGACAATTCTAGGTGCCTCATAGAAGTGGAATCATGCAGCATTTGTCTTCTTGTAACCGGCTTATATCACTTAGCATGATGTCTTCAAGACCCATCCACATTGTAATACTGTCAGAATTTCCTTCCTTTTTAAGGCTAAATAATGTCTCATTGCATACACTCATATATGTCACATTTTGCTAATCCATTCACCTATTGATGGACACTTGGGTTCCTGGTGCATTTTGGCTACTATGAATAGTGCTGCTACAAACAGAGGTGTATAAATATCTGTTAGTATCCCTGCTTTCAGTTCTTTTGGAAGTATACCCAGAAGTGGAAATGCTGGATCATATGGTAGTTCTATTTTTAATTTTTTGCAGAACTGCCATACTGTTTTACACACTGGCTATACCGTTTTACATTCCTACTGACAGGAAACAAGGGTTTCAGCTTCTCTACGTTCTCACCAACATTTGTTATTTTCTTTTTTAAAAATAGTAGCCATCCTAATGGATGTGAGGCGGTATTTCACTGTAGTTTTGGTGTGTTTTTCCCTAATGATTACCGATGTTGAGCATCTTTCCATGTGTGTATATAATTTTTTAAAAATTAGTCGTCAACATGAAATACCTGCAAATTTCACAATAACTCCAAATTCCTGACTCCTCTTGACAAAACAAGAGATCTGGCTCAGCTGGGCACTTATTCCCACAAGGCAGCAGTCAGCTACTCAGGAGGGCGGCTGCTCTCTAGAAAGGCCATGCATTCTCTGGTTTACTGCAGTCCCCACCACTCCCTGTTGCCTGACCCCAGGTGGCACAAAAGTTTGGGACTCCCTAGGGGATGTTAGCAGTACCTCAACTTGTCTATGTCTTCAGATCTTCAGGCCAACAACTCACCCCGGCCTCATGCACCCCTACCCTGCCCCTGGGCCTTGTGAAAACTGCCAGAACAGCTCCGGAGACCACATCTGACTTCTCCACATGCTTCTTGCAATCACCTCTGAACAGGAGCCAAAAAGTATTTGCCAAGTGAGTAAGAGAATGGAGCCTTTCTCCATAAATCTTAACAAATCAGTTAAGAATCTAGGTGTGATCAGGGAATGACATCTTGAGCCCAAATGATTTCAGGAGAGGCTGCCAGAGGCCTTTTTGAATGAAGAGCAGCCCAAGCGTGGCTAAGCCAGGCACGCAGCCGCGTTTCTGGCATTGCGCTTTCATGGCAAAGGTTTGATGAGGCTTTCTTGAGGTGACAGAGTGAGGAGACCAGAGTTGCTGGGGCACAACCCTTCTATTGTTGCAGTAACTGGACAAATACGTGGAGGGCTTTTCTAGGTGACTAAGGCCCTAGCAATGTCCTATGGGGTGGAGCTGGTGGGTGTTCCCCTCTCACATGGGTGGCAGCCAGTACCCAGGAACTTTGGCCGGGGACGCCAAGACTCAGAAAACAAAACCTGGGACTTTGCGTGTCTGAGAAGATAGGCAGGATCCTCCACGCCTCCTCCCAGACTGAACTTGGTGAATCACCCAGCGTATCCCACTTCAGGAAGGCAGGCGCTGAAGTGTCTGTGGCAAACCCAGGGAGAAGAGAAATTGTCCAGGCTGCCTTCTTGGGACCTCCCAGTCTTACCCTTTAAGCGAGGACTTAACAACATCAGCAGAATGGAAAGCAGCCTCTCTTTTCTACCACCTTGAGGATGAGTACCCATTTCACAGGACAGGAGGATGGAGGTTTGTGTCCCAGTGACACGTGACCCTGGACATGAACTATAAAAGCATTGAACAATTAAAGGTCTAGTTGGTCATCTTGAAATTCCAACTTTCTGGCTGGGTTAGTTAGGTGCAGTCTGAATCAATTATGGTTTTAGCAGAAAGATGCTGTAGCTTTCTGGGGCAGCAGCTCATCATTTTGCAGACATAGGCTTGGCTCCAGAAATACTTAAGGGGCCCATGGGACATCAGAGTAGACAACCAGCTGCTTTATTATATTAGTAGTCATCACAAAGTTGATTGTGCACCTGCCTTAAGTGCTTCCTACAAGCCAATCACTCTTCTACACCTTTGCCACATATTGATACTTTTGATTATCACCACAGGGCTTTGAGGTCTGATTGAATTCCAGGATGAAGACGTCGTTGGGGCACCGACAGACAATGCCTATGGCAAAGAGTGCCCAAGGCAGACAGCTCCCAAGGCGCAGTGCTGGGAGCCATCCTAAAAGCTTGTTCTTTCAACTTCT
Source organism: Nomascus leucogenys (assembly GCF_006542625.1). Taxonomy (NCBI): domain Eukaryota; kingdom Metazoa; phylum Chordata; class Mammalia; order Primates; family Hylobatidae; genus Nomascus; species Nomascus leucogenys. The sequence goes on from NC_044393.1 coordinate 46,904,925, forward strand.
GCAGTATTAGGGTTGTGTGTGGTTCCCATAAAAATAGCTACCTGCTTTCCCTGCCCTCAAAGCACTATTCCACAAGCAAATCCCTGCCCCATGCCCCTCTTTTTTCCCAAATGAATCAAGAGCACCTATGTCCATTATGATCTTTACTCCTCACAACACAGTAAAATGGGTGTTGCTCTAATGCCATCATGAGCTCCGCTGTTCAGAGCAGAAAACAGAGCCAGAGAGATTTGGTGGTATGGTCACTGGCATAGGCGGGGAGGCTGAGGAGGGCACTGCCTAGGTCTCCCTGCCCGGGCCGGGGTTTCTGATGCTCTGCCCCCAGTGGGTTACCAGCAAATTCATGGTGGATAAATAAGCTTATTGATAACTTCTAGATGGGCAACTTCAGATAATTGACAATATCACTCCCTACTCGTATCATGTAGCAAAATCTTCTTAAATAATATTTTGGATTGACATTATTGTAAAATATGTTACTATATTTCCTGCATTTTTTCTTTCTTTTTTCCTTCCTCAATTGCCATATTTTATTTTAGGAATTTTGATGGAAATTTTTCTAAAATAGATTACACAATTTTTTATATCTTTTTTTAAGAGTAGCTTTTAAAAATAACTTTAGCATGGAAAGTTTCGAAGATACACAGAAATGGTTCAGAGTTGAGTGAATCCACAGTACCCATCACCCAGCCTCAATTGCCATCAGTGGTGGCTGGTCCTGCCCCCAACATCCCACTCAGTGACATCCCCCTCCACCCATAGAACTGAAGCAAATCCCAGACATTGTATCATTTCACTTCTAGATATTTAGACATGTATCTGCAAAAGATACAATTATTTTTATCACAATTACCCTACTCTTTTTCTTTTTTTTCTTGAGACGGAGTCTCACTCTGTTGCCAGCTCAGAGTGCAGTGGTGCGATCTCAGCTCACTGCAACCTCTGCCTCCCAGGTTCAAGCAATTTTCCTATCTCAGCCTCCCAAGTAGCTGGGACTACAGGTGCATGCCACCACGCCCGGCTAAGTTTTGTATTTTTAGTAGAGATGAGGTTTCACCATGTTGGCCAGGATGATCTCGACTTCTTGACCTTGTGATCTGCTGCCCCAGCCTCCCAAAATGCTGGGATTACAGGCGTGAGCCACCGTGCCTGACCACCCTACTCTTTTTACATATGAAAATTAATAAAAATTTCTTTTTTTTTTTTTTAAAGAGACAGAGTCTCACCATGTTGCACGGGTTAGTCTCGAACTTCCAATCTCAAGTGATCTGCCCACCTTGGCCTCCCAAAGTGCTGGGATTACAGGTGTGAGCCACCGTGCCTGGCCAAAATTTCTTAATATTTAATATATTCAGTTGTATTAAAATATTCAATGATATCATACATTTGTACATTTTTAGCAAAATTTTTTTCTTTAAAAAAAAAACTCTTTATTTTAGGTTCAAAGGTCCATGTGAAGGTTTGTTACATAGGTAAACCCATGTCATGGGGGTTTCTTGGACAGAAGATTTCATCACTCAGGTATTAAACCCAGTACCCAATAGTTATCTTTTCTGCTCTTCTCCCTTCTCCCACCCTCCACCCTCAAATAGACCCCAGTGCACCCTGGAGGTTGGCTTCAGAATCCAATGTACGACCCCAGCATGCTGTTAATTAGGTAATAGTTTAATACAGGGAAGACAGATTCAAGAATGCTGGCTTCCATTATTCTCTGTGTCTCTGTGTATCATTTCTCTTTTACCATTAGCAAGGGGAACAAATTATACTCCTTTAATAGCATTTTACAATTCTCTGTTGAAAATGAGGATGGTTCAGATTGTTACAAGCCATACCAGGCCTCCTTTGAATTATGCAAATCCCAGAGTTATTTCAATATGAAAGAAATGTTTCTAGTTTTTAAATATGACTAACTCCAGGCAGAAGTGGAAACTGGTACAACTACCTTGGAAACCCAATTGGCACAGTTTCCTAAAGCTGAACACATCCATATCTTTGGATACAGCAGTTTCACACTTCTACATGTATACTGAAGCAAAATGAGTGCATAGGACCACCAAAAATACCTGCAGGAATGTTTTCACCATTTCTTTTTGTACCATCCTCAAACTGGAAACAACCCAAATGTCCATCAACAGAGGACATCATACATCATTTGAGAAATGTGATTAAAACAGTGGTGGGATACCACTACACACCTATTAAATGACCCAAATCCACAAAATCCAGAACTCAGACAATATCAAATGCTGAAGTTGTGGAGTGACAGGAACTCTCATTCATTACAACACAGATGAATTTTTGTGGGAATGCAAAATGATACAGCCACTTTGGAAGACAGTTTGGCAGTTTCTTACAAAATTAAAAATATTCTTACCATCTTATCCAGCAGTCGTGCTCCTTGGTATTTACTCAAAGGAGTTGAAAACTTATGTCCACACAAAAACCTGCACACAGATTTTATAGTGGCTTTGTTCATAACTGCCAAAACTGGGAACCAACCAAGATGTCCTTCAGTAGGTGAATGGATAAATCAACTGTAGTTCATCCAGACAATGAAATATTATTCAGTGCTAAAAAGAAATGAGCTAGCAAGCCATGAGCAGACATGGAGGAAACTTAAATGCCTATTACTAAGTGAAAGAAGTCAATCTGAAAAAGCTATACACTATATGATTCCAACTATGTGAAATTCTGGAAAAGGCAGCAGTAAAAAGATCAGTAGTTGCCAGGGGTTGGGAGGAGAAGAATAAATACATGGAGCACAGATGATTTTTTTTTTTATTATACTTTAAGTTCTAGGGTACATGTGCATAACGTGCAGGTTTGTCACATATGTATACATGTGCCATGTTGGTGTGCTGCATCCATTAACTTGTCATTTACATTAGGTATATCTCCTAATGCTATTCTCCCCCTTACCCCCATGACAGGACCCCAGGTGTGATGTTCCCCTTCCTGTGTCCAAGGATTTTCATTGTTCAATTCCCACCTATGAGTGAGAACACGTGGTGCTTGGTTTTCTGTCCTTGTGATAGTTTGCTGAGAATGATGGTTTCCAGCTTCATCCATGTCCCTACGAAGGACGTGAACTCATCCTTTTTCATGGCTGCATAGTATTCCACAGTGTATATGTGCCACATTTTCTTAATCCAGTCTATCATTGTTAGACATCTGGGTTGGTTCCAAGTCTTTGCTATTGTGAATAGTGCTGCTATAAACATACGTGTGCATGTGTCTTTATAGCAGCATGATTTATAATCCTTTGGGTATATACCCAGTAATGAGATGGCTGGGTCAAATGGTATTTCTAGTTCTAGATCCTGGAGGAATCGCTACACTGTCTTCCACAATGGTTGAACCACTTTACAGTCCCACCAACAGTGTAAAAGTGTTCCTATTTCTCCACATCCTCTCCAGCACCTGTTGTTTCCTGACTTTTTAATGATCACCATTCTAACTGGTGTGAGATGGTATCTCGTTGTGGTTTTGATTTGCATTTCTCTGATGGCCAGTGATGATGAGCATTTCTTCATGTGTCTGTTGGCTGCATAAATACCTTCTTTTGAGAAGTGTCTGTTCATATCCTTCGCCCACTTTTTAATGGGGTTGTTTGTTTTTGTTTCTTGTAAATTTGTTTGAGTTCTTTGTAGATTCTGGATATTAGCCCTTTGTCAGATGAGTAGATTGCACAAATTTTCTCCCATTCTGTAGGTTGCCTGTTCACTCTGATGGTAGTTTCTTTTGCTGTGCAGAAGCTCTTTAGTTTAGTTAAATCCCATTTGTCAATTTTGGCTTTTGTTGTCATTGCTTTTGGTGTTTTAGACATGAAGCCCTTGCACATGCCTATGTCCTGAATGGCATTGCCTAGGTTTTCTTCTAGGGTTTTTATGGTTTTAGGTCTAAAATTTCAGTCTTTAATCCATCTTCAATTAATTTTTGTATAAGGTGTAAGGCAGGGATCCAGTTTCAGCTTTCTACATATGGCTAGCCAGTTTTCCCAGCACCATTTATTAGAGAATCCTTTCCCCATTGCTTGTTTTTGTCAGGTTTGTCAAAGATCAGATAGTTGTAGATGTGTGGTATTATTTCTGAGGGCTCTGTTCTGTTCCATTGGTTTATATCTCTGTTTTGGTACCAGTACCATGCTGTTTTGGTTACTGTAGCCTTGTAGTATAGTTTGAAGTCAGGTAGCGTGATGCCTCCAGCTTTGTTCTTTTGGCTTAGGATTGACTTGGCAATGTGGGCTTTTTTTTGGTTCCATATGAACTTTAAAGTAGTTTTTTCCCATTCTGTGAAGAAAGCCACTGGTAGCTTGATGGGGATGGCATTGAATCTATAAATTACCTTGGGCAGTATGGCCATTTTCATGATATTGATTCTTCCTATCCATGAGCATGGAATGTTCTTCCATTTGTTTGTGTCCTCTTTTATTTCGTTGAGCAGTGGTTTGTAGTTTTCCTTGAAGAGGTCCTTCACATCTCTTGTAAGTTGGATTCCTAGGTATTTTGTTCTCTTTGAAGCAATTGCGAATGGGAGTTCACTCATGATTTGGCTCTCTGTTTGTCTGTTATTGGTGTATAAGAATGCTTGTGATATTTGCACATTGATTTTGTATCCTGAGACTTTGCTGAAGTTGCTTATCAGCTTAAGGAGATTTTGGGCTGAGACAATGGGGTTTTCTAAATATACAATCATGTCATCTACAATTTGACTTCCTCTTTTCCTTTGAATACCCTTTATTTCTTTCTCCTGCCTGATTGTCCCGGCCAGAACTTCCAACACTATGTTGAATAGGAGTGGTGAGAGGGGGCATCCCTGTCTTGTGCCAGTTTTCAAAGGGAATGCTTCCAGTTTTTGTGCATTCAGTACGATATTGGCTGTGAGTCTGTCATAAATAGCTCTTATTATTTTGAGATACGTCCCATCAATACCTAATTTATTGAGAGTTTTTAGCAAGAAGGGCTGTTGAATTTTGTCAAGGGCCTTTTCTGCATCTATTGAGATAATCATGTGGTTTTTGTCTTTGGTTCTGTTTATATGCTGAATTTCATTTATTGATTTGCGTATGTTGAACCAGCCTTGCATCCCAGGGATGAAGCCCACTTGATCATGGTGGATAAGATTTTGATGGAGCACAGATGATTTTTAGGGTAGTGAAACTACTTTGTGTGGTCTTGTAATGGTGGGTACGTGTCATACATTTGTCCAAACCTGCAGAATGTACACCAAGGGAGAACCTTAATGTAAACTATGGCCTGTGGGTGATAATGATGGTCAGTGTAGGTTTATTGGTTATAATGAACAAACGTGCCGCTCTGGTGGGGGATGTTAATAAGGGGAGAGGCTTTGCATGTGCGAGGGTGGTGTGTATATGGGAAATCTTTGTATCTTTTTCTCAATTTTGCTGTGAGCATAAAGCCGCTCTAAAAACATTAAAGGCCAGGTATGGTAGCTCATGTCTGTAATCCCAACACTTTAGGAGGCAGAAACAGGAGGATCACTCAAGCCCAGGAGTTCAAGGCCAGCCTGGCCAACATAACAAGACCCCATCTCTACAAATAATAAGAAAATTAGCTGAGTGTGGTGGCACACACCTGTGATCCCAGCTACTCAGGAGGCTGAGGCTAGAGGATTGCTTGAACCCGGGCACCTGAGGTTGCAGTAAGCCATGATCATATCACTGCACTCCAGCCTGGGCAACAGAGCGAGACCCTGTCTCAAAAACAAATTAATAAATAAAAATTTTAAAAATTAATGACAAAAAAAGACCTGACATATCTGGTTTTGGGGGAAGAACGTAAAGAAATTAGAATTAGCATACAACCACTTCACCACAGCACACTAGACTATCAAACAGAAGGAAGCCCTGGGACTAACTGGCCACAGCAAGGAGGAGAGGGCAGATAGAGCCCAAGAACCATTTCTTTCTTGATCCCTTTCCAACTTCCAAATAAAATTGACCTTCTTTCTTAATGCTCATAGTATGCCCCATACAAAAATCTCTAGTTGCATTTTCTTACTTAGCAACATTTAAATAGCAATTACATGTGTATTAATATTTAATTAAAATAATAATAATTTAAAACAATAGAAATGTAATCCTCATAACAACCCTCGGGCAGGTATCATTCACATTCCCATTTTACAGATGCAGAGACTGAGGCACAGACAAATTAAATTGGTCAGTTGACCAAGGTCTCCCAGCCAGTAAGTGGCAGAGTGGTCAGGCTGGGTGCAATCAATGAGGGGGACCAATCTGGCAGAAGGACCAGCATGTTCAAGAGGAAATGGCCTGGGGCGGTGAAGTTCAACTCACAGTAGCTGGGGGGAATGATGACACCCAATCCTTGAATTAGCCATTCTTGGGGCTCCAGAAAGGACAGAGCTGGGATTGGGAGGTCTCGGTCCTAGCAGAGACCCCACTGCTGGGTGAAGGCTTTAAGGCAGGAAATTAAGGACGTGTCCCAAATCTTCAACTACAGCCCAGGCTCACTCCTGGCCCAGACCTGTGGAGTCATCTGCCGGCCAGATTTTCTGCGCAGCATATGCTGAGCGGAAGTCTTCATCTCTGGCCCTATATCTCCTCCCCTGCTCCTGCTGGCTGTCCTGCTTCATGACAGCCCCCCAAAGCTGAAGCCTTTCTTCACGCCTTCTCTCCCAAGTCCCAAAACTGTCTCCATCACCTGCAGGCCAGGGAACCTGGGCACATATTGTCCTTTATCTGAGCCCAGTTTCCTTCATTTGTAAAAGATGGAAATGATCCTAGGCTGGCTGGGCTTAAAGCACTGACTCCCAGACATGTAGTAAATGTTCATTCAATTTTAGCCAATTCCACCTCCTTAATTACTCTCACTCAGACCCAGCCGCTGCTGGATATGGCTATATATACACACATATATATATATACATACACACATATATATACATACATACATATATGTATGTATATACATGTATATATATATGTGTGTGTATATATATACATGTATATATATATACACATATATATATATGTATATATATATATACACACACACACACACCACAATTTCTTTATCGACTCTTTAGTTGATGGGTATTTGGGCTGGTTCCATAGTTCTACAACTGCGAATTGTGCTGCTGTAAACGTATGTGTGTGAGTATCTTTTTCATATAATGACTTCTTTTTCTTTGGGTAGAAACCCAGTAGTGGGATTGCTGGATCAAATGGTAGTTCTACTTTTAGTTCTTTAAGGAATTGCCATACTTTTTCCATGGTGGTTGTACTAGTTTACATTCCCACCAGCAGTGTAAAGGTGTTCCCTTTTCACTACATCTACGCCAACATCAATTTTTTTTTTTATTTTTTGATTATGGCCATTCTTGTAGAAGTAAGGTGGTATCTCATTGTGGTTTTGATTTGCAATTCCCTGATCATTAGTGATGTTGAGCATTTTTTATATGCTTGTTAGCCATTTGTGTATCTTCTTTTGAGAATTATCTATTCATGTCGTTAGCCCACTTTTTGATATGGATTGTTTTCTTTTTCTTGCTGATTTGTTTGAGTTTCTTGTAGATTCTGGATATTCGTCCTTTGTTGGATGTATGGATTGTGAAGATTTTCTCCCATTCTGTGTGTTGTCTATTTACTCTGCTAATTGTTTCTTTTGCTGTGCAGAAGCTTTTTGTTTAATTAAGTCCCATCTATTTATCTTTGTTTTAGTTGCAATTGCTTTTGGGTTCTTGGTCATGAAGTCTTTACCTAAGCCAATATCTAGAAGGATTTTTCTGATATTATCTTCTAGAATATAATGGTTTCATTATATGGTTTCAGGTCTTAGATTTAAATCTTTGATCTATCTTGAGTTGATTTTTGTATAGGGTGAGAGATGAGGATCCAGTTTCATTCTTCTACATGTGGCTAGTCAGTTATCCCAGCACCATTTGTTGACTAGGGTGTCCTTTCTCGACTATGTTTGCGTTTGCTTTGTCAAAGATCAGTTGGCTATAGGTACTTGGTTTTACTTCTGAGTTCTCTCTTCTGTTCATTGGTCTACATGCCTATTTTTATACCAGTACCATGCTGTTTTGGTGACTATGGCCTTATAGTATATTTTGAGGTCAGGTAATGTGATGCCTCCAGATTTGTTCTTTTTGCTTAGTCTTGCTTTGGCTATGTGGCTCTTTTGTTTGTTCCATATAAATTTTAGAATTATTTTTTTCTAGTTCTGTGAAGAATGCTGGTGTAATTTTGATGGGAATTGCATTGAATTTGTTGATTGTTTTTGGCAATATGGTCATTTTCACAGCATTGATTGTACCCATTCATGAGCATGGGATGTGTTTCCATTTGTGTTGTTTATGATTTCTTTCAGTAGTGTTTTGTAGTTTTCCTTGTAGAGGTCTTTCACCTCCTTGGTTAGGTATATCCCAAGTATTTTATTTTATTTTATTTTATTTTATTTTATTTTATTTGCAGCTATTGTAAAAGGAGTTGAGTTCTTGATTTGATTCTCAGCTTGGTTGCTGTGTGTAACAGAGCTACTGATTTGTGTACACTAATTTTGTATCCTGAAACTTTGCTGAATTCATTTATCAGTTCTAGGAGCTTTTTGGAGAAGTTGTTAGGGTTTTCTAGGTATATGATCATATCATCAGCAAATAGTGACAGTTTGACTTTTTTTTTTTTTTTTTACCAATGTTGGTGCCCTTTATTTCTTTCTCTTTTTTTTTTTTTTTTTTTTTTTGAGACAGAGTCTCACTCTGTCTCCCAGGCTGGAGTGTAGTGGCACGATCTCGGCTCACCGCAAGCTCCGCCTCCCGGGTTGGCGCCATTCTCCTGGCTCAGCTTCCCAAGTAGCTGGGACTACAGGCGCTCGCTACCACACCCGGCTAATTTTTCATATTTTCAGTAGAGACGGGGTTTCACCATGTTAGCCAGAATGGTTTCGATCTCCTGACATCATGATCCGCCTGCCTCAGCCTCCCAAAGTGCTGGGATTACAGGCGTGAGCCACCACACCCGGCTTATTTCTTTCTCTTGTCTGATTGTTCTGACTAGGACTTCCAGTACTATATTGAGTACAAGTGGTGAGAGGAGGCATTCCCTGTCTTGTTTCAGTTCTCAGGGAGAATGCTTTCAATTTTCCCCTGTTCAGTATTATGTTGGCTGTGGATTTGTTGTAGAAGGCTTTTATGGCCTTATGGTATGTCCCTTCTATGCCGATTTTGCTGAGGGTTTTAATGATAAAGGGATGCTGGATTTTGTCAAATAATTTTTCTGTGTCTATTGAGATGACCATGTGATTTTCGTTTTTAATTCTGTTTTCGTATGTCTCATTTATTGACTTGTGTACGTTGAACCAACCCTGCATCTCTGGTGTGAAAACCACTTGATCACGGTGGATTATCTTTTTGATATGATGTTGGATTTGGTTAACTAGTATTTTGTTGAGGATTTTTGCATCTATGTTCATCAGGGATATTGGTCTGTGGTTTTCTTTTTCTTTGTTACGTCCTTTCCTGGTTTTGATATTAGGGTGGTTCTGGCTTCATAGAATGATTTAGGGAGGGTTCCCTCTTTCTCTGTCTTGTGGAATAGTGTCAGTAGGATTGGTCCCAATTCTTTTTTGAATGTCTGATAGAATTCAGCTGTGAATCTGTCTGGTACTGGACTTTTTTTGTTGACAATTATTTAATTACCATTTCAATATTGCTCCTGGTTATTGGTCTGTTCAGAGTTTCTATTTCTTCCTGGTTTAATCTAGGAGCATTGTATATTTCCAGGAATTTATCTCTCTCCTCTAGGTTTTCTAGTTTATGTGTGTAAAGGTGTTCATAGTAGCCTTGAAGGATCTTTCGTATTTCTATGGTATTGGTTGTAACATCTCCTGTTTCATTTCTAATTGAGATATTTGGATCCTTTCCTTTTCTTGGTTAATCTTGCTAATGGTCTATCAATTTGATTTATATTTTCAAAGAACCAGCCTTTGTTTCCTTTATCTTTTTATATTTTTGTTTCAATTTCATTTAGGTCTGCTCTGATCTTTGTTATTTCTTTTCTTATGCTGGGTTTGGGGTTGGTTTGTTCTTGTTTCTCCAGTTATTTGTGGTGTGACCTCAGATTGTCTACGTGTTGTCTTTCAGACTTTTTGATGTAGGTATTCAAGGCTATGAACTTTCCTCTTAGCACCACCTTTGCTGTATCCCAGAGGTTTTGATAGGTTATGTCACTATTATCGTTCAGTTCAAATAATTTTTTAACGTCCATCTTGATTTCATTGTTGACCCAGTGATCATTCAGGAGCGGGTTATTTAATTTCCATGTGTTGGCATAGTTTTGAAAGTTCCTTTTGGAGTTGATTGCCAATTTTTTTCCACTGTGGTCTGAAAGAGTGCTTGATATAATTTTGATTTTCTTGGCTGGGCATGGTGGCTCATGCCTGTAATCCCAGCACTTTGGGAGGCTGAGGCAGGCAGATCACTTGAGGTCAGGAGTTCAAGACCAGCCTGGCCAACATGGAGAAACCGCATCTCTACTAAAATTACAAAAATTAGCCAGGTGTGGTGGCAGGTGTCTGTAATCCCAGCTACTTGAGAGGCTGAGGCATAAGAATCACTTGAACCTGGGAGGCAGAGGATACAGTGAGCCAAGATTGTGCCACTGTACTCCAGCCTGGGCAACAGAGTCAGACTCTGTTTAAAAAAAAAAAAAAAAGATTTTCTTAAATTTATTGAGACTTGTTTTGTGGCCTATCATATGGTCTATCTTAGAGAATGTTCCATGTGCTGATGAATAAAATATATATTCTGCAGTTGCTGGTAGAATGTTCTGTAAATACCTGTTAAGTCCATTTGTTCTAGGGTATAGTTTTAATCCATTGTTTATTTGTTGACTTTCTGTCTTGATGACCTCTCTAGTGCTGTCAGTGGAGTATTGAAATCCCCCACTATTATTATGTTGCTGTCTATCTCATTTCTTTAGTCTAGTGGCAATTGTTTTATAAATTTAAGAGCTCCAGTGTTATTTGCATATATATTTAGGATTGTGATATTTTCCTGTTGGACAAGTCCTTTTATTATTATATAATGGCCCTCTTTGTCTTTGTTAACTGATGTTGCTTTAAAGTTTGTTTTTTCTGATGTAAGAATAGCTTATATCTTAAGTGAACTCATGTTTGCTTTTGGTGTCCATTTGCATGAAATATCTTTTTCCACTGCTTTGCCTTAAGTTTATGTGAGTTCTTATGTGTTAAGTAAGTCTCTTCAAGACAGCAGATACTTGGTTGGTGAATTCTTATCCATTCTGCCGTTCTGTATCTTTTGTTTGTTTTTTGTTTGTTTGTTTTGTTTTTCGTTTGTTTGTTTCTGTGTATTTTAAGTGGAGCATTTAGGCCATTTACAATCAATGTTAGTATCGAGATGTGAGGTACTATTCTATTCATCAAGCAATTTTGTTGCCTGAATACCTTGGGGTTTTTTTTTACTGTATTTTTGTTCTATAGGTCCTGTGAGATTTACGCTTTAAGGAGGCTCTATTTTGGTGTATTTTGAGGATTTGTTTCAAGATTTAGAGCTACTTTTAGCAGATCTTGTAGTGCTGGCTTGGTAGTGGTGAATTCTCTCAGCATTTGTTTGTCTGAAAAAAGGTGTATTTTTTTTTTTTCATTTATGAAGCTTAGTTTCACTGCATACAAAATTCTTGGGTGATAATTGTTTTGTTTAAGGAGGCTAAAGATAGGGCCCCAATTCCTTCCAGCTTGTAGGGTTTCTGCTGAGAAATTTGCTGTTAATCTGATAGGTTTTCCTTTATAGGTTACCTGATGCTTTTGCCTTATAGCTCTTAAGATTGTTTCCTTCATCTTGACTTTAGATAACCCAGTGACTATGCGCCTAAGTGATGATCTTTTTGTCATAAATCTCCCAGGTGTTCTTTGAGCTTCTTGTATTTAGATGTACAGATCTCTAGCAAGGTCAGGGAAGTTTTCCTCAATTATTCCCTCACACATGGTTCCAGACTTTTAGATTTCTCTTCTTCCTCTAGACCAACAAACTTCTTGGAGGCTTTGTTCATTTTTTAAATTCTTTTTTCTTTGTCTTTGTCAGATCGGGTTAATAGGAAAGCCTTGTCTTCAAGCTCTGAAGTTCTTTCTTCTACTTGTTTGATTCTATTGCTGAGACCTTCCAGTGCATTTTGCATTTCTCTAAGTATCTCCTTCATTTCTAGAAGTTGTGACTATTTGTTATTTATTCTGTCTATTTCACTGAAGATTTTTCCTTTCGTATCTTGTATCTTTTTTTAATTTCATTAAGTTGGACTTCACCTTTTTCTGGTGCCTCCTTGATTAGCTTAATAATCGACCTTCTAAATTCTTTTTCTGGCAATTCAGAGATTTTTTCTTGGTTTGAATCCATTGCTTGTGAGCTAGTGTGATCTTTTGGGGGTGTTAAAGAACCTTGTTTTGTCATATTACCAGGATTGCTTTTCTGTTTCATTTTCATTTGGGTAGACTATGTCAGAGGGAAGATCTGGAGTTCAAGTGTTGCTTCAGATTCTTCTGTCCCATGGGGTGCTCCCTTGATGTGCTGCTCTCCCCCTTCCCCTAGGGATGTGGCTTCCTGACAGCCAAACTGCAGTGATTGTTATTTCTCTTCTGGATCTAGACAGCCAGTGGAGCTGCTGGGCTCCAGACTGGTATTGGAGTGTCTGCACAGAGTCCTGTGATGTGATGTCTTCAGGTCTTTCAGCTGTAGATACTAGCACCTGCTCTGGTGGAGGTAGCAGGGGAGTGAAGTGGACTCTGTGAGGGTCTTGGTTGTATTTTTGTTTATTGTGCTAGTTTTGTGTTGATTGGCCTCCAGCCAGGAGGTGGTACTTTCAAGACAGCATCAGCTGCAGTAATATAGGGAGGATCAGGAGGTGAGCAGGGCCCTAGAGCTCCCAAGAGATTATGTCCTTTGTCTTTGGAGTTTTTCCGTTGTCTCCAGGGACCCGCAGCAGCAATCAGCTTCTTTCAAAGGGTCTGTGGATTCTCTGGGCTTTCCTGGTATGTTCCTGCAGCAGTTCTTGGAGCAAAAGTCCACAACATGAGTCTCCACATGTTGCTCTGTCCGTCTGAATGGGAGCTGCAAGTTAGTCCTGTCTCCTATCCATCATTTTCCTCCAAAGATCAAAATGCAATCATTTTTGATGGACAAAAAACCTGTTAGAAAACATAAAAAAGAAAAATCTTACTCATAATACCCAGAAAAGAAAAAATACCTAGGAATAAACTCAGTTAAAATTAATTTATATAAACCAAAACTTTAAAGCTCTAGCTAGCAAAGAAAAAACCCTGAATAAATAGCAATATACACACTGGTTTTTAATAGGAAGAACTAATAATACATTTCCTCTTTAAATTTATCTAAGAATTTAATACAATTTCAATTAAATACCAACTTTTTAATTAGACAAGCTGATTCTAAAGTTCATAGAAAAAATAGCCAAGAAAACTCTACAGATGAAGGCTAATAAAGACTACTTTTTCCAAATGATAAAAGGGATTATAAAACTATACTTAATTAAGGAAGCGTGAACTAGTACATGAATGAATGTATAGCTAGATCAGTGGAATAAATTAGAGTGCTGAAAAGTAAACCCAAATACATATGGAAAGATGGCATTTTAAAGCAGTGAAAAAAAAAGATGGATTATTCACGAAATGGCTTTGGGACAGCTGACAACAAGCCAGAGCCATCCCTTACTCCATACACCAAAGTCAATGCCAGATGGATTAAAGTACTTTAAAAACATACAAGAACCAAAAGAAAACATGAAGTTTTTTTTTAATCATCTTCAAATAGGGAAGAAATTTTCATGTAAGACATAAAACCCAGAAGCCATAAAGGAAAAGATGACTATATTCATGTGCGTATAACACATTTAGGGTAAATACTGACTTAAAACAATTTTTTAAATGACAAACTTGGGAAAAAAACATTTGATACTCATATGACAAAGGCTCAGTTTGCCTTAATATATAAAGAATTGTTATTAGAAACAAAAATAGCTAGTGACTATCAATAATCCAACTGTTGTCAGTGGGCCGGTTCAGGTTCTTGACTTCATCACACAAAAGAAATTGACAGCAAATCCAAAGTAAGAGTGAGCAAAAAAGTTTATTGCAAAGCGCAAAGTACATTGTGAGAGGCAGAGCAGGCTGCTTAAAAGGAGAGACGGCAGCTAGTGCCTTAAGGGAAATTCCCTTTAGGGGAGCAGTTCATACCTATTCATAAAATACTGGTAAGGTCAAGTATGCAAAGGAGGACCAGCGGTTGACGCATGCACTTGCTGTCTACGTGCTCTAACACTTGTCACATATATCAAAAGCATAAAAAGTCTTCACCTAGGGGTGTCTTTTTTTACTATTAAATTGAGGAAAAGGTCACTGTAAGCTAAACCTTGAGTCTAGCTGTGCATGTGGGACCCCAGAGAAGTCCCTGTCTCCTCAAAGCAGGAATTTGTAGCTAATAGCTTCTTGGGCTTTTGGTGATGATTGGCTGGAGACTGGGGAAGCTACATCATGAGAAAGGGGTTTTTCCCAGCCATATTGGGTATCAGAGGCTGATAGCTCTTTTGCTGCCTTGCAAAGAGTTAGGTGCTAACATGCAAGGGTACAAACGAAAGGAGCCCACTGCAAAAGAAGCCCACAGGGCTTCACGCAAGGAAGCAAGTCAGCATGGCCTCCTAATCCTACTTATCCTGCCCCACAACCATGTGAAAGAAGAAAGGAGCAAAAAACAGGAACATGTAGATATACCTTTTTATTAAAAGGTGCTCAGCATAACTTACAATTAAATAAATGGAAATCCCAACAATGAGACAATAAAAGTGTAAAAATCAGTAATTCACACCGTAAGCACATAGGAAACATGCTGCTGATGAGAGGAGAGTGGCTGTGATTTCTTTCCGGGGACTTGTGGCATTAACTCTCCAAAATAAAAATGCATGCACCTGTGGATCCAGCAGTTATTCCTCTACTAAGGATTTACCCTACAGATATCCTCGAGGGCAAAATTTGATGAACATTACTAAAGTATTGTTTAGAATAGCATGAGACTAGGGCCAGGTGCAGTGGCTCACACCTGTAATCCCAGCACTTTGGGAGGCCAAGATGGGAGGATTGCTTGAGGCAAGGAGTTCGAGACCAGCCTGAGCAACAGAGCAACACCCATCTCTTAAAAAAAAAAAAAAGCCTGAAATTAGAAACAATTCAAATAAACTTTCAATAAGAGACTGGCCAAGTATGTTCCAGAATGGGGATTAATATACTTTTTCTTGATGGGCCAATAATAAGTATTTTAGGTTTTGTGGCCAAGAAACAAGATAAAGGTTATATAGGTACTGCTTAAAATGTAACACTTTAAAAATTATAAAACCACTTTCAGCTGAGGTACAAAAACAGGCAATGGGCCAGCTTTGTTCTGTGGGCTGTAGAATGAAGACCAATCTAGAACATCCACATAATAGAATGCTATCCAGGGCACAATGAAGTATCTCAAAATATTGATTGTAAGGGAAAATCCCAATACATACATTTTTAAAAGCAAAGGATAGAGCAGGATACAAAATCAACATGCAAAAATCAGTTGTGTTTCTATACATTAACAATGAGCAAGTGTCAGAACACAGTGGCTCACACCTGTAATTCCAGCACTTTGGGAGGCCGAGGTGGGTGGATTGAGGTCAGGACTTCAAGACCAGCCTGGCCAACATGGTGAAACCTCATCTTTATTAAAGATACAAAAAAAAATTAGCCAGGCGTGGTGGTGCATGCCTGTAGTCTCAGCTTGGGACTACTCGAGAGCTAAGTAGTAGTTTCAGGGGGCTGAGGCATGAGAATCGCTTAAACGTAAGAGGCAGAGGTTGCAGTAAGCCCAGATCGTGCCACTGCGCTCCAGCCTGTGCAACAGAATGAGAATTTGTCTCAAAGGAAAAACAAAACAAAACAAAAACCAAAAAAACCAACAATCTGAAAAGGAAATTTAGAAAACAATTTCATTTATAGCAGTATCAAAAAATAATAATAAAATGCTTAAGAATTAACCTAATACAGGAGGTGAAAGACTGGTACAATGAAGACTACAAAATATTGTTGGAAGAAATTAAAGAAGACATAAATCAACAGTAAGACAACCCAGGTTCATAGATTGGAAAATTTAATATTGTGAAGACATCAGTACTTCCAAAAGCAGTCTACAGATTCAATGCAATCCCTGTTGAAATCCCAATGATAGTTTTTGCAGAAATAGAAAAACTCCATCTCTAATTCATATGGAATTTCAAGGGATGTCTAATAGCCAAAATAATCTTCAAAAAAAAGGATGAAAGCTGGTTTTAAAACTTACTACAAAGCTATAGTAGTGTGAACAGTATGGTACCAGCATGAAGACAGATATACAAACCTATAAACCAATGGACTGGAAAGCCCAGATTTAAACCCTCACATATATGGTCAAACAATTTTTCACATGGATGCCAAGGGCATTCAATGGAGAGATGCCAGGAAAACCGGATATCTACATGCAAAAGAATGAAATTAGATCTTTTTCTTACACCATATACAGGCATACCTCATTTTACTGCATTTCGCTTTACTGCACTTCGCATATATGGCATTCTTTGCAGACTGGAGATTTGTGGCAACTCTACATTGAGCAAATCTATCAGGGATGTGTTCCAACAGCATGGGTTCACTTCGTGTCTCTGTGTCGCATTTTGGCAATTCTTGCAATATTTCAAACTTTTTCATTATTGTTATATCTGTTAATGATGATTTATGATCAATGATGTTTGATGTTACCATTGTTAATTGTTTTGAGGCACCTGATTACTCACCCAATAGGCCATTTCCCATCTCTCTGTACTCACCTCAGGCTTCCTTATTCCCTAAGACACAACAATACTGAAATCAGGCCATTCTGGATGCCATTTAGAACATCCGTGATTCTGGCTGGGCACGGCAGCTCATGCCTGTAATCCCAGCATTTTGGGCGGCAAGGCGGGTGGATCACTCAATGTCAGGAGTTCGAGACCAGCTTGGCCAACATGGTGAAACCCTGTCTCTACTAAAAATACAAAAATTAGCCGGGTGTGGTGGTGGGCGCCTGTAATCCCAGCTATGAGGGAGGCTAAGGCATGAGAATCCCTTGAACCCAGAAAGCGGAGGCTGCAGTGAGCTGAGATCGCACCACTGCACTCCAGCCTAGGTGAGAGCGAGACTCAAAAAAAAAAAAAAAAAAATCTGTGATTCATGGGAGGAGGTCAAAATATCAACATTTACAGGAGTTTGGAAGAAGTTGATTCCAAGCATCGTGAATGATTTTGAGGGGTTCAAGACTTCAGTGGAGGAAGCCACTGTGCATGTGGTGGAAACAGCAAGAGGACTAGAATTAGAAGAGGAGCCTGAAGATGTGACTGGGTTGCTGTAATTTCATGATAAAATTTGAATAAACGAAGAGTTGCTTCTTATGGATGAGCAAAGAAAGTGGTTTTTCTTGAGATAGGATCTACTCCTGGTGAAGATGCCATGAAAATTGTTGAAATAACAAAGGATTTGGAATCTTACATAAGCTTACTTGGCAAAACAGCAACAGGGTTTGAGAGGACTGATTCCAATGTTGAAAGAAGTTTTACTGTGGGTAAAATGTCGCCAAATGCATCGCATGCTACAGAGAAATCTTTTGTGAAAGGAAGAGCCAATCAATGTGGCAAACTTCACTGTTGTCTTATTTTAAGAGATTGCACAGACACCCCAGCCTTCAGCAACCACCACCCTAATCAGTCAGCAGCCATGAACATTGAAGCAAGACCACCAGCAAAAATAGTACAACTCACTGAAGGCCAAGACAATCATTAGCATTTTTTAGCAATAAGGTATTTTTTCATTAAGGTATTACATTTTCATTGTAATGCTATTGCACACTTAATAGACTGCAGGGTAGTGTAAACATAACTTTTATATACACTGGGAAACCAAAAACTTTTTGTCCCTGGCTTTATTGTAATATTTGCTTTATTAGAGTGGTCTGGAACCAAATCTGCTATATCTCTGAGGTGTACCTGTACAAAAATTAAATCAAATTGATCAAAGGCCTGAATTTAAGAGCTAAAACTCTTAGAATAAAACATAGGGAGAAAGCTTGATGACATTAGATTTGGTAATTATTTAGTTGTTTGTGCTTCTGGACATGACATCAGGCTTGAGCCTGGGAGGCAGAAGTTGCAGTGAGCTGAGATCACACCACTGCACTCCAGCCTGGACAACAGAGTGAGACCCTTTCTGTCTCAAGAAAGAAAAAAAGGAAGGAAGGAAGGAGAAAGAAAGAAAGAAAAGAAATGGAAGCAAGAAAGAGAAAGAAAGGAAGGAAAGAAGGAAGGAAGGAAGAAAGGTAGGAAGGAAGGAAAGAACGAAAAGAAAAAGTAGACAAATTGGGCTTCATCAAAATTAAAAACTTCTTTTTTTATTTTTTTAAATTCTTTTTTATTTCTTTTTATAGAGATGGGCATCTTGCTATGTTGACCAAGCTGGTCTTGAACTCCTGACCTCCCATCTCGGCCACCTAAAGTGCTGGGATTACAGGCATAAGCCACTACACCTGGCCCAAAATTTAAAACTTCTGTGCATGAAAGTATACTATCAACAGAGTAAAAAGACAACTGACAGAATGGGAGAAAATATTTGTAAACCATATATCTGATAAGGGATTCATATCCAGAATATATAATAGACTCCTAAAACTCAAAAGCCAACCCAGGTAAAAAATGGATAAAAGATTTTAGTAAACATGTCTCTGAAGAAGAAACACAAATAGCCACAATTAATACCTGAAATGATGCTTGACATTGCTAATCATTAGAGAAATTCAAATAAAAACCACAAAGAAATATTACTTCACACCGATCAGGATGACTACTAACAAAAAACAAGTGTTGGTGAAGATGTGAGCAAACTAGATTTGTTCATTGTTGGTTGGTAGAAATGTAAAATGGTGCAGATGCTGTGGAAAACAGTATGGTGGCTCCTGAAAAAATTAAAGCTGGAATTACCATATGATTTCTGGATATGTACCCCAAAATTTGAAACCAGGAACTTGAATAGATATTCATACACCCCTGTTCACAGCACCATTATTCACAATAGCCACAAGGTATAAGCAGCTCAAGTGTTGATTGACAGGTGAATGGATAAATGAAATGTGTTATATACATGCAATAGAATATTATTCAGCCTGAAAAAAAAATGAAATTCGGATACATCCCACAACATGCATGAACCTCGAAGACATTATGCTAAGTGAAATAAGACAGATACAAAAGGACAAATGTTGTGTGATTCTACTTATATGAGGTATGTAGCGGCAGAAAGTAAATTCTGCCACTAATTCATAGAGACAGAAAGAAAAACAGTGGTGGATGGAGTGGAGGGATTAGGAGTTATTGTTTAATGGGTACAGAGTTTCAGTTTGGAATGAAACAGTTCTGGAGATAGACAGTGATGAGAGTTTCACAAATGATGTAAATGTCCTTAATGCTATTGCACTGTACACTTTAAAAATTGTTAAAATGTTACATTTTATGTTATGTATATTTTACCACAATAATAAAAACTTGAAGTTTTTAAAAAAACAAGGGATAAAATAGCAAACTTCCATTTGCATAAATGAATATGTGTGTGGCTGTGGCTGTGTGTGTGTACACAAATATATATTTGTATGTATTCAGGAAATTTCTGAAGAATATGTGAGTAGTGACAGTAGGCTTCTGGGATGGCAGAGAGTATGAATTTTTCCATGAAAACACTAGATTTAGAAAGGAATATTTTTCATAATATGGTAAAGAATTTCAAATAGATCACCACAATGTCTTTTGCTGCACTGAACTTGTATCTCTCTCTCAATTTGCTGATCCAGTCCATTACACATACACTACACCTACGAGTAGAGCTAACACCCAGTCAGCACCTTTGTGTAATTAGAAAAAGACATGCATTCCTCTGGGTAGTTACAGCCCCACAGGCATGCAGTGTGGGGAGCAGAGAGGAAGACAGATGTCAGCCTCTACTTGTCCCTCAGCTGGGTGCATTTTGCAGTATGCACAAGTGTTGATGGTGACCCTGGCTGGAGCCACATTTTCCCTATACAATAAGGGTTATTATTCACAGACCAAGAAAGAACACATAGCACATGTTGTTAAAAATACAGCATTCTTTTTTTTCTTTTTGAGACAGAGTGTCACTCCATCACCCAGGCTGGAGTGCAGTAGCACGATCTTGGCTCACTGCAACCTCCGCCTCCCGGGTTCAAGTGATTCTCATGCCTCAGCCTTCCAAGTAGCTGGGATTCCAAGCATGCACCACCACGCCCAGCTAATTTTTGTATTTTTAAGTAGAGACAGGGTTTCACCATGTTGGCCAGGTTGGTCTTGAACTCCTGGTCTCAAGTGATCTGCCTGCCTCGGCCTCCCAAAGTGCTAGGATTACAAACATGAGCCACTGTGCCTGGTTAAGAAATATAGCAATTTTTTTTTTTTTTTTTGAGACAGAGTCTCACTCTGTCACCCAGGCTAGAGTGCAGTGGTGCAATCTCAGATCACTGCAACCTCCGCCTCCTGGGTTCAAGTGATTCTCCTGCCTCAGCTTCCCTAATAGCTAGGACTACAGGCACATGCCACCACACCTGGCTAATTTTTGTATTTTTAGTAGAGATGGGGTTTCACCATGTTAGCTAGGATGGTCTTGAACTCTTGACCTTGTGATCCATCCCCCTTGGCTTCCCAAAGTGCTGGGATTACAGGCATGAGCCACTGCGCCTGGCCAGAAATACAGCATTCTTAAAAATAAAGGTTTATTTGAACTGTGGTATATATATGTGATGGAATTACTACTCAGCCATAAAAAGGAATGAATTAATGGCATTCCCAGCAACTTTGATGGGATTGGAGACTATTATTCTAAGTGAAGTAACTCAGGAATGGAAAATCAAACATCGTATGTTCTCACTCATAAGTGTGAGCTAAGCTGTGAGGATGCAAATGCATAATAAGATACAATAGACAGTGGGGACTCCGGGGGGAAAGGGTGGGAAAGGGATGAGGGATAAAAGACTACAAATTGGGTTCCGTGTACACTGCTCGGGTGGTGGGTTCACCAAAATCTCAGAAATCACCATGAAAGAACTTACTCATGGAACCAAACACCACCTGTTCCCCCCAAAAAAACCTATGGAAATACAAAATTTTTTTTAAAAAAAGACTAAAAGGCCGGGCATGGTGGCACGCACCTGTAGTCCCAGCTACTCGGGAGGCTGAAGCAGGGAGAATCACTTGAACTCGAGAGGCAGAGCTTGTAGTGAGCCAAGATTGTGTCACTGCACTCCAGCCTGGGCGACAGAGCAAGACTCAGTCTCCAAAGAAAAAAAAACAACTGAAAAAAAGGTTTCTTTGAGAAGTACGCAGACAGTAGAAGTAGGAAATATTTAACTCTTTTCAGTAGTTACATGGATACAATAGAAATGGCATCATCTACATTTCTGCTTAACCATTGGTTGCTGTGATTTTCATAATCACAGTGACCTTTCTGGTTACCTGAGATTAGATCCTTTCTCTCAGAAGGTCCTAAGAGTTTATCCAGTAGAAAGAAATCTCTTGTTTCTTTTTTATTCCCACCAATTTGGTGCCAGTAATGAAAGCCTAGTATTATGGGAAGTGGCCTCTCTGGACCTGGTCTGAGGACATCAATGCGTCAATGTTAGGCCAGAAGAAGTTATGTGATCAACATGACATCTGATTTGAGGTAAACAAAATTCACACCAACTGACTGGTTTTTGTATTACTTTGTTTTTCAGAACAAAATACTGTATAAGCCACATTACCCCCATACAAAGAACTGTAATCATTTGTAATACTTATGAACTAGGTATTCATTTGTACAAATCTGGAAAGCCAAGACGACCTGGTAATGCTGAGTCAGAAAGGGGCAAAGCAAGGACAAAGGCTCAGTTACCTTGACAGCCAGTTTAGCCTTCCACAGACACATGGGTTTACTCTCTTAAATACACCAAGTTCATGATAAACACATGCTTTATAAAACCAGATCATTCTGAATCTTTATTTTTTATTTTTTTTCCTGAGACAGAGTCTCTCTCTGTCGCCCAGGCTGGAGTGCAATGGCGTGATCTCTGCTCACTGCAACCTCCGCCTCCCAGGTTCAAGTGATTATTCTGCCTCAGCCTTCCAAGTAGCTGAGATTACAGGTGTGTGTCACCATGCCTGGCTAATTTTTGTATTTTTAGTAGAGACGAGGTTTCACCATGTTAGCCAGGCTGGTCTCGAACTCCTGACCTCAGGTGATCTGCCACCTCGGCCTCCTGAAATGCTGGGATTACAGGTGTGAGCCACCATGCCCAGCCCATTCTGAATCTTTTTTTTTGAAGCGGAGTCTCGCTCTGTCGCCCAGGCTGGAGTGCAGTGGTGCGATCTCCGCTCACTGCAAGCTCCGCCTCCCGGGTTCAAGCCATTCTCCTGCCTCAGCCTCCCGAGTAGCTGGGACTACAGGCGCCCACCACCGCGCCTGGCTAATTTTTTGTATTTTTAGTAGAGATGGGGTTTCACCGTGCTAGCCAGGATGGTCTCAATCTCCTGACCTCGTGATCCACCCGCCTTGGCCTCCCAAAGTGCTGGGATTATAGGAGTGAGCCACCGCGCCCGGCCTTTTTTTTTTTTTTTTTTGAGACGGAGTCTCACTCAGTCGCCCAGGCTGGAGTGCAGTGGCACAATCTCTGCTCACTGCAACCTCCGCCTCCTGGGTTCACGCCATTCTCCTGCCTCAGTCTCCCGAGTAGCTGGGACTACAGGCACCCGCCACCACACCCGGCTAATTTTTTGTACTATTAGTAGAGATGAGGTTTCACCATGTTAGCCAGGATGGTCTCAATCTCCTGACCTCGTGATCTACCCACCTCAGCCTCCCAAAGTGCTGAGATTACAGGTGTGAGCCACCACGCCTGGCCATTCTGAATCTTTAAAGGTAAATCTTTTTCTATGGAATCTAAAATAGACCTGATTTCAAATGTATTCTCTTTTTTGGCAGGGGACGGAGTCTCACTGTGTCGCCCAGACTGGAGTGCAGTATGCCACTGCACTGGCTTTCCAGATTTGTACAAATGAATACCTAGTTCATGAGTATTACAAATAATTACAGTTCTTTGTATGGGGTAATGTGGCTTATACGGTATTTTGTTCTGAAAAAACAAAGTTAAGTGCACAGTGCACAGTGATCTCGGCTCACTGCAACCTCCATCTCCTGGGTTCAAGGGATTCTCCTGCCTCAGTCTCCAGAGTAGCTAGGACTACAGGTGCCTGCCACCATGTCCAGCTGGTTTTTATATTTTTAGTAGAGACAGGGTTTCATTATGTTGGCTAGGCTCCTGACCTTAGGTGATCTGCCTCCCTTGGCCTCCCAAACTGCTGGGATTACAGGTGTGAGACACTGCACTGAGCGTCAAATGTATTCTTGCTTTTAAAAAGAACAGTTTTAGGCTCACAGAAAAGTTGCAAAGATAGTAGAGTTCTCCTGTACCCCCAATATCAACATTTGGCATAACCACATGAAAATTAAGAAATGTACATTCTTGTTTGATTATTTACTGTTGAGCTATAAAAAATTTTTTTCTAGGCCGGGCGCGGTGGCTCACGCCTGTAATCCCAGCACTTTTGGAGGCCAAGGCGGGCAGATCACGAGGTCAGGAGATCGAGACCATCCTGGCTAACACAGTGAAACCCTGTCTCTACTAAAAATACAAAAAAATTAGCCAGGCGTGGTGGCGGGTGCCTGTAGTCCCAGCTGATGGGGTGCGGGGCAGGGGCTAAGGAAGGAGAATGGCGTGAACCTGGGAGGCGGAGCTTGCAGTGAGCCTAGATGGCCCCACTGCACTCCAGCCTGGGCAACAGAGAGAGGCTCAAGTCTCAAAAAAAAAAAAATTTCTAAATGGACATAGGTACTATACTATTAACATAGCTGCAGACTTTATTTGGGCTTCAACAGTTTTCCCACTATTACATATAGATGTCATGTCTTCTTAATCTCCTACAACCTGTGACAGTCCCTCCATCTTTCCTTGTCATTCATGACTTTGCCACTATTGAAAAGTACTGGTCACTGATTTCGTAGAATATCCCTCAATGTGGTTTGTCTCGGGGTTAGATGGAGGCTATTCATTCTGGGCAGGAAACCACAGGTGGCATTGTTCCTTCTTCCTGCATCCTACTGAGGGTACATCGTGTTGATGTGTCTTCTTACTGGTGATGGTATTGTGTCCGGAATTGGTGGGTTCTTGGTCTCACTGACTTCAAGAATGAAGCCGCGGACCCTGGCGGTGAGTGTTACAGTTCTTAAAGGCAGCGTGTCCAGAGTTTGTTCCTTCTGATGTTCGGATGTGTTCGTAGTTTCTTCCTTCTGGTAGGTTCGTGGTCTCACTGGCTCAGGAGTGAACCTGCAGACCTTCGTGGTGAGTGTTACAGCTCTTAAGGTCTTGCATCTGGAGTTGTTCGTCCCCCCAGTGGGTTTGCGGTCTCACTGGCTTCAGGAGTGAAGCTGCAGACCTTCCCGGCGACTGTTACAGCTCATAAAGGCAGTGTGGACCCAAAGAGTGAGCAGCAGCTGGATTTGCAAAGAGCGAAAGAACAAAGCTTCCACAGTGTGGAAGGGGACCCGAGCAGATTGCCACTGCTAGCTCTGGCAGCCTGCTTTTATTCTCTTATCTGGCCCCACCCACATCCTGCTGATTGGTCCATTTTACAGAGAGCCGAGTGGTCTCTTTTGACAGGGTGCTGATTGGTGTGTTTACAATCCCTGAGCTAGACATAAAGGTTCTCCACGTCCCCACTAGATTAGGTAGATACAGAGTGGCCATACAAAGGTTCTCCAAATCCCCACCAGAGTAGCTAGATACAGAGTGTCGATTGGTGCATTCACAAACCCTGAGCTAGACACAGGGTGCTGATTGGTGCATTCACAAACCCTGAGCTAGACACAGGGTGCTGATTGGTGCATTCACAAACCTTGAGCTATATACAGAGTGCCCATTGAGCTAAATACAGAGTATTTACAATCCCTTAGCTAGACATTAAGGTTCTCCAAGTCCCCACCAGACTCAGGAGCCCAGCTGGCTTCACCCAGTGGATCCTGCACTGGGGCTGCAGGTGGAGCTGCCTGCCAGTCCTGCGCCATGTGCCCGCACTCCTCAGCCCTTGGGTGGTCGATGGGACTGGGCGCCATAGAGCAGGGGGCGGCGCTCGTCGGGGAGGCTCGGGCTGCACAGGAGCCCACGGAGGAGGGGGAGGCTCAGGCATGGCAGGCTGCAGGTCCCGAGCCCTCCCCATGGGGAGGCAGCTAAGGCTCCGGGAGAAATTGAGCGCAGCGCCTGTGGGCCAGCACTGCTGGGGGACCCAGCACACCCTCTGCAGCTGCTGGCCCGGGTGCTAAGCCCCTCATTGCCCCGGCCAGCCGCTCCGAGTGCAGCCCACCAAGCCCACACCCACCCGGAACTCCAGCTGGCCCGCGAGCGCGGAGCGCAGCCGGGGTTCCAGCTGGCGTCTCTCCCTCCACACCTCCCTACAAGCTGAGGGAGCCGGCTCCAGCCTTGGCCAGCCCAGAAAGGGGCTCCCACAGTGCAGCGGCAGGCTGAAGGGCTCCTCAAGCACGGCCAGAGTGGGCACCAAGGCCGAGGAGGCGCCCAGAGCGAGCGAGGGCTGTGAGGGCTGCCAGCACGCTGTCACCTCTCAGTATCTTTGATCACCTAGTTAAGGTGGTATCTCTTGGATTTGCCTGCTCTGAAATTACTATATTTCTCTTTGTAATTAATAAACATTTTGGGGGACATACTTGAGTCTGCAAATATCCTGTTTGTCCTCAAACTTTTGCTGAATACTTTTAGAATTCATTGGTGAGTCCAACAATTATTATTGTGCTTTTCTCAGTGATTTTCTATTTTCCTCATTCCTTCTATACATATTAATTATAATTCTTCCATAAGCAAAAGCTGCTTTCTTCCTTATTTATTTATTTACTGATTTTTAAAAACTTACTGGTATCAGTATAGACTCATGAATGTTTATTTTATTCTATGGGTTATAATCTAACATTACTTTTTTTAAGTCTTAAATTGCTTCAGCTTTGGCCATTAGGAGCTCTTTCAGGTTGATTCCTGTGCCCTTTGACTGTCCTCACCCTTTTTTTCCTGGCACTTCCCTCCTTACTGGCACCATAAGATGCTTCAGCTCTGGAACAGAAGCATCAATGATATTGCGTTTAATTAATCATGAACAAAACAAATTATCACTATTGATCTCTACATGACAGAGCTAAAATAATGTCCCAGGCCTCTATGTCACCAACATTTAGAAACTCTGTAATTAGTTTAGATACTATGGTTTTATTTTACTCTTTTGTCCATTTAAGTAACACCTAGAACAGTACATCACACGTGCTCAATACGTATTTGTGAAATGAATGACTACTTTGTGCCAAACACTGTCTGAGCCCAGTACAGGAAAAGCCCAGCACAGAGCTTGGCAAAGGAAAAACACCCTCCTGAGAATGCATGTTTCCTTCTGAAAATGCATAATCCATGCGAGCATTTTTCTTTCTTGGCCAGAGAAGAATTATCCATGTTTCTCTTCTTTTAGGATGCTGGAGAAAACAGTTGGAGCACACACCTGCTAACATCAGGTCCTACGTTTATAGCAGCTCTCAATTCCAGACCTTAGTGCAGACCCCAGAATGGGAAAGGTAAGTAAAAGAATGGCAGGACATGGGGGATTAGGCTGAGAGTCAAATGTCACCACCTCTGAAGAGCTGCTGTGCCTGCTGGCCTAGCCAGAGCACCTTGCCTGCTGATTTTCCAGATGGCGGTTGCTGCTGTTTGTCCCTAGATCTGCTCAGTCTTAGCCTTGGCACCGTTTAAATCTTGATGAAAAAGACAGCAAAGAAAGCAAACTTAGGGCTTTCTTCTTTCCCCCCACCCCCAACCAGTGTTCCCTGGATAGTTTGGCCCTGGCATTCAGCCAAGAAAAACATCTATGATTCAAGAATCATGACACAGCCAGGACCTGCCACCCTGCAGCTCAGAGGCTTTCTTTTCTTGCAGACAAGGGTGAAGAAGTTAGAGGTCAGTATACTCTCAGTCCTCAGGGTCTCCAGCCTGCAGCTCTGTATTGTCAGCTCGTCAGAGACGTGGGACAGGGCACTGCCAGGCACACTCCCTGTGGGAGCTGGCAGGAAAACCAGGCTGTGCTCAACAACAAGAGAAACAAAGAAAGCATGAGAGCTGAACTGAGAGAACCCTGCCATGAGTCAGCCTGGGGCTCTGAGGGGGCATAAGGCCAGGCTGATACACAGACACCGCCTACCCTCTGAGTCCCTGAAATGGATTGTTTTTGGTCCTATTAGCCAATAGGAAGTTGCATACCAAGAACAAAAATTCCTGG
The DNA here is from genome assembly GCF_006542625.1 of Nomascus leucogenys. NCBI lineage: Eukaryota > Metazoa > Chordata > Mammalia > Primates > Hylobatidae > Nomascus > Nomascus leucogenys. The sequence continues at coordinate 46,932,430 of NC_044393.1, forward strand.
GATCACCCACCAAATCAAGTCAAGCCTGGGCTTTTGGTATACTGTCTTCCCAGCCACTGAGAGAGATTTCTGTAAAGAAAGCATTGTTTTGTTGTTTTGCTTATTTATTTAGAGACATGGTCTCTGGTGGGCAGCTGCTATGGGTTGAACTGTATTCCTCAAAAAACATATGTTGAAATCCTATCTCTAGTATCTCAGATTGTGAGCTTACTTGGAAATAGAATCTTTGCAGATTTTTTTTTTTAATTTTTTTTTTGCACACAAAAAAAAACATTTCAAAAAATACAAACAAAAAGATGCGTATCAAACAATTAGAAGGTTACACATGGCAGTCGGGAATAGAAATGGGGGTGGGAGTAAAATAAGGTAGAGAGGACTTATGTGGATCAGTGATAATAACTCAATCCTCTATTTGACAAAGAAGAGGAGAAGGAAGAGGAAAAAAGAAAGTGGACAAAGGATCAGAAAGGGAGGAAAATAGAAAAAATTAGAGTATGACTCCAGGGTAGACCTGTTTTGTTGTCACTGAGTTGGTTGGTTGGTTTGTCTGTTGTATTTTTCATGTTTCGCCAAGTTGGCCAGACTGGTCTCGAACTCCTAGCCCGAAGTGATCAACCCACCTTGCCTCCCAGAGTGCCGGGACCACAGGCGTGAGCCACCACGTCCAGCCCCCACATTGCTTCTGGCCTCCATGGTAGACCTCCCAGACGGAGCGGCCGGGCAGAGGCGCTCCTCATTTCTTCCCAGACACGGGGTGGCCGGGCAGAGGCGCTCCTCACTTCCCAGACGGGGCGGCCAGGCAGAGACGCTCCTCACTTCTTCCCAGACGATGGGTGGCCGGGCAGAGGTGCTCCTCACTTCCCAGACGGGGCGGCCGGGCCGAAGCGCTCCTCACTTCCCAGACGGGGCGGCCGGGCAGAGGCGCTCCTCACTTCCCAGATGATGGGTGGCTGGGCAGAGGCTCTCCTCATTTCCCAGATGGGGCGGCCGGGCAGAGGTGCTCCTCACTTCTTCCCGGACGGGGCAGCCGGGCAGAGGTGCTCCTCACCTCCCAGACAATAGGTGGCCGGGCAGAGGCGCTCTTCATTTCACAGATGGGGCGGCCGGGCAGAGGCGCTCCTCACTTCCCAGACGGGGTGGCCGGGCAGAGGCGCTCCTCACTTCCCAGACAGTGGGTGGCCGGGGAGAGGCGCTCCTCACTTCCCAGACGGTGGGTGGCCGGGCAGAGGCGCTCCTCACTTCCCAGACGGTGGGTGGCCGGGCAGAGGCGCTCCTCACTTCCCAGATGGTGGGTGGCCGGGCAGAGGCGCTCCTCACTTCCCAGACGGGGCGGCCGGGCAGAGGCGCTCCTCACTTCCCAGACGGTGGGTGGCCGGGCAGAGGCGCTCCTCACTTCCCAGACGGTGGGTGGCCGGGCAGAGGCGCTCCTCACTTCCCAGACGGTGGGTGGCCGGGCAGAGGCGCTCCTCACTTCCCAGACGGGGCGGCCGGGCAGAGGTGCTCCTCACTTCCCAGACGGTGGGTGGCCGGGCAGAGGCGCTCCTCACTTCCCAGACGATGGGTGGCCGGGCAGAGGTGCTCCTCACTTCCCAGACGGGGCAGCCGGGCAGAGGCGCTCCTCACTTCCCAGACGGTGGGTGGCCGGGCAGAGGCGCTCCTCACTTCCCCGACGGTGGGTGGCCGGGCAGAGGCGCTCCTCACTTCCCAGACGGTGGGTGGCCGGGCAGAGGCGCTCCTCACTTCCCAGACGGTGGGTGGCCGGGCAGAGGCGCTCCTCACTTCCCCGACGGTGGGTGGCCGGGCAGAGGCGCTCCTCACTTCCCAGACGGTGGGTGGCCGGGCAGAGGCGCTCCTCACTTCCCAGACGGTGGGTGGCCGGGCAGAGGCGCTCCTCACTTCCCAGACGGGGGGGCCGGGCAGAGGCGCTCCTCACTTCCCAGACGGGGCGGCCGGGCAGAGGCGCTCCTCACTTCCCAGACGGGGCGGCCGGGCAGAGGCGCTCCTCACTTCCTCCCGGGCGGGGCGGCCGGGCAGAGGCGCTCCTCACCTCCCAGACGATAGGTGGCCAGGCAGAGGCGCTCCTCACTTCCCAGACGATGGGTGGCCGGGCAGAGGCGCTCCTCACTTCCCAGACAATGGGTGGCCGGGCAGAGGCGCTCCTCACTTCCCAGACGGGGCGGCCGGGCAGAGGCGCTCCTCACTTCCCAGACGATGGGTGGCCGGGCAGAGGCGCTCCTCACTTCCCAGACGATGGGTGGCCGGGCAGAGGCTCTCCTCACTTCCCAGACGGGGCGGCCGGGCAGAGGCGCTCCTCACTTCCCAGACGATGGGTGGCCGGGCAGAGGCGCTCCTCACTTCCCAGGCGGGGCGGCCGGGCAGAGGCGCTCCTCACTTCCCAGACGATGGGTGGCCGGGCAGAGGTGCTCCTCACTTCCCAGACGGGGCGGCCGGGCAGAGGTACCCCTCACCTCTTCCCAGACGGGGCGGCCGGGCAGAGGCGCTCCTCACTTCTTCCCGGACGGGGCGCCCGGGCAGAGGCGCTCCTCACTTCCCAGATGGGGCAGCCGGGCAGAGGCGCTCCTCACTTCTTCCCAGACGGGGTGGCCGGGCAGAGGCACTCCTCACTTCCCAGATGGGGTGGCCGGGCAGAGGCGCTCCTCACTTCCCAGACGATGGGTGCCTGGGCAGAGGCGCTCCTCACTTCCCAGACGGGGCGGCCGGGCAGAGGGGCCCCTCACTTCTTCCCGGACGGGGCGGCCGGGCAGAGGGGCTCCTCTCTTCTTCCCGGACGGGGCGGCAGGGCAGAGGTGCTCCTCACTTCTTCCCGGACGGGGCGGCCGGGCAGAGGCGCTCCTCACTTCCCAGACGGGGCGGCTGGGCAGAGGCGCTCCTCACTTCTTCCCAGACGGGGCGGCCAGGCAGAGGCGCTCCTCACTTCCCAGACGGGGCGGCCGGGCAGAGGCGCTCCTCACTTCCCAGACGATGGGTGGCCGGGCAGAGGCGCTCCTCACCTCCCAGACGATGGGTGGCCGGGCAGAGGCGCTCCTCACCTCCCAGACGATGGGTGGCCGGGCAGAGACGCTCCCCACCTCCCAGACGGGGCGGCGGCCGGGCAGGGGCTGCAATCCCAGCACCCTGGTAGGCCAAGGCAGGCGGCTGGGAGGCGGAGGCTGCCACGAGCCCAGACCACGCCACTGCACTCCAGCCTGGGCAACACCGAGCACCGGGTGAGCGAGACTCCGTCTGCAGTCCCAGCAGCTCGGGAGGCTGAGGCGGGCAGAGCACTCGGCGTCAGGAGCTGGTGAGCAGCGTGGCCAACATGGCGACCGCGCGCCTGCAGCCAAATGAGAAAAAGCAGGCAGCGGTGGCGCGCGGCGGCAGTCCCAGGTAGTACGCGGCGCGGGTAGCAGCGAGCCGAGTAGATTGCAGCCTGGGCGACAGAGGGAAAGAAAGGAAAGGGAAGGGAGGGGAGGGGAGGGGAGGGGAGGGGAGGGGAGGGGAAGGGAAGGGAAGGAAGGGAAATCTTTGCAGATTTAGCTAAGTTAAGATGGGGTCACTGGTGCCCTTATAAAAGAGGCAAATTTGAACATACATGCAGAGGGCAATGGTGTGTAGACATAGGGAAAACACGGTGTGATTACAGAGGATCGCGTGAAGCAGCTACTGCCCCAGAAAGACTAAGGCTTCCAGAAGCCGGGAGAGAGGCCTGGAACAGTTCCTTCCCTAGCACCCTCAGAGGGAGCACAGCTGTGCCAACACCTTGGGTTTTGGACTCCTGGCCTCCAGACCTGTGAGACAACAAATTTCCATTGTTTTAGGCCACCCAGTTTGTTGTTTGATATTTTGTTATGGCAGCTCTAGAAAATGAATACAGCAGCAATGGACATAGGTTCACTGTAGTTTATTGTAAAATTATATTGAGAAGACAATTTTCAGGGTCTCTGAGGGTTTCATAAAGGTTTTCTATTTCCCAAGCGAGTCCTCAGGAAACAGCCAGGGAGCCAGACACATGTGTGTACAAATCTCAGCTTCACCATTTATTATCTACTTGACTTTGGGCAAGAACCTAAGTCTCTCTAGAGTGTTCTTCATCCTTCAGCAAAGGCTATGAAACTCTTCCTAAGGCCATCTAAAGAGTGAATGAGGTCGTGTTTTTTTTTTTTTTCATGATATACTCATCTCTATTTGAAAAGAAGAAAGAAGAAAGAAAAAGAAAGTGGGAAAAATAGAAAAAATAGATATGACTCCAGGTAGACTGTTTTTTTCTGGTTTTGGTTTTTGTTGTTTTTTTTTTTTCATGTTGGCCAACTGTCTCGACTCCTAGCCTCAGTGATCACCCGCCTCCTCCCAGAGTGCTGGCTACAGGTGGACCGTGTCCGCCCGACTTGCTTCTGGCTCCGTGGTAGACTCCAGACGGGCGTCGGCAGAGCGCTCCCCACATCCAGACGGGCGGCCGGCAGAGGTGCTCCTCATTCCAGACGGGGGCCGGGCAGAGACGCTCCTCACTTCTTCCAGATGGGGCGGCCGGCAGAGGCGCTCCTCACTCTTCCCGACGGGCGCCGGCAGGCCCTCCTCACTCTTCCCAGACGGGCGCCGGCAGAGGCGCTCCTCACTTCCCAGGAGGTCGTGTTTTTTAAATTGTTTATTGTGTGGCCTCACACATGGTGGCCTGTCAAGATGTTAGATTTCTTTCTTAACAAACATGAAGGAAGACCCTGCCCTGTAGCAGGCAAGCTGGGTGTTAGCTGACAGTCTCCAACCTAACGTCTATTCAGCATAATAAATATTAATAAGTGCAGTAGACACTGCCAGGGCTCTGGCCAGACCGTTGCAGATCCCTTTAACTGTTTTGTCTGTACTCGCTTGAGTGTGCACCCCACGACTCACACCAGGGACTCTTCTTGGAGGTCTTTTCTCAGGCTACTGGAGCCACTTTTTCCACACTCAGGTTGCTAGAAGTGCCTGTGAGTTTATATCTTCCATCTGGGGCAGTCCACGGCCAAGGTCTGAAGGATGCAGGAGTGTGACAGCCCAGTTCCTTTGCCTGGAGTCCGGGAAACTCTGAGGCATAACTCACACTCCTGAGTTCCCCTGTAGGATCACGCTGGAGCCACAGGACTTTGCCTGAAAGCATACATTTGCTTTGCCCATCCCTACTTCCACATCAGCCTTCCTGTGAGCATGTCCTTAATGAGTTGCTTACATTCAACTCCTCAATTAAGAGTCTGCTTCTGGGGCACCTGACCCAAGGCAATAAGCTACTGAACATCTGCTGAGATGTCACATGACATTGAAGTTCTGATAATTAAAGCTAAAAAAAAACCTGACCAGATTGTGCATTCCAATCATTCACTATTTTAACAGCCATAATAATCATACTAGTAACCTCTCATTCCTGTGTCCAATACGTGCATTATGTTCAATTCTAATCCTCATAACCAATGTATACATAGGTAGTTTTATCCTTGTAACAGTTTTTTTCAGTGGCCACAAATTTTTTGGTTCTCCTCCCATGAAGAGGTAAAGTGTAGGTCCCCTTCCCTTGAATCCCTTTACTTTTACAGAAATCTGCTCAATTTTGATAATGTGTCCCTTAGTTCCCAAGATGTGGCCATTCTAGGATATTCTTTCCCAAGTAAGGACATTCAGCCGTGTGGGTTGGTTAACCTTAAATTGCATCTCTAATAGACAGTATATGGTTGGCTTTTACTTTCATAACTAGTTTGATAATCTCTGCCTTTTGACTATTTAGTCCATTTATATTTGATGTGATTATTAATACAGCTTGAGTTGCTGCTATTTTGCTATTTGCTTTTTTTTGTTTCATTTGATTTTTGCTCCTCAGTATCCCCTTTTTTTGCATTCTTATGGTTTCATAAAATATTTGATTAAATTTAGAATTTAGAATCTCAGATTTTCTAGGCAATTGCTCAGGTCAGTGAGCTCCAAACCCGGGATTGTGAAAACGCTTTAATTTCTGTAATAGCATGTTTTCTCTACTATCCAGGATGATGTTTATGAAGTCAACATCAGGCTGAATTATATTCAATTGTCAGGTAAATAAGATCTTTAGAAGTTATTAATTTGGAGTTTACTGAAACAGGAATTTATGATTCTTCACTGTATAGAGATGTCTCCATATAATCTATGTAAAGGAGAAGTTACACAGCATAAAATAAAACATTGGCTAAACCTTAGAGAAGCCAGCCTGCAGGCAAGAAGAAATTCAGTAAGAATGGGAATTATCACTCACCTCATTGGTAAACTATATTTTTTGGGCTTATAAGTGTCCCCTACAATCAGATGGAAAAACGGATAAAAATGTTTGCTGATATTTCTTTAACCTATTTGTTTTATATAAAATAAACTAAACTTTGTAGCCATGTCTCCCTGATCTGCTGTATTATATGGTGGCTGGGGCATTGCAAACCTGTAAGTGTCTAACAAATATTAATTGATTTATATTTACAGCCTTTGTTTCATCGCACAAAGTATCACAGGCAAAAGTTTAATTAATGTAGCTTGGCAATTGAAGACATGGGAAAGAAGACAAGAAAAATAAGAGTAATTAACATTTGTTTTTTCCTGGCTATGTTCCCAGCAAGGTCCAGTGAATGTCTATGAGATGGGGATAGATACATGGGCACTCACAGGGAGGTTGAGAATATCAAATGGGAAAATGCATATGAAAACTTTTTGAAAACTCTGAGTGGGGTAAATGCTCTGTCTTCAGTGGGGCCACCCAGAGCAGAGCCTGTCAAATAAATCAGATGCACAGGATAGACTGAGGAGATGCATTCAGGAGAAACGGAAGGAGGGATGTTCTGTGTCTTCATTTCCTAACTTGCATTTTGAGGGAAAGTATCAAAAGTTATTATGCATTCAACAAACTTTTTTTTTGTTTTGTTTTGGCTTTTGAGGTTTTTTTTTGACACAGAGTCTCCCTCTGTCATTCAGGCTGGAATGCAGTGGTGCATTCACAGCTCACTGCAGCTTTGAATTCCTGGGCTCAAGCCATCCTCCCACCTTAGCCTCCTGAGTACGTGGGAGTACAGATGCACACCACTACTACACCTGGCTAATTTTATTTATTTTTTTAACCACAAATACATTTATTCCCCTAAAAACAGCATGCCATCTTTCCAATTTCAAAATGTTATTATCAATTGCCTGCAGATTACTTACTCTCATTAAGCTGATTTTTTTAAAACCCAGAGCAGAGCAATTTACCAGCACCATCAGAGCAATTTACCAGTAGCATCATCAAGCAAGCTGCAAATCTATCCTTTGCCAGAGCAAGGAAACACTGAAGATCAGCTCAAGAGAATAATAGCTTCAAGTGTTTACCAAAGGGGTACTCACATGCATTTGTCACACATTCCAGGGCCTCATCACCCTCTTTTTTTTGTTTTTGTTTTTGTTCTTTTGTCTTTTGTTTTTTGTTTTTGAGACAGAGTCTTACTCTGCCGCACAGGCTGGAGTGCAGTAGTACCATCTCGGCTCACTGCAACCTCTGCCTCAAGCGATTTTCCTGCTTCAGCCTCCTGAGTAGCTGGGATTACAGGCATGTGCCACCGCACCCGACTAATTTTTGTATTTTTTGTAGAGATGGAGTTTCACCATGTTGGCCAGGCTGGTCTCGAACTGCTAACCTCAAGTGATCTGCCCACCTCAGCCTCCCAAAGTGCTGGGTAATCACCCTCTTTTATAACATTGCCTAACTCCTAAACCAGTTTCTTTTTATAGTCTGAAAACAAGAATCACCCACGTGCGATATTTCTTCAGAGCACTGTTGAAGATGGATCAAACGTGGAGATCCTCCAGATCCCTGTTTTCAAGTGGTATTTTATATTAGTACATAGAATATCCTTAGATATATTCTGTTATGTTCTAATGAGTTTGTGATTCCTTTTTGATGATGTCTTCAATTTCTTCTGAGACCTTTCCTGTACAGTCATTTGGTCCCACGGCTTTTAACTTCTTTTTGTACTCCAGTGGCAAACCATTTTCTTTTGCACCTGTGCAAATAACCTTTTTATACTGTGGGGATGTGAACCACTCTTGTAATTTGTCATCAGATAACGTCGACAGGTTATTTCTCTTCCTTCTTGAGTTGAAACATTAACTTCCATGACAACATAAATTCCACCACTTCTTGCCTGCAGGCGGGCCATGCAGAAGAACGCCACCAAGGGCTTTTGGAGGTGGATCTCTCAGTCAGCAGGTTGCTGTCATAGCGGAAGCACAGAAAACTCTCCTCACCTGGGCCCAGATGTCCTTGCAGCCTGAGTTTGCCATGTCCCACTAGACACTTGCACGGGAGTCTGGAGCAGGGCTGTAAGGAGCCACCACAGAGCGCAGTGCTGTGCCCGTGATCCTGGCCAGTGACTGCCATGCCACCGCCTTAGCGTTCGGGCAATTTTAAAATTTTTGTAGAGATGGGGTTCCACTCTGTTGCCTACACTGGTCTCAAACTCCTGGCCTCAAGTGATCCTCCCACCTTGACCTCTCAAAGTGGGGGGATTACAGGCGTGAGCCACTGTGCTCAGCCTCAACAACAATCTTTTTTTTGAGACAGGTCTCATTCTGTGGCCCAGGCTGGAGTGCGATGGGTCAATCTGGGTTCACTGGAACCTCTGCATCCCAGGTTCAAGCAATTATCATGCCTCAGCCTCCGGAGTAGCTGGGACTATAGGTTTACACCATCACGCTTGGCTAATTTTCGTATTTTTAGTAGAGATGGGGTTTCACCATGTTGGACAGGCTGGTGTCGAACTCCTGACCTGAGGTGATCTACCCTCCTTGGCCTCCCAAAGTGCTGGGATTACAGATGTGAGCCACCTGCCCAGCCTCAGCAATCATTTCTTAACACAATACATGTCAAGCATGGTGCTAGGTGCTGGGGATAAAACCAACATAGGCCTCCCTGCCCGCGTGGAGCTGACATTCTTGTGGATTCTATTACTTCAGCGTCCTTTTCCATACCTTCTGGGGGTTTGCTGGTTAAAGTACCTTGTTCTAAGGCACTCACCCTAGAGTGGGGAGAAGACGGGGACATGGCGTGGACCAAACATCTGAGAGACCCGGAGTCTCTGCCTGACCTATGTCATTCTCATGGCTTCCCAGGGAGCCAGGGAGAGGGCAGGCACTATTCCACTTTACAAACAGAAATGGTGGTCCTATGTCCACCCCACAGTCATCCTAGCATCAAGGAGCAGAAACATACTAAAAGTATTGTTTCCTGTTTTCTAGACAGCTTCCTTCAGTCTTCCAGCAACCAGCATTTGAAATAAAGAAGAATTTAGATTTAATGTAAAGATTGGCTCATCAAAATTCTTCTATGGCACTTCAGATCCCAGTGTAATCCTTGTAGAAATATAACCATGAAATATACTGTCCCAGTCTTGGTGAAGCCACCAATTCTATCTTGTCTTATCACTCCTTGTGGGCCCTGTCCGGGGCTGGGGTCAAGCTAGCCCCTTAGAGAGTCAGAGGAGCACACAGAGAGGGTGATGGAGAGTGACAGGCTGACACACGTGGCTACAGCACTCTGTGTGCCCCCTAAACTTTTTGTTTGGTCTAGAAATCAGCTACCTGATGTAATGATTTTTTTTTTTTTTTTTGAGATAGAGTCTTGCTCTGTTGCCCAGGCTGGAGTGCAGTGGTGCAATCACAGCTCACTGCAGGCTTGATCTCCTGGGCTCAAGAGATCCTCCTGCCTCGGCCTCCTGAGTAGCTGGGACTACAGGTGCATGCCATCACATCTGGCTAATTATTTTTTACTTTTAGTAGAGATGATGTCTCGCTATGTTGTGCAGGCTGATCTCCAATGCCTGAGTTCAAGCAATCCCCCACTTCAGCCCCCCAAAGTGTTGGGATTATGGTGTGAGCCATCTCACCAGGCCATGATGTATCAGTTTTTTATTTTTATTTTATTTTTTTTTTTGAGACGGAGTCTTGCTCTGTCACCCAGGCTGGAGTGTGGTGGCGCGATCTCGGATTCACTGCAAGCTCCGCCTCCCGGGTTCACGCTATTCTCCGGCCTCAGCCTCTCCGAGTAGCTGGGACTACAGGCGCCCGCCACCACGCCCGGCTAATTTTTTTTGTATTTTTAGTAGAGACGGGGTTTCACCGTGTTCTCGATCTCCTGACCTCGTGATCCGCCCGCCTCGGCCTCCCAAAGTGCTGGGATTACAAGCGTGAGCCACCGCGCCCGGCCAGTTTTTCAAAGCTCCATTAGGAATTGCAATTGAGCTACTGAAACAAAACATGTAGTATATACATTACATGATAATTAGCTGAAACCCAGTCTTTCTTATGATCAGAAAGAACAGTTTATGGCATCATTTGGCCGATACTGTTTCTGTAATTCTGATGGCTTGATAGCTAAATCCCTGGACAAATTACCACTTGTCAAATTTCAAAAAGATAATGGTAATTGGCTCCTCAAGTATAGGAAGAACTTGGACGAGTTTTTCCTTCTGAACAAAAAGTTGGGTTTAGAGGTTCACTTGCTCTTCAGCATAACCAAGCTGACATGTGGACGCATAGGTTGATATTGAATGCCTTATATGAATTATAAGAAGTGTGCAAAATAAGTTGTAGAACTGAGTGCTTTGCCTACAAATATTCATAACACTACTGTGGGGTTTGAGCTTTCAGATATTTCTGGATTTTTCTAAGGTTGCACTGCATCCCTGTCATTAATAATGTAAAACAACGTCAGTATGGTGACTTTCCCCAGGCCAGGGCTTTGGAGACCAGCAAGATTTACATTCGATGTGAATGTTTGTGCTGCAAACTGTTGGAGACCACACACATGTGCACATACACACTCCCATGCACACATGTGCACACATACACACACTCACATTCGCCTGCCCATGGCTCAGAATTTACCCAGAGAGGACGCATTTGCTTTATGTGAATAATTTAAGGCGGGGGGAATGACCACATTCCGGCAGCCTGAAAACAGACTCCTGCTGAGGGAAGTTGGACTGCCAGGGGCAGGGAGAGTCTCTGTGATTGAGCAGCTGCTGGATGAAGTAAGTGTAACCAAAAGAGCAAGTCTCTCTGAGGAGCTCAGCCGGGTGCTTTGCCTCGGTCTCTTTCCGGTGAAAGTTTTGTTCAATGCTGTGAAAATTACACTACCCTTGAATGAAAAACTGTTTGGGAATGGAGTGAATGGCTAGTCAAAGGCTCCCTATTACCCGAGTGGGTCGGGGTGGTCATGAGGAGTGACTGTGAATCTGCTAGTGGTTCATGGAGGGAAGAAAATGTTCTGAAATTGAATGACGGTGATGGTTGCATGACTCCATAAATACACTTGAAACCATTGACTTCTACACTTAAAATGGGTAAACTTTATGGCTCGTAAATTGTATCTCAGTAAAGCTATTGGAAAAAAAGCTTTATGTTGATTGCCACAAATTGCTACTTTTCATAGCAAGAACAATAGGCAGAGAAGTGCACATGAGCCAAGTAACATGACTTAACCACTTGGGCCGATTTCAATTTTAAAAAGAGGCTTCTAATTTCTGAATCTGGATTAAAAAAACAAACAAAACCAAAAAAATATGGTTGCTGTGCCTAGTTTAGAGCTTTTATAAATGATGATATTTTGTTAACTCAGGGCTTTACACTGTTGTGGGTCTCCCAAATCCATAGGCCTTGGGATGATAAGAAATGTTTTAATCATGATCTGAATGGTTAAGATCAGTACTAAGGAAGAGGAGCCCCAGTGTAATCCTTGTAGAAATATAACCATGAAATATACTGTACCAGTCTTGGTCCCCTCCTGCCCCATGAACTTCTCTCCCAGCCTTATGATTCCACTGTTCTCTTGAATTTTACTCTGAAAATCTAGGGTGGAATGTTCTGGAGTATGAGTTGTTCATGTTAACTGCTGTATTAGTCCTTTCTCACACTGCTGATAAAGACATACTCGAGCCCAGATAATTTATAAAGGAAAGAAGTTTAACTGACTCACAGTTCCACATGGGTGGGGAGACTTTACAATCATGGCAGAAGATGAAGGAGGAGCAAAGTCACGTCTTACATGGAGGCAGGCAAAGAGAGAGCTTGTGTAAGGGAACTCCTCTTTATAAAACCATCAGATCTCTTGAGACTTATTCACTATCACAAGAACAGCATGGGAAAGACCCGCCCTTGTGATTCAATTACCTCCCACCAGGTCCCTTCCATGACACATGGGAATTGTCAGAGCTACAATTCAAAATGAGATTTGGGTGGAGATATGGCCAAAGCACCTCAACAGCTTATATCCTACTGACCACGTTGTTGAAATTGAAGTTTCTAGTGATATCTACCACAGGTACCTAACTCTACTGCTTCCTGAATTCTTACCAAGACAGACACATTCGAGGTCTCCACTACAAGATGGACACAGAGAGGTAATGTTTGCTTGTGGAAAAGAGCTGCCCTTCCTTACTTCACTGGCAGTTTCAAATGTCAGATGAGGAAAATGCAACCCTCAGTCTACCTCTTGGAGGCTCAGCTGTGGATCTTCTTTTTTTTTTTTTTTTTTTTGGACAGAGTCTCACTCTGTCACCAGGCTGGGGTACAGTGGCATGATCTTGGCTCACTGCAACTTGTGCCTCCCGGATTCAAGCAATTCTCCTGCCTCAGCCTCCCCAGTAGCTGGGACTACAGGCATGCGCCACTACACCCTCTAATATTTGTATTTTTAGTAAAGACGTGGTTTCACCATGTTGGCCAGGGTGGTCTTGATCTCCTGACCTCGTGATCCACCCACCCTGGCCTCCCAAAGTGCTGGAATTATAGGTGTGAGTCACCACCCCTGGCTTCTCTGGATTATTTTATTAGGTAACTCAAGGTGTACTAGGAGAGAATGTACCTTAATCTACCATGATGCTTAGCTCTGAACAGGCAGTCTGGGCCGTTTCTACATCTACCAGGAATCTTCCAAATTCAAGAATCATGCAAGACCAGGGTGTGGCCACTGTACAAAGCCTGCTTTGGAAAGCTCAATTACAAGCCTGCTCAAATAAACAACTTCAGGTGTGACAATTCTGGTCTGGAGGCACAAGTGTTCTTTTGGGAAACTGTTTCACCTCGTGCCACATCATAGTTGGGTGAGGTCATCTAAGGAGCCCAGTATGCCCTTGGATGTTTAGGGAAACCTGATGTCACAAATAAAAGTCCTTACAGAAATCAAGTCATTGAGGAAATCAGTTGAGACCATTAAGTTTGAAGAGTGGAGGCTCTGCTTGAGGAGTAGGGAGGGATGGGGAAGGGACAGTCTTTGGCCTCAGGCTATCTTCTCATCAGGAGAAGGGGCAGTTTCTGGTCTGAGGCTGTCTCTTCACAAGGAGAAGGGACAGTGTGTTAATTCCTTAGGACAATTTTCTCTGGGAGAGATGAACAGAAGTGATCGGAAGTTATCAGGAGAAAGGTGACTTCTGAAGATGATCATTTGAATTTTTGCCAAAAGAAGGGGGAAGAGACTCTTATGTGGCAACAGGGAACAATTTGGAGGCAGGAGAAAGAAAAATTTGGCGGAAATAATCATGCCTTTATTTTCATACTGATTAAAGAGTGTGGGGTATTCTTTTAATGCACCTAGGCAAGGAAGATGGGCTGGATCAGTGTTTCTCAGAGTTTAGTGTGCACATGAATCACTACATCTTATTAAAGTACAGATTCTGATTCAGAAGGACTGGAGTAGGGCTGATACCCTGCATATCTAAAAAGCCCTCAGGCTATGACCACACTTTGAATAGTGAAGATCTGGAGATTGGCCTTACTGCATATTGAGCTTTAAAAGAAAACTCAACATGGCCCTTGGTAAGGAGCAGCCTCCTAATGCTATTGGACAAGGAGGATTTTTCCCGGTACTTGGCAAGTCAGTTATTAAAATAACAGTAAGGGCTTATTAAAATAACAGTAAGGGCTTATTAAAATAACAGTGAGGGCTTATGCCTGTAATCCCAGCACTTTGGGAGGCCAAGGCAGGCGGATCACGAGATCAGAAGTTTGAGAGCAGTCTGGCCAATATGGTGAAACCCCGTCTCTACTAAAAGTACAAAAATTACCCGGGTGTGGTGGCATGGGCCTGCAGCCCCAGATACTCAGGAGACTGAGGCAGGAGAATCGCTTGAATCCCGGAGGCAGAGGTCGCAGTGAACTGAGACCATGCCACTGCACTCCAGACTGGGCAACAGAGAGAAACTCCGTCTCAACAAAAACAAACAAAATAACAGTAAGGCTGATTGCCTAGAGATTAGTTGCTTGAGGAGAACCTCCTGCTACATATATATATATATGTCAGGCCTCTGAGCCCAAGCTAAGCCATCATATCCCCAGTGACCTGCACGTATACATCCAGATGGCCTGAAGCAACTGAAGATCCACAGAAGTGAAAATAGCCTTAACTGATGACATTCCACCATTGTGATTTGTTTCTGCCCCACCCTAACTGATTAATTTTCTTTATAATCACCCCCACCCTTAAGAAGTTTCTTTGTAATTCTCCCCACCCTTGAGAATGTACTTTGTGAGAGCCACCCCCTCCCCCAAAACATTGCTCTTAACTCCACCGCCTATCCCAAAACCTATAAGAACCAATGATAATCCCACCACCCTTTGCTGACTCTTTTCGGACTCAGCCCGCCTGCACCCAGGTGAAATAAACAGCCGTGTTGCTCGCACAAAGCCTGTTTGGTGGTCTCTTCACATGGGCACGCGTGAGACTATATATATACATATGCTTCCTACTGCTACTGTGATAAATTGCCACAAACCTAAAGGCTTGACATAACACAAATTCATTATCTCACAGTTCTGGAGGCCTGAAGTCTGAAATGGGGCTGAGTGAGCTCAAATCAAGGTGTGGTCAGGAAGGCTGCACTCCTTCTGGAGACTGCAGGAAGGACCTTCCCTTTCCAGCCTCTGGAGGCTGCCTGCATTCCTCAGCTCCTGGCTGTCATCCTCCATCTTCAAAGCCAGCAATGGCGGGTGGAATCTTTCTGGGGCTGCCTCCCTCTTTCACTCTATAATGGGCCTTCTGATAACCCCAGCCAACCTCTGCATCTCAAGTCAGCTAACAAACTTAATACCTACTTGCCATCCATATAATGTAACAGCCACAGGTGCTGGGGATCATGGGGGGCATTATTCGCATATATAATAAAATATATAATATAATATAATATAATACCCCTGCCCTCTTTTAACATAAATGGTAGCAAACCACATACTGTTCTGAATCTTGTTCTTTTGGCTTAATACATGGTATAGGTGGTTCCAATTAAGTACATAAATACTGAGCTTTTTCCCCTTTACATTGAACTCATCAATACTTCTTTTTTTTTTTGAGACGGAGTCTCGCTCTGTCGCCCAGGCTGGAGTTCAGTGGCGCAATCTCTGCTCACTGCAAGCTCCGCCTCCCGGGTTCATGCCATTCTCTTGCCTCAGCCTCCCAAGTAGCTGGGACTACAGGCACCCGCCACCACGCCCGGCTAATTTTTATATTTTTAGTAGAGACGGGGTTTCACCGTGTTAGCCAGGATGGTCTTCATCTCCTGACCTCGTGATCCGCCCACCTCAGCCTCCCAAAGTGCTGGGATTACAGGCGTGAGCCATCGCTCCTGGCCAAACTCATCAATATTTCTATTTGTTATGGTCTATTTCCCAGTAAACCTCAGCCTGCTAAGACCAGCTCTAGATTTAAATAATAATTGGATCTCATCATCGTGTCTCTGGCCCCTTCCTGAGAAATCTTCAACAGCAAGCTTGGTGAAAAGTGCTAGATGAAATGGCAGGCTTACCAGGGCCTGGCCCTGAGGCCAATACTTAATAAACCACTTCAAACAGGACTGTTTTGTGACCGTGCCCAGCTGCGTGGCAGGGAGGGATCAGGCATCAGGCAGCTTCTCTCTGTGTGGGCCTTGAATTCCCAGAGGGCCTGTCTGCTCTCGTCTTACCTGTCCCTGCTGTTAAAGATCAGAAGCTCAAACCCATGCCGCCTCCTCCAAGCAAAGGACTACCAAAGACTGGGCCCACAGGGATCACCGTGAAGGCCAAGGAAATCTATGGAAGTCAAGGGTGTTTTCACACAGAGAGGAGACTAGTCCAGGCATTTAAACACACAACATCCACAGAAACCATTTTTCCCCAGGTCAGGGCAGTTTGCATTAAAGGTACAGCATAGCCATGTGGATAGAGGCTTTAGAGAACTCAGGGCAGGGCAGGGCAGGGGGCAGCACATGTATTCTAGAAAGGGCCAGGCAAGGCCGGGCGCGGTGGCTCACGCTTGTAATCCCAGCACTTTGGGAGGCCGAGGCGGGCGGATCACGAGGTCAGGAGATCGAGACCACGGTGAAACCCCGTCTCTACTAAAAATACAAAAAAATTAGCCGGGCGTGGCGGAGGGCGCCTGTAGTCCCAGCTACTCAGAGAGGCTGAGGCCGGAGAATGGCGTGAACCCGGGAGGCGGAGCTTGCAGTGAGCCGAGATCGCGCCACTGCACTCCAGCCTGGGCGACAGAGCGAGACTCCGTCTCAAAAAAAAAAAAAAAGAAAGGGCCAGACAGGGAATATTTTAGGCTTTGCGGGCCATGTGGTCACTATTGCTACTACTCAATTCTGCCCCTGTAGCATGAAAGGAATCATAGATGATACATACACCAATGGATGTGGCTGTGTCCCAATAAAACTTTATTTACAAAAATAGGAGGCAGCAAAGTAAATTACAAAAATGGCCACAGAGTTTTTCTCTTCTTTTTTTTGAGACAGAGTCTTGCCCTGTCACCCAGGCTGGAGTGCACTGGCACCCTCTTGGCTCACTGCAACCTCCACCTCCCAGGTTCAAGAGGTTCTTGTACTTCAGCCTCCCAAGTAGTTGGGATTACAGGCACCCGCCACCATGCCTGGCTAAATTTTGTATTTTTAGTAGAGACGGGGTTTCACCGTCTTGGCCAGGCTGGTCCCGAACTTGAGACCTCAGGCGATCTGCCCTCCTCAGCCTCCCAAAGTGCTGGGATTACAGGCGTGAGCCAGAGCACCCGACCACTTTTCTTTGTATTCATGCCCTTTGCAGTGTGACTTTTCAGCTCCTCTCAAGATGTGGGCTCTTTTTTCCTACTCCTTAAATCTGGGCTGACCTTCTGACTTGTTCTGGCCAAAAGAATGTGGCAAAGTAGTGTTGTGCCAGTTTTGAGGCAGACCTCCACACGCCTTGGCCTTTCTATTGCCTTTCTCTCTGTTCCACCTGTCTCCCACTCTCAACACCACCTCCATCCTCCTACATGTAAATAAGCCCAGGCTAGCCTGTTGGAGGCTGAGAGACCACATAGATCAAAAATGCCCATCTCCCCAGCCAACAGCCAGCCAACTCCCAGAAGCCAAGGTGCCTCGCTGACCTGTAGCTGGCCACAGACACAAGAGGAAGAAGCCCAGCAGAAACCAGAAGGACTGCCCAGTTGAGTCCAGCCTCAGTTACTCACAGAACCACAAGCAAATAATAGGTGGTGATTTTGAACCACTAGGTTTTGGGGTGTTTTTATGCAGAACTATTGTGGTAATAGAAAAGTGATACGATGGGGTAATACAACTCTTATACTTCACAGAGTTGTGGAGGAAATTAAATGAGATGGTCTTTGTAAAATTGGGTTCCTGAATGAGGCAGCTTTCCAAAAATGTTCATTATTATTCTTGGCCTGAGGCAGTGTGCCCCATGTGAAAATCAAAACCATGATCTCAGCCAAATTAATTGTGCTGGAAATGGACTCCACTTGAGCATCCAGTCAGCTACTTGTGGACCACATGTGGCCCCCCTCTACAGAAGCCTGGGCCCTGCTTTTTTTTTTTTTTTTTTGAGACAGAGCCTCACTCTGTTGCCCAGGCTGGAGTGCAGTGGCACTAGCTGGGCTCACTGTAACCTCCGCCTCCCGAGTTCAAGTGATTCTCCTGCCTCAGCCTCCCGAGTAGCTGGGACTACAGGCACCCGCCACCATGCCCAGCTAATTTTTGTATTTTTAGTAGAGATGGGGTTTCACCGTGTTGGCCAGGCTGGTTTTTGAACTCCTGACCTCAGATAATTCCCCCACCTCAGTCTCCCAAAGTGCTGAGATTACACACATAAGCCACCACGCCCAGCCCTAACAAAACCTTTTTAAAGTTATATAATTACCAGACACTCATGAGTGAGATGAGAAGGGCTCTGTGAAGTTTGGTGAACATATACTAATACTGGACTCACCTGCCAAATATGAGGGACCTACCAAAAGATAGCAGACAGGTTTCAATAGTCTCTTCACGTTCAAGGAGAAACTTGGTGTGCCCAGCTTCCTAGAAGATCTGCTGGCCCTCCAGAAAAATGCCAGGTTTGCATGCACTGGACATAAGGTGTGAACAGCTGGAGACCAGCCTTAACAGCCACTGTGGAAGAGTGTTCAGCAGAATGGATCTTGGAGGATCTGTGGTGCTACTTGACTCTGATTAAAATTATAATTTCAGAAGTGATTCATGGATTTGGCACCAATACAACAGGTTATATGTGCAAGCATACTGTTTGCTGCTTTGTTTGTAGGCAAAAAACTGGAAACTGCCAGAATACCAACCAATAAGAGATGGTTGAAGAAACTGTGATACTTACACACATATAGAATACTATGCAGCTCTCTTTAAAAGTAAATTAAATATATGTCTTTTGGCCTGAAGGGATGTCTATGATGTATTGTGAAGAGAAAAATCGGCCAGATGCGGTGGCTCATGCCTATAATCCCAGCACTTTGGGAGGCCAAGGCGGGCAGATTGCTTGAGGCCAGGAGTTCAAGACCAGCCTGGCCAACACGGTGAAATCCCGTGTCTACTAAAAATACAAAAATTAGACAGGCATTGTGGTACAACCCTGTGATCCTAGCTACTCAGGAGGCTGAGGCAGGAGAATCACTTGAACCTAGGAGGTGGAGGTTGCAGTGAGCTGAGATCATGCCACTGCACTCCAGCCTGGATGACGGAGCAAGATTAAAAAAAAAAAGGAGAAAAATCAAGCTGCACAATAATTAATGCATAGAGAATGACTCCACTTTAATAAAACAACAAAATCCCATTTTAAGTGTATAAGAATTCGTCTAGGTTTGTGTGGATGTGGAGAAGGTGTGGGAGGAATTCACATAGGTTTGTGTGGGTGTGGAGAAGGTGTGGAAGGAATTCGTCTCCGTTTGTGTGGGTGTGGAGAAGGTGTGGAAGGAATTCGTCTCCGTTTGTGTGGGTGTGGAGAAGGTGTGGAAGGAATTCGTCTCCGTTTGTGTGGGTGTGGAGAAGGTGTGGAAGGAATCGTCTAGGTTTGTGCGGGTGTGAGAAGGTGTGGAAGGAATTCATCTAGGTTTGTGTGGGTATGAGATGGTGTGGAAGCAATTCGTCTAGGTTTGTGTGGGTGTGGAGAAGGTGTGGAAGGAATCGTCTAGGTTTGTGCGGGTGTGAGAAGGTGTGGAAGGAATTCATCTAGGTTTGTGTGGGTATGAGATGGTGTGGAAGGAATTCGTCTAGGTTTGTGTGGGTGTGGAGAAGGTGTGGAAGGAATCGTCTAGGTTTGTGCAGGCGTGAGAAGGTGTGGAAGGAATTCACATAGGTTTATGTGGGTGTGGAGAAGGTGTGGAAGGAATTCGTCTAGGTTTGTGTGGGTGTGAGAAGGTGTGGAAGGAATTCATCTAGGTTTGTGTGGGTATGAGATGGCGTGGAAGCAATTCGTCTAGGTTTGTGCGGGTGTGGAGAAGGTGTGGAAGGAATTCACATAGGTTTGTGCGGGTGTGAGAAGGTGTGGAAGGAATTCGTCTAGGTTTGTGTGGGTGTGGAGAAGGTGTGGAAGGAATTCGTCTCCGTTTGTGTGGGTGTGGAGAAGGTGTGGAAGGAATTCACATAGGTTTGTGTGGGTGTGGAGAAGGTGTGGAAGGAATCATCTAGGTTTGTGCGGGTGTGAGAAGGTGTGGAAGGAATTCATCTAGGTTTGTGTGGGTATGAGATGGAGTGGAAGCAATTCGTCTAGGTTTGTGCGGGTGTGGAGAAGGTGTGGAAGGATACATGCCTGGAGGACTGGAGTAGGGGGAGATGATTAGCTTTTCCTTTCTGCTTATTTTTTATTTGGAAATAACTGCAAACACAGAAAAGCTGCAAAAATAAAAACAGTACAAAGAATACCTATATACCCTTTACTCAGATTGCTGTGCATTCCTTCCCTACCTACTACTCTCCTCCTTCCCCCATTCCTTCCTCCATCCCTGTCTCTTTCACTCATAATTTCTGCCCCGTGTGTGTGCACACACACACACACACACACACACTCGCGTGTGGGACAATGTCCCAGTTCCTGACCAAGGCCTTGTGTTTTTTCCACTCTCTTGTGCCTCTACTATTGCTGCGGGAAAGCATTCTCCTGGGGCCTGTTGTAGTGCTGCCATGAGACCAGAAGGAACATGTGTGAGGCAAACCTGAGCCCATCAGCACAAGAGCTAAACCCAGCAGCACACAGATTGTGAGCCTTTTTTTTTTTTTTTTTCTGTTTTCTTTTTTTAAGGCAGGTTCTGTCTCTGCCACTCAGGCTGGAGTGCAGTGGCGTGATCACAGCTCACTGCAGCCTTGACCTCCTGGGCTCATGTGATCCTCCCACCTTAGCCTCTCAAGTAGCTGGGACTACAGGCACACACCACCATGCCAGGCTTTTTTTTTTTTTTTTTTTGTAGAGATGGGGTTTCACCATGTTACCCAGGCTGGTATTGAACTCCTGGGCTCAAGCAATCCACCCACCTCAGCCTCCCCAAATGCCGGGATTACAGGCATAAGCCACCATGCCCAGCCACACACAGATTGAATTAGAGTGGCCCAGCCAAATCCTGCCAACCTGTAGACACATGAGAAGGAAATACCAATTGTTGTAGACTGAGATGTTTGCATTTGTTTGTTATGGAGCAATGACTGAACAATACAGTTGCTAACACTTACAAAACACTTACTGTATGCTATAGAGTGCTGTAAGAATTTTGCTTATATTATCTAATTTAATACGCAACAATCCTTCTTACAGATGAGGAAATTGAGGCTAAGTCACTTGTGCGAGGCCACACAGCTAATAAGCTAACCAGCTATGTGACTATGGGACACACTGCCTCTGGACATATGCTAGGTGAGACAATAATTGATGGTGGTTTAAGCCAGTTTGAGTTGGCATTTCTATTACTTGCAGCCTAAAGCATCCTACCTAATTCAGCTGTATAGCCTTCTTCCTGCCTCACCCCTCCTTTCCTTATCTCTAGCCCTGGGGATTTTGATTACCCTGGGGAGAAGCCTTGCTTTGCCCAAACATTAATTTACACCTGGGATCCTCCATGTAAACTCCAGTGGTTTAGATTTTTAGTGCACAAAAGCCAATGAGTCTGGTCTTCTGGGAGGAAGAGGATAAGCACCAATATGATACCAAAGAAAAAGCAATTGTGAGAAAAAATGTAATCCAACACGGAGTCAGCTTCCACCTAAAACAGACAAAGTGAGTCCTGCTTCATTCTGAGTAGGTCAATTACCAAACGTTCAGACAGGCCTCTGGGCTTGGAGAGAGAAATGCACTTCAGAAAGTGAAATGAGGGCCTGTCCAGCATTGGAGGCACAGTGTGCCTGGGGGCTGAAGACCAGGGCTAAGCAAAGGCATAGGATCTAGGGGGTGAGGCGGGTTAAAGTGCACAAAGAGATTTCCATCCTTGATTAGTCCCGCACACCTATGGTTCTCAGTCTTGGCCATCTGTCAGGATCATCTGGACTGTGAAGCTTTTAAAAACCTCTATGCCAGCGCTACACCCCAGACCAACTACATGAGATTCTCTGAGGAAGGAACCCAGGAACCTGGTGCTTTGTGCAGTCAATGTTAAGAATTACACAGTTCCAGCTCCACACTGTTTGGGGTACTCTCTACTCCTGAGGATAACCACCATTGTTGTGTGCCCGCCAGCTACAAGGCGCCATGTGTGTACTTCACATACCCCTCACAACAAAAGAAATATTTTTAACAAGTGGGGAAACTGAACCACAGGTAGCAAATAGTAGGTACAGGATTCAAGCCCAAATAATCCAAAGGCCAAGTTTTTTACAGCCACACCTGTGGCTGTAATGCAAATAACCTGAGAATTAGAAGAGAAAATAGAAATGTAGATGAGATTCAAAAGGGAGCAGGGCTAAGTGGGAAGAAAGAGCAATCTGGTGTTGCTGACTGGAGGGAGCCCAGAGAAGGAAGCCACGTTCCTGGGATGGTGACACCAGGCCTTCGTTGACTGACGGGAGCAGATGGAAGAGCGAATCAGGCTGTGCAACTGGAACAAAGGGCCTCTGGAGAAGGAGAACAGGTGACCAGTTTTTTCCTTACAGTCCCTCCTCCTAGCGCTCAGAGATGAGGACTGGGGGTTGGTTGAGGTCCAGCCGAGGGACCAGAAGATGCAACAAGACCTGCCTTTGGGTTGTTTTTTCTTGGTCTTGATCTATTCCTTCTCTTTCCCTCCCTCCCTCAACCTCCCCCCTCACTCTAATAATTCATGAAATAAGCTTCCGAGGCTTCCCCACAAATTCTCCAGATGCAATCAGTCCCCTCAGACTCATGTGAGGATTACCACCGAAACTGTAGCAAGAACTTACTTAAGTAAATGAGAAACACCGAGATTCCCCTAAAATGTTCTAAAAGGTTTGTAGTTGTATCTTACTGTTTCATTGTGCAATTCCTTAATGATGTGCTGTTGAGCATCTTTTCATATGCTTATTTGCCACATATATCTTCTTTGTTAAGTTTTAAGGTTATTTGTATATTTTAAATAAGTCTATTACAATTATATCTTTTAGTCTGTGGCTTGCCTTCTCATTTGTAATGAGAAGGCAAAATTTTTAATCTTAATGAAGTCCAATTATTTCTTTCATTAATCATACTTTTGGTGTTATATCTAAAAAGTCATCATCATACCCAATGTCATCTAGATTTTGTCCTATGTAATCTTCTAGGACTTTCATAACTGTGCATTTTACATTGAGATCTCTGATCCATTTTGAGTTAAATGTTATGAAAAGTCTAGGACCTCAAGTTCTTCTAGCATCTTTTGTTGAAAAGACTATCTTTGCTCCGTTGTATTGCCTTTGCTCCTTTGTCAAAGATCAGCTGACTATATTTATGTGGGTCTATTTCTGGGCTCACTATTCTGTTTCGTTAATCTATTTCTTTACTCTTTCATCAATACCACTGCTTTGATTATTGTAACTTTATAGTAACTTTTAAAGTTGGGTAGTGTCAGTCTTCTGACTTTGTTCTTCTTCAAAACTAGCTATTCTGGGTTTTTTGCATCTCCATGTAAGTTTTAGAACCAATTTGGCAATATAATACAAAATAGCTTGCTGGAATCTTTACTGAAACCGCATTGATTCTGTACATCAAGTTGAGGAGAGGTGACATCTTTACAGTATTCATGAACATGGTATAGCTCCCCATTTATTTAGTAACTTGATTTCTTTCATTAGACTTTTATAGTTTTCCTCACATAGATCTTGTACATGTTTTGTTAGATTTGTACCTAACTATTTCTTTTTTAGTACTAGTGTTAATGGTATTGTGTTTTTTGGTTTTTGGTTTTTTTTTTTTATTATTATTATACTTTAAGTTTTAGGGTACATGTGCACAACGTGCAGGTTTGTTACATATGTATACATGCGCCATGTTGGTGTGCTGCACCCATTAACTTGTTGTTTAGCATTAGGTATATCTCCTAATGCTGTCCCTCCCCCCTCTCCCCACCCCACAACAGTCCCCGGTGTGTGATGTTTCCCTTCCTGTGTCCATGTGTTCTCATTGTTCAATTCCCACCTATAAGTGAGAACATGTGGTGTTTGGTTTTTTGTCCTTGCGATAGTTTACTGAGAATGATGGTTTCCAGTTTCATCCATGTCCCTACAAAGGACATGAACTCATCATTTTTTATGGCTGCATAGTATTCCATGGTGTATATTTGCCACATTTTCTTAATCCAGTCTATTGTTGTTGGACATTAAGGTTGGTTCCAACTCTTTGCTATTGTGAATAGTGCCGCAATAAACATACGTGTGCATGTGTCTTTGTAGCAGCATGATTTGTAATCCTTTGGGTATATACCCAGTAATGGGATGGCTGGGTCAAATGGTATTTCTAGTTCTAGATCCCTGAGGAATCGCCACACTGACTTCCACAATGGTTGAACTAGTTTACAGTCCCACCAACAGTGTAAAAGTTTTCCTATTTCTCCACATCCTCTCCTGTTGTTTCCTGACTTTTGAATGATTGCCATTCTAACTGGTGTGAGATGGTATCTCATTGTGGTTTTGATTTGCATTTCTCTGATGGGCAGTGATGATGGGCATTTTTTCACGTGTTTTTTGGCTGCATAAATGTCTTCTTTTGAGAAGTGTCTGTTCATATCCTTCATATTCTTTTGAGAAGTGTCTGTTCATATCCTTTGCCCACTTTTTGATGGGGTTGTTTGTTTTTTTCTTGTAAATTTGTTTGAGTTCATTGTAGATTCTGGATATTAGCCCTTTATCAGATGAGTAGGTTGCAAAAATTTTCTCCCACTCTGTAGGTTGCCTGTTCACTCTGATGGTAGTTTCTTTTGCTGTGCAGAAGCTCTTTAGTTTAATTAGATCCCATTTATCAATTTTGGCTTTTGTTGCCATTGCTTTTGGTGTTTTAGACATGAAGTCCTTGCCCATGCCTATGTCCTGAATGGTATTGCCTAGGTTTTCTTCTAGGGTTTTTATGGTTTTAGGTCTGACATTTAAGTCTTTAATCCATCTTGAATTAATTTTTGTATGAGGTGTAAGGAAGGGATCCAGTTTCAGCTTTCTACATATGGCTAGCCAGTTTTCCCAGCACCATTTATTAAATAGGGAATCCTTTCCCCATTGCTTGTTTTTGTCAGGTTTGTCAAAGATCAAATAGTTGTAGATATGCAGCATTATTTCTGAGGGCTCTGTTCTGTTCCATTGGTCTTTATCTCTGTTTTGATACCAGTACCATGCTGTTTTGGTTACTCTAGCCTTGTAGTATAGTTTGAAGTCAGTTAGCGTGATGCCTCCAGCTTTGTTCTTTTGGCTTAGGATTGACTTGGTGATGTGGGCTCTTTTTTGATTCCATATGAACTTTAAAGTAGTTTTTTCCAATTCTGTGAAGAAAGTCATTGGTAGCTTGATAGGGATGGCATTGAATCTATCAATTACCTTGGGCAATATGGCCATTTTCACGATATTGATTATTCCTACCCATGAGCGTGGAATGTTCTTCCATTTGTTTGTGTCCTCTTTTATTTCATTGAGCAGTGGTTTGTAGTTCTCCTTGAAGAGGTCCTTCACATCCCTTGTAAGTTGGATTCCTAGGTATTTTATTCTCTTTGAAGCAATTGTGAATGGGAGTTCACTCATGATTTGGCTCTCTGTTTGCCTGTTATTGGTGTATAAGAATGCTGTGATTTTTGTACACTGATTTTGTATCCTGAGACTTTGCTGAAGTTGCTTATCAGCTTGAGGAGATTTTGGGCTGAGACGATGGAGTTTTCTAGATATACAATCATGTCATCTGCAAACAGGGACAATTTGACTTCCTCTTTTCCTAATTGAATACCCTTTATTTCCTTCTCCTGCCTGATTGCCCTGGCCAGAACTTCCAACACTATGTTGAATAGGAGTGGTGAGAGAGGACATCTCTGTCTTGTGCCCGTTTTCAAAGGGAATGCTTCCAGTTTTTGCCCATTCAGTATGATATTGGCTGTGGGTTTGTCATAGATAGCTCTTATTATTTTGAGATATGTCCCATCAGCACCTAATTTATTGAGAGTTTTTAGCATGAAGGGCTGTTGAATTTTGTCAAAGGCCTTTTCTGCATCTATTGAGATAATCATGTGGTTTTTGTCTTTGGTTCTGTTTATATGCTGGATTACATTTATTGATTTGCATATGTTGAACCAGCCTTGCATGCCAGGGATGAAGCCAACTTGATCATGGTGGATAAGCTTTTTGATGTGCTGCTGGATTCGGTTTGCCAGTATTTTATTGAGGATTTTTGCATCAATGTTCATCAAGGATATTGGTCTAAACTTCTCTTTTTTGGTTGTGTCTCTGCCAGGCTTTGGTATCAGGATGATGCTGGCCTCCTAAAATGAATTAGGGAGGATTCCCTCTTTTTTTTATTGATTGGAATAGTTTCAGAAGGAATGGTACCAGCTCGTCTTTGTACCTCTGGTAGAATTCGGCTGTGAATCCATCTGGTCCTGGACTTTTTTTGGTTGGTAAGCTATTGATTACTGCCTCAATTTCAGAGCCTGTTACTGGTCTATTCAGAGATTCAACTTCTTCCTGGTTTAGTCTTGGGAGGATGTATGTGTCAAGGAATTTATCCATTTCTTCTAGATTTTCTAGTTTATTTGTGTAGAGGTGTTTATAGTATTCTCTGATGGTGGATTGTATTTCTGTGGGATCAGTGGTGATATTCCCTTTATCATTTTTTATTGCATCTATTTGATTCTTCTCTCTTTTCTTCTTTATTAGTCTTGCTAGTGGTCTATCAATTTTGTTGATCTTTTCAAAAAACCAGCTCCTGGATTCATTAATTTTTTGAAGGGTTTTCTGTGTCTCTATTTCCTTCAGTTCTGTTCTGATCTTAGTTATTTCTTGCCTTCTGCTAGCTTTTGAATGTGTTTGCTCTTGCTTTTCTAGTTCTTTTAATTGTGATGTTAGGGTGTCAATTTTAGATCTTTCCTGCTTTCTCTTGTGGGCATTTAGTGCTATAAATTTCCCTCTACACACTGCTTTGAATGTGTCCCAGAGATTCTGGTATGTTGTGTCTTTGTTCTCATTGGTTTCAAAGAACATCTTTATTTCTACTTTCATTTCATTATTTACCCAGTATTCATTCAGGAGCAGGTTGTTCAGTTTCCATGTAGTTGAGCGGTTTTGAGTGAGTTTCTGAATCCTGAGTTCTAGTTTGATTGCACTGTGGTCTCAGAGACAGTTTGTTATAATTTGTGTTCTTTTGCACCTGCTGAGCAGTGCTTTACTTCCAACTATGTGGTCAATTTTGGAGTAGGTGTGGTGTGGTGCTGAAAAGAATGTATATTCTGTTGATTTGGGGTGGAGAGTTCTGTAGATGTCTATTAGGTCTGCTTGGTGCAGAGCTGAGTTCAATCCCTGGGTATCCTTGTTAACTTTCTGTCTCGTTGATGTGTCTAATGTTGACAGTGGGGTGTTAAAATCTCCCATTATTATTGTGTGGGAGTCTAAGTCTCTTTTTAGGTCACTAAGGACTTGCTTTATGAATCTGGGTGCTCCCATATTGGGTGCATATATATTTAGGATAGTTAGCTCTTCTTGTTGAATCGATCCCTTTACCATTATGTAATGGCCGTCTTTGTCTCTTTTGATCTTTGTTGGTTGAAAGTCTGTTTTATCAGAGACTAGGATTGCAACCTCTGCCTTTTTTTGTTTTCCATTTGCTTGGTAGATCTTCCTCCATCCCTTTATTTTGAGCCTATGTGTGTCCCTGCACGTGAGATGGGTTTCCTGAATACAGCACACTGATGGGTCTTGACTCTTTATCCAATTTGCCAGTCTGTGTCTTTTAATTGGAGCATTTAGCCCATTTACATTTAAAGTTAATATTGTTATGTGTGAATTTGATCCTGTCATTATGATGTTAGCTGGTTATTTTGCTCATTAGTTGATGCAGTTTCTTCCTAGCCTCGATGATCTTTACAATTTGGCATGTTTTTGCAGTGGTTGGTACTGGTTGTTCCTTTCCATGTTTAGTGCTTCCTTCAAGAGCCCTTTTAGGGCAGGCCTGGTGGTGACCAAATCTCTCAGCATTTGCTTGTCTGTAAAGTATTTTATTTCTCCTTCACTTATGAAGCTTAGTTTGGCTGGATATGAAATTCTGGGTTGAGGCCGGGTGCGGTGGCTCACACTTGTAATCCCAGCACTTTGGGAGGCCGAGGTGGGTGGATCACGAGGTCAGGAGATCGAGACCACAGTGAAAACCCGTCTCTACTAAAAATACAAAAAAATAGCCAGGAGTGGTGGCAGGCGCCTGTAGTCCCAGCTACTCGGAGAGGCTGAGGCAGGAGAATAGCGTGAACCCGGGAGGTGGAGCTTGCAGTGAGCCGAGATTGCACCACTGCACTCCAGCCTGGGCGACAGAGCGAGACTCTGTCTCAAAAAAAAAAAAAAAAAAAAAAAAGAAATTCTGGGTTGAAAATTCTTTTCTTTAAGAATGTTGAATATTGGCCCCCACTCTCTTCTGGCTTGTAGAGTTTCTGCCGAGAGATCAGCTGTTAGTCTGATGGGCTTCCCTTTGTGGATAACCCAACCTTTCTCTCTGGCTGCCCTTAACATTTTTTCCTTCGTTTCGACTTTGGTGGATCTGACAATTATGTGTCTTGGAGTTGCTCTTCTCGAGGAGTATCTTCGTGGCGTTCTCTGTATTTCCTGAATTTGAATGTTGGCCTGCCTTGCTAGATTGGGGAAGTTCTCCCGTAATATCCTGAAGAGTGTTTTCCAACTTGGTTCCATTCTCCCCATCATTTTCAGGTACACCAATCAGACGTAGATTTGGTCTTTTCACATAGTCCCATATTTCTTGGAGGCTTTGTTCGTTTCTTTTTATTTTTTCTCTAAACTTCTTGCTTCATTTGATTCATTTCGTCTTCCATCACTGACACCCTTTCTTCCAGTTGATCGCATCAGCTACTGAGGCTTCTGCATTCGTGCCTTGGTTTTTAGCTCCATCAGGTCCTTTAAGGACTTCTCTGCATTAGTTATTCTAGTTATCCATTCGTCTAATTTTTTTTTCAAAACTTTTAACTTCTTTGCCATTGGTTTGAATTTCCTCCTGTAGCTCAGAGTAGTTTGATCGTCTGAAGCCTTCTTCTCTCAACTCATCAAGGTCATTCTCCGTCCAGCTTTGTTCCGTTGCTGGTGAGGAGCTGCGTTCCTTTGGAGGAGGAGAGGCGCTCTGATTTTTAGAGTTTCCAGTTTTTCTGCTCTGTTTTTTTCCCGTCTTTGTGGTTTTATCTACCTTTAGTCTTTGATGATGGTGACGTACAGATGAGTTTTTGGTGTGGATGTCCTTTCTGTTTGTTAGTTTTCCTTCTAACAGACAGGACCCTCAGCTGCAGGTCTGTTGGAGTTTGCTAGAGGTCCACTCCAGACCCCGTTTGCCTAGGTATCAGCAGTGGTGGCTGCAGAATAGCAGATTTTCATGAACCGCAAATGCTGCTGCCTGATCGTTCCTCTGGAAGTTTTGTCTCAGAGGAGTGCCCGGCTCTGTGAGGTGTCAGTCCGCCTCTATTGGGGGGTGCCTCCCAGTTAGGCTACTTGGGGGTCAGGGACCCACTTCAGGAGGCAGTCTGCCCGTTCTCAGATGTCAAGCTGTGTGCTGGGAGAACCACTATTCTCTTCAAAGCTGTCAGAGGGGGTCATTTAAGTCTGCAGAGGTTACTGCTGTCTTTTTGTTTGTCTGTGCCCTGCCCCCAGAGGTGGAGCCTACAGAGGCTGGCAGGCCTCCTTGAGCTGTGGTGGGCTCCACCCAGTTCAAGCTTCCCAGCTGCTTTGTTTACCTAATCAAACAACTAACTCAGCAGTGGTGGGCACCCCTCCCCCCAGCCCTGCTGCCACCTTGCAGTTTGATCTCGGACTGCTGTGCTAGCGATGAGCAAGACTCCGTGGGCATACGACCCTCCGAGCCAGGTGCGGGATATAATCTCCTGGTGTGCCATTTTTTAAGCCAGTTGGAAAAGCGCAGTATTAGGGTGGGAGTGACCCGATTTTCCAGGTGCCGTCTGTCACCCCTTTCTTTGACTAGGAAAGGGAATTCCCTGACCCCTTGCGCTTCCTGGGTGAGGTGATGCCTCACCCTGTTTCAGCTCGCGCACGGTGCGCTGCACCCACTGTCCTGCACTTACTTTCTGGCACTCACCAATGAGATGAACCCGGTACCTCAGTTGGAAATGCAGAAATCACCCGTCTTCTGCGTCACTCATGCTGGGAGCTGTAGACTGGAGCTGTTCCTATTTGGCCATCTTGGCTCCTCCCCCCCCGGTATTGTGTTTTTAATTTCAAATTCCACTTGTTCATTGCTGGTATATAAGAAAGTGACTGGCTTTTTTTGTATTAACCTTGTATCCCACAACCTTGTTATAATCACTTATTAGTTTCAGGAGTTTTGTTTTTTTTTTCTTTATTACTCATATTTTCAACATAATCATATCATCTGCAAACAAAGACAGCATTATATCTTCCTTCACAGTCTGTATACCTTTCATTTTGTTAGATTTGTACCTAAGTATTTCATTTTAGGGGTTGCTAATATAAATAACATTGTGTTTTTTAAATTTCAAATTCCACTTGTTCATTACTAATATATAGGAAAGTGAATGACTTTTGTATTACTAACTTTATATCCTGCAACCTTGCTATAATCACTTATTAATTCCAGGAGTTTTTTGTTTATTCTTTTGGATTTTCTACATGGGTAATCATGTCATCTGTCAACAAAGTTTTATTTTCTTATCTTATTGCATGAGCTAGGACTTCCAGTACAATATTGAAAAGAGTGGTGAAAGGAAGAGGACATCCTTGCCTTGTTCCTGATCTTAGTGTACAAACTTCTAGCTTTTCACCATTAGATATGATTTTAGCTGTAGAGTTTTTGTAGATGTTCTGTATCAAGTTAAGGAAATTCCCATCTATTCCTACTTTGCTGAGAGTTTTTATCACGCATGGGTATTGAAGTTTGTCAAATGCTTTTTATGCATGTATTGATATAATCATGTGATTTTCCTTCTTTGTTCTGTTGATGTGATGAATTGCATTAACTGATTTTTGAATGCTGAACCAGCCTTACATTCCTGGATATATCACACTTGGTTGTCTTTTATAATTCTTTTTTTTTTTTTTTTTGAGACGGAGTCTTGCTCTGTCACCCAGGCTGGAGTGCAGTGGCGCGATCTCTTCTCACTGCAAGCTCCGCCTCCTGGGTTCATGCCATTCTCCTGCCTCAGCCTCCCGAGTAGCTGGGACTACAGGCGCCCGCCACTATGCCCGGCTAATTTTTTGTATTTTTAGTAGAGACGGAGTTCTTTTTATACATTGTTGGATTCAACTTGCTAATATTTTGTTGAGAATTCCTGCACCTATGTTCATGAGCGATACTAATCTGTAGTTTTCTTGCAGTGTATTTGGTTTTGGTATTAGGGTAATGCTGACCTCAGGAATGAGTTAGGAAGTAGGCCCTCTGCTTCTGTTTTCTGAAAGATAGATTGGAAAATAATTGTTATAATTTCTTTCCTAAATGTTTGCTAGAATTCACCTGTAAACCATCTGGGTGGGTGTTTATATCATTGAGTTGTAAGAGTTCTCTATGAAACCACTGACTAACCAAGATCATGAAAATTTACTCCTATGCTTTCTTCTGAGAGTTTTATAGTATTAGTTCTTACATTTAGGTTTATGATACATTTTGTGTTAATTTTTGTATGACGTGAAGTAGGAAGGGGCGGGGTGGGGGGTCCACATTTAGTCATTTGGCATGTGGATATCCAGTTGTCCCAGAACCATTTTCTAAAAAGACTATTCCTTTCTAATTGATCAGTTGATTATAAGGGTTTATTTTTAGGCTCTTAATTCTATTCCATTATTCTGTATGATCTGTCCTTACACCATCACCACAATGCTTTGATCACTGTAGCTTTATAATAAGTTTTGAAAGTGAGAAGTGTGGCTGGGCATGGTGGCACACACGTGTAATCCCAGCACTTTGGGAGGCTGAGGAGGGCGGATGACCTGAGGTCAGGAGTTTGAGACCAGCCTGACCAACATGGTGAAATCCTGTCTCTACTAAAAATACAAAAAATCAGCCAGGCGTGGTGGCAGGTGCCTGTAATCCCATCTACTCAGGAGGCTGAGGCAGGAGAATAGCTTGAACCCAGAAGGCGGGGGTTGCAGTGAGCTGAGACCACGCCACTGCAGTCCAGCCTGGATGACAGAGTAAGACTCCATCTCAAAAAGAAAAGAGAAAATGAAAAGTAAAAGTTCTCCAACTTTGCTCTGAAAATTCATTTTGTACCTTGTAAGTCATCTGTTCAATACTTTAAAAAGTAGGAAATTGTAAATATAATAAATTGGGTTGAATTATAAATTTGTTAAAACTTTGTGTGCTAAAAAGCAAAGGTTCTGATTTCTAGGGCCCTGCTGACATCCCTTCAGAGTGCAAAAGTGTTGTGAAACTAACTGGATTCAGCCATGTGGTCATTTTCCTGGGTACCTGAGCCCACGCAGTGCACTATATCCTGGGAACAAGCAGTCCAGCACATCAAGGAGGCTGCTCCCAGGACACAGAGAGCAGAGACATGCACCCCCCAGAAACAGAGAGCTGCCTGCCCAGGGCCATTGCCACTGGCAGAGACCCAGCTTGTCCAGCAATGGAACTGCTGTACACCCATGTGCATGTACCACCTGAAAGCCAATGACTGACCTCCCCAGAGTCTGCTGCTGCGATTGCTGGTACCCATGCCACTGTCATGGTTGGTACCCATGGCCCACCTGGCCCACTGCTGCCACTTCCCTGCTCATGTGCCTGAGGACTGGCTCACCAGGGGCCTATGCTGCCACTGCCAGTGCTCACATGTTCCACCTAGGGACTAGCTTGACAGAGGACCCACTGCTGCCCCTACTAGTGGCTGCCCCCTGGGGGTCCAAGGACAAGCCTACCAGGCCTGCTACCACTGCCATCCCTGTTCCCCACCAGCTGGGGGCCTGATGATTGACCCACCAGGGGCTCTACTGCTCACATGCCCTGCCTAAGGGCCTGAAGACTAGCCAGCCTAGCCACTGGTCACCTCAGTCCCCAGCAAAATCTCACCACAACCTCCACAAATTGTAGCCAAAGCCACTGAGGTATTCACAGATACCACTGGCATTGATATGGTCAGAGAAATCATATGAAGACTATACTATGGTGCCCACCCAGAACTAAAGGCAAAGTACCCTACCCACTGACACTACAGATACATCTACAGGAAAAAGTAATTCCCTATGAAAGCTACTCCATAAAATAGGAAGAAGCATCTGTTACATCAGATGTGCATATATCAACATAAAAACACAAGAAACATGAAAAAGCAAGGAAACACAACACCTCCAAACAGACACACACACACACACACACACAATTCTCTAGTAACAGAACACAAAGAAAAGAAAATTTATTAAATGCCTGAAAAGGATTTCAAAATAAAGATCTCAAGGAACACATGGAGATACAAGAGAACACAGGTGACAAAACAAAGATATCAGAAAAGCAATTCACAATCTGAATGGGAAATTAAACAGATAGACAGATATATACCTATAAAAAGAAGCAAACGTAAATCCTGGAAATGAATAATTCAATAAATGAAATTAAAAAATACAAGATCTTCAAAACTGGACTAGATGAAGCTGAAGAAAGAATTTCTAAACTTGAAGACAAGTCTTTTGAAATAACCCAGTCAGTCAAAAATAAAGAAAAAAGAAGAAATTTTAAAGAAGAAAGCTTACATGACATATGGGAAAACATCAAGCAAACAAATATTTGAATTTTGGGAGTTCTAGAAGGAGAAGAAATGAGGAAAGGCAAAGAGAACCAATTTAATGAAATAGTCAAAAACTTTGCAAGTCTTGGAAGACATATAGACATCCAGACACAGGAAGCTCAAAGATCCTCAAATAGATTCAACCCAAAAATATCCTCTCTTGGGCACATTATAGTGAAATTATCAAATGTCAAAAACAGAGAAAATGCTAAAAAAAACAGCAACAAAAAAGCATCAAGTCACATATTAGCCCCTTCGGACTAACGGCAGATTTCTTAACAGAAACATTACAGTCCAGGAGAGAATGGGATGATCATACTCCATGTGCTGAAAGAAAAAACCTGCCAACCAAGGGTGCTATACCCAGCAAAGCTAACCTTCAGAAATAAAGTAGTAGTCTTTCCCATACATGAAAAATGGAGGGTATTCATCACCACTAGACCAATTCTACAAGGAATGCTTAAGGGAATCCTATATCTGGAAGTGAAAAGACAATACCTATCATCATAAAAACACATGAAAGTCCAAAATTTGCTAGTACAGCAGATACACAAGTGAAAGGAAATAAAAAAAGATCAAACATGATTACTACAGAAAACCACCAAATCACAAAGATAAGCAACAAGAAAGAGAGAAAGGAACAAAGGATATACAAACCAATCAAAAAACAATTAACAAAATGATAGAAGTAAGTTCTCACCTACTATCAATAATAACTTTGAAGGCAAATGGCTTAAATTCCCCAATTTAAAAATATAGACTGCCCGGGCATGGTAGCTCATGCCTGTAATCCCAGCACTTTGGCAGGCTGAGGTGGTCAGATCATTTGAGATCAGGAGTTTGAGACCAGCCTGATCAACATGGTGAAATCCCATCTCTACTAAAAATACAAAATTAGCTGGGTGAGGTGGCGCATACCTATAATCCCAGCTATTCAGGAGGCTGAGGCAGGAGAATCACTTGAACGCAGGAGGCAGAGTTTACAGTGAGCTGAGATCGTGCCATTGCACTCCAGCCTGGGCAACAAGAGTGAAACTCCGTCTCAAAAAGATAAAAAATAAATAAATAAATAAATAAATAAATAAATAAATAAAATATATAGACTGGCTGAATGGGTTAAAAAAAAAAAAAAGTCAAGACCTGACTATATGCTGCCTACAAGAAACTTGCTTCACCTGAAAAGACACACAAAGACTGAATGTGAAGGAATGGAAAGACATTCCACACAAATGGAAACCAAAAGCATGCAAGAGTAGCTATTCTTATGTCAGACAAAATAAACTGTAAGTCAAAAACCATAAAAGGAGACAAAGAAGGCCATTATATAAATGATAAAGGGATCAATTAAGCCAGAGGATATAACAATTATAAATATATATGCATCCAACACCAGAGAACCTAGAGATATAAAATATTATTAGAGCTTAAGAGAGAAGTTCCATTGGTCTGAAAATGCCTTTTTGAGAAAACAAAAAGGAGAGATAGGCTCCAATACAATAATAGTTGGGGACTTCACCACCCTTCATTCAGTGGAGAGGTCATCTACAAAGAAAATCAACAAAGAAACTTCAGACTTATACTGCACTCTAGACCAAATGGACCTAACAGATACTTACAGAACATTTCATCTAACTGCTGTAGAACACACATTCTTCACTTCAGCATATGAACCTTTCTCCAGGATAGATCATACGTTAGTTCACAAAAACAAATTTCAACAACCATGAGGAAACAGCAAACATACCCAAATTCAGGGACATTCTACAAATTAGCCAAGTACTCTTCAAAATGTCAATGTCAAAAAAGACTCAGGAACAGTTCCTGATTATAGATTAAAGAAGCATGGCCACTGAATGCAACACTGGATCTTGGATATTCTTTTGCCATAAAGGGCAGTAGTAGGACAATTAGTGAAATCTGAATTTGATCTATAGATTGGATAACAGCAGATTAACACTGATTTCCCTGATTTTGATCATTGTGCTGTGGTTAGGTAAGAACATTCCTTGCTTTTAGAAATACACACCAAAATATTAAGGGCAAAATGGGCATGATAACTACAACTTACTTTTAACTTGTCCAGAAAAAAAAAGTGTCGTGTGTATGAGTGAGTGTGTGTGTGTGGGAAAGAGGGGAGGGAGAGGCAAATGTATAAAATATTAACATTTACAGAACTGCGGTAAAGAGTATCTGGAAATTCTTTGTACTCTTTTGCAATTTTTCCTTAAGCCTGATATTATGTCAAAATTTAAAATAAACGTTTTAAAGTTGTTTGGTGAGTTGTTTCCTTTGTACCTATATCCCAATTACCCAACTGGCTCTAGAAAGTTTCTTCCTTGAGTCTGCATCTGTTTTTTATTTTGTTTTGTTTTTTGGAGACAGAGTCTCATTCTGTTGCCCAGGCTGGAGTATAGTGGCACAATCTTGGCTCACTGCAACCTCCACCTCCCTGGTTCAAACGATTCTCCTGCCTCAGCCTCCCAAGGAGGAGCCGGGATTACAGGCACCTGCCACCATGCCCGGCAAATTTTTGTATTTTTAGTAGACACGGGGTTTCGCCATGTTGGCCAAGCTGGTCTCGAACTCCTGACCTCTGGTGATCTGCCCATCTTGGCCTCCCAAAGTGCTGGGATTACAGGTGTGAGCCACCATGCCCGGCCTCGAGTCTGCATCTAAACAGGGCTAATTACTACTATTTGTCTCACATACCCCTTTGAAGATCTGATAAAACTTCAGGCCCTCTCCCCAGAAATACATTCATACTCTCATATACACTTGCCTTTGCATACAACCACCTCAGATTAAGAACCCTGACTTGGGAGACCAGCAATCAAATATCTAAACAAGAGGTTAGATGTCCCACCAGCAAAGTGAATGGGAAGTATGTGGCTGGGCTCTGAATCATGAGTCCCTATTCAGGGTTCAAGGGCCTCTTTGGCCTCAGATGATTTCCTCCTACATTTTACTCACTTCTGCAGACAAGGAGGGGGCTGGCTGAGAGGCCCGTTCTAGCCTGGACTTAGATACTATCTTCTTCTTACTATCTGTGCATCCTTGGGGAGTTACTTAACCTCTGAAGCCTCAGTTTTCTCTCCATAAAATAGAGGCAATTACAGGACCACCTCATAGAGCTGCTGGAGAAAGAAGAGTTCAGAAATGAGAGCTTCCATTATTTTTGTATTTTTAGCACCTAATATTGTCTGCTTAATGCTTTGTGGCCTTTGCTGTTTTTACCAAGTCCAGCCTAGCACTGGCTCTGCAAGAGCTGAGTAGTGTCTACCCCTCAGTGGTAAGCAACTACTGTACTCAGACGCATGAGGCCACAGTCTAAGGCTTAATCACAAGG
This sequence comes from Nomascus leucogenys, assembly GCF_006542625.1. Classification (NCBI taxonomy): domain Eukaryota; kingdom Metazoa; phylum Chordata; class Mammalia; order Primates; family Hylobatidae; genus Nomascus; species Nomascus leucogenys. Next base: position 46,969,425 of record NC_044393.1, read on the forward strand.
GCCCATGTTGCCGACAATCCTTGCTTTCTCAAGACCCTCTAAGATCAGGCTTTTGCTTTTTATCCCACTTGCAGCCTAATGTCCTTTACTGGACATATCTTTTCATTTAATTGAACCTTTAGCAATATTCAGTTTAACTAGAATACTAGACATTTTGGGCAAATGTGAACATATCAGGAGCACATTTGCTTTTCAACTGTCATTTATCTTCAACTCAATATTCTCTTTCTCAAAATGAAACAAGCTACAAAGTGTCAAAGTGAAAACAAGTCTGTCCTGAACTCCTTGATTATTCACTAAGAGGAAAAGAATGGAATTTCAGATTGGTGGTGCACATTTGTGTGTGTGCTTGTGCACACACTCTCTCTCTCTGGAGGCTCATAGGGTGTCCCAAACCATAAGCTAAAACTGCCCATCTTCTTAGGGTTTCAACTCTACCCAAAGCTTTGGAGTGAAAAAATCCATTTTAATATTAAAACAATCAGATATACTTAAAGAGCAGAATATAACATACCTGTATTTTTGTTTTGTTTTGTTTTGAGATGGAGTCTCACTCTGCTGCCCAGGCTGGAGTGCAGTGGCACAATCTCAGCCCACTGCAACCTCCCCCTGCCGGGTTCAAGCAATTCTCTTATCTCAGCCTCCCGAGTAGCTGGAATTACAGGCGTGCACCACCATGCCCAGCTAATTTTTGCATTTTTAGTAGGGACAGGGTTTCACCATGTTAGTCAGACTGGTCTGACTCCTGACATCAGGTGATCTGCCCTCCTCGGCATCCCAAAGTGCTGGGATTACAGGTGTGAGCCACGGCGCCCGGCCCATAGCTGTAATTTTTAACAATGAAACCTCAAAGGACATGAGTTCTTGCCAGGTCATAGCTAGCTGGTGCCTCCTTCTGTGTTGGGGTTTTTGCAGGGCAAGGCTGGGAAGCACTGGTTTAGCTCTCTGGGAAGGGGAGGAAAGCGGTAAGCTGTCCAGAGGACTTGTTCTCTGGAGGCAAGCTGTCACTGCTTTGGGGGATCTTGGCAACTGAGCGTTTCTATGTGCCCAGGCCTCAGCCAAGTGCTGGGGAGGAGAAGAGCAGCCTCAGCCCCCAGGGAGCCCAAAACCTAGTTAATACAGACAACAGCACCTACCCCTGCACAGAAGAGCCATTGCAGACACTGATACAAGCTAGCATTTTAGCAAATAAAGGCATTATTATTTGCCCAGTAAAATATAATGTGGGGAGGCATCAGCACGTGGCCTCTCACATAGTTCTCTAAATTTAATTTTTTATCTAACATTAAACTTCAACGGTTTCAGATTTTTTGTAACAGAATTTTGATCAAGTTGCTTCCATTTTTCAAGCTAGATCTGTCTTTAAAAACAAATAGCTGCCAGGTGCGGTGGCTCACGCCTGTAATCCCAGTACTTTGGGAGGCCGAGGCGGGCAGATCACGAGGTCAGGAGATCGAGACCATCCTGGCTAACGTGGTGAAACCCCGTCTCTACTAAAAATACAAAAAAATTAGCCAGGCGAGGTGGCAGGCACCTGTAGTCCCAGCTACTCAGGAGCCTGAGGCAGGAGAATGGAGTACACCCGGGAGGTGGAGCTTGCAGTGAGCCGAGATCGCGCCACTGCACTCCAGCCTGGGCAAGAGTGAAACTCTGTCTCAAAAAAACAAACAAAACAAACAAACAAAAAAAACACAGAATAGGCTGGGCACGGTGGCTCATGCCTGTAATCCCAGCACTTTGGGAGGCGGAGGTGGGCTGATCACCTGAGGTCAGAAGTTTGAGACCAGCCACGGCCAACATGGCAAAACCCCATCTTTACTAAAAATACAAAAAATTAGGCCGGGTGTGGTGGCTGTCGCCTGTAATCCCAGCACTTTGGGAGGCCGACGGGGTCAGGAGTTTGAGACCAGCCTGACCAGCATAGTGAAACCCCATCTCTACTAAAAATACAAAAAAATTAGCCAAGCGTGGGGCACCTGTAATCCCAGCAACTTGGGAGGCTGAGGCAGGAGAATTGCTTGAACCCGGGAGGCGGAGGTTGCAGTGAGCCAAGATCGTGCCACTGCACTCCAGCCTGGGCGACAGTGCGAGACTCAGTTTCAAAAAAAAAAAAAACATATAGATAGATGATAGATAGATAGATAGATAGATAGATAGATAGATAGATATAAAATTAGCTGGGTTTGGTGGCAGGCACCTGTAATCCCAACTACAGCTACTTGGGAGGCTGAGGCAGAATTGCTTGAACCTCAGAGGCAGGGGTTGCAGTGAGCTGAGATGGCGCCATTGCACTCCAGCCTGGGCGACAGATCGAGACACTCTCTCAAAAAAAAAAGAACACAGAATATTCCCTTATATTCCCTCGCAATCCCTTCCATCTGTGGCCTAGCCTTGGCATTACTCTCTAACCATTAGCCCTACTTTACTATCTGCGCATCCTTGGCGACTTTCTTTACCTCTCAAGCCTCACTTTTCTCTTCTATAAAATAGAGGCAATTACAGGACCACCTCATGGAGTTGCTGAGACAATGGCTCTGAGAATGTCCTTCGGCTGTGACTGGATGGCAGAGGTGGCCTGTCAACATTCTCCGAGTCACGGGGCACAAATAAAAGAGTATCTGTGCCACATACTGGACACACCAGAGGGATGAACGCATCCACTTAGAGCTTAGTGAAGAAAATAATTTTTACATTCTTAGGAGAGATAAAGTAAAATAATTTACTAAATATTGAATTTATATATCATTTTCAAATAAAATCTCTTCAAATATTTATTGAGAAACTTGATCTGGTTTTCATGGACATTTTTAAAATATCAGATATTACCCTTGAAATGGTTGCATACAATTCCTAATCATGAGTTTTTAACAATTCTCTCTTCTAGTTCTTGACTTCACCAATGAGAAACATTGACAAAAGTAGGTAATAAAATATTTAACCTTCCTGGCTGGGTGTGGAGGCGCACGCCTGTAATCTAGCATTTTGGGAGGCCGAGGTGGGTGGATTACCTGAGGCTGGGAGTTCGAGACCAGCCTGGCCAACATGGTGAACCCTGTCTCTACTAAAAATACAAAAAGATTAGCCAGGTATGGTGGCATGTGCCTGTAATCCCAGCTACTCAGGAGGCTGAGGCACGAAAATCGCTTGCACCTGGAAAAGGAGGCTGCAGTGAGATGGCACTACTGAACTCTAGACTGGGCAACAGAGTGAGACGCTGTCTCAAAAATAAATAAGCAAATTAAAAAATTTTTTTAGATTTAACCTTCCTTTCTTCAATATCTGAACATTTCTAAGAGTTGAAATTAGAAGAGTCTTAGCAGTCCATCTTTTTTCTAATGGACAAATGTAACGTTGATAATTGTGAAAATGTGAATGGAATATGAATCCAAAAGACTTTTTTTCAAGTCATGGGTTTTTAAGTGGCAAGAAAGCTCTAAACTAGGGGTCTCAAACCCCCAGACCATGAACCAGTACTGGTCTGTGGCCTGTTAGGAACAGGGCTGCACAGCAGGTGAGCAGTGGGCAAGTGAGCAAAGCTTCATCTGTATTTACAGCCACTCCCCATCACTCGTATTATCACCTGAGCTCCACCTCCAGTCAGATCAGCAGTGGCATTACATTCTCACAGGAATGTGAACCCTATTGTGGACTGCATATTTAAGGGATCTAGGTTGTGCACTCCCTATGAGAATTTAACGCCCTATGATCTGCCACTGTCTCCCATCACCCCCAGATGGGACCATCTAGCTGCAAACAAACAAGCTTAGGGCTCCCACTGATTCTACGTTATGCTGACTTTTATAATTATTTCATTATATATTTCAATGTAATAATAATAGAAATAAAGTGCACAATAAATGTAATGTGCTTGAATCATCCTGAAACCATTCCCCCCTCAACCCCAGTCCATGGAAAAATTGTATTCCACAAAACTGGTCTCTGATGCCAAAAAGGTTGGGGACCACTGTTTTAAGCCATAGAATGTATTCAGTAGAGTGGTCTCCCTGCAGCCAGCTTGGAAGATACAAAAGCCACAGACAATCCAATGTGTGTGAGGCTGCAACCTGGGCCTCCCAGGGCCTCCAGAAAGCCTCCCTGACCTTCCTAGTCCGCCCCCACCAGCTACTCCTGGCAGCACAGGAACTCCTCAGGAGGCAGCTCCATCCTTGCCCAGGCTGACACTGTGGGCCGCATGTGGTGAGCTCCAGGAGCTGCTCACGTCTGCTGCTTGTGGGACCACCAGGCAAGCCATCAGACCCCATTCTGCCCAGCCCTGAGGTGGCTGCATGCAGGAGCTGGTGGTTAGATTTCCAAAGTCATTATTAAAAGTTAAATTATATACATTAATTAAATCAATCATATTTAAAATCAATACTCAAAACATACTAAATGTCGGCCAGGTGTAGTGGCTCATGCCTGTAATCCTAGCACTTTGTGAGGCTGAGGTGGGAGTACTGCTTGAGGCCAGGAGTTCAAGACCACCCTGGCCAACATAGCAAGACCCTATCTCTGTAAGATACAAACAAACAAAACAACTTACCACATGACAATTATCTGACTGCTTGTTACTATTACCTGTGCTTCTGAGGTAACTTCCATCTATTGTTTCTGTGTGACAGAAATACAATATAATGGTGGCTGCTGTACATGTCTTTCTACCTCTGGGTTTAGTGACATCATACTGGTAGCTTAAAAATTGGCCATGGTGCCAGGTGCGGTGGCTCACGCCTGTAATCCCAGCACTTGGGAAGGCCAAGGTGGGCAGATCACCTGAGGTCAGGAGTTCGAGACCAGTCTGGCCAACATGGTGAAATCCCATCTCTACTACAAATACAAAAATTAGGCCAGGCGCAGTGGCTCACACCAGTAATCTCAGCACTTTGGGAGGCCAAGGCAGGTGGATCATGAAGTCAGGAGATCGAGGCCATCTTGGCTAACACGGTGAAACCTGTCTCTACTAAAAATACAAAAAATTAGCCGGGCATGGTGGTGGGCGCCTGTAGTCCCAGCTACTCAGGAGATTGAGGCAGGGTAATGGCATGAACCCGGGAAGCGGAGCTTGCAGTGAACCGAGATTGCGCCACTGCACTCCAGCCTGGGCGGCAGTGCGAGAATCTGTCTCAAAAAAAAAAAAAATACAAAAATTAGCTGGGCGTGGTGGTCGTGGTGGCACACGCTTGTAATCCCAGCTACTTGGGAGGCTGAGGCAGGAGAATCACTTGAACCCAGGAGGCAGAGGTTGCAGTGAGCAGAGATTGTGCCATTGCACTCCACTCTGGGTGACAAGAGCAAAACTCTGTCTCAAAAAAAAAAAAAAAGAAAAAGAAAATTGGCCATAGTAACAGTATTTCACCATGGAAATCAGCGAACACTACAAATCAGGGGCTTGGTTTACTGCTCCCCCTCTCCCCGCCTCACCTCCAGTCTGTGGTCATTTATCAGCACATTACTGACTGCACCCAGTGGGGACAAACTCCTAGGAGCTCTGGCTGTCCCAAGGGCTGAGGGGATTCACATGTGATGCACCTGGAACCTGCTCTGCTGGACAGAATGTTTGTTGGGTCTTCTGAGTTTCCAGGTGGACTTCGCCACCATGCTTGGGCCAGTGGCCTTCCAGACCTATGCTCTGAGGTCACTTGCAATAAAATTCCACCTTATATGAGCAGCAAGGCTACAGGGGAAGGCTGAGCTGCCCTTCACACATGTGGGCTTGCCTGGAGCCATTCCATCTGTGACAGCCCAAACTGTCCACCTTCCAGCCTCTTAACCTGAGCAGCCATCAGTCTTTTCCTTTAGCTCATAAAACTGAAATTTTACTACAGTCTCTGGTTACTTTTGTAGAGATTCTTCTGGCATGGGGTAACCTGTATATAATGTTGTAAGGTTCTAAGAGGCTAAGAGTTGCCTTTACCTATCCAGGCAAAGAGAAGGGTCTGGGTGCAATGAGAAACACTTATGATTTGTGATAAACAGAAAGATTCCATGCCTATAATATTTAAAAAGTGAAAAAAACAAGAGGCATTACTGAGGTCTCTCATCACATTGAACTCCTGGGACACACTTTCCTGGTGTGAACTCCTGGTACACATTTTCTCCCTCCTTCATCCAATGTGTGGAGTACTGGCTCTGCGCTGGGCACCACTCCAGGCACTGGGGGCAGTACTGAGCCAGACACACACAGACCCCCTAAACTATTCCCCACACCTCCCCAAGGCTTAGCCAGAGCGGTGAAGGCTGCAGGCTGTGGTGCCAGACTGCCTGGCTTTGAATTCAGGGACCTTCATTTATGATTTTCTTGACCTTGTTGTACCTATCACTACAAATGTGTGAGGTGGGTCTCATCAACCGTTTTACAGATGAGGAAGCTGAAGCATGACATTCACTAAGACTGTGAACGTGTTTCTCATAAATAACTGTAATACATTTCTCAGAGTCAAGTATGTACTAACAAACTCACAAGTATGTGAGTTAGGTATGTACTAACGAAGAGTCTCATGACCCCATGGCCATTCCCAGTTCTGAGGTACATTATGTTTTTACTGCAACTTCCTGCTGTTAGATACCTGGAGGATATCCTTAACCACACTGTGTAATGCAACCCCACGTTGTGGGGTCAACCTGGATGCTTCTCCTCAGGGCTGTAGTGAAGACACCAACCCACTTGCAGGAGACAGTTCCAGGAAAGGTCCCAAGGCAGTGTGGCTTTTAGGTGATGAAAACTTTATGTAAAATATGTTAACTGCCTTTAGAAAATTTAAAATTATGTTTCTGGTTCTTAAACATCCTGCTGTAAATAGAGCTCAATCTCCCTAGAACAAGACTGGGTAAATATGGACAATAATTAATCAGAATTCCTACACCCCCCTAGGGATCCCAAAGGCCCACCTGGCTACCCCAGGCCACCTCCCAAGGGGACAATCCAGACTCTCTCACGAACACACAACTGAAGGCAGAGTTCTTCAGCTTGTCAGAACTCATTCAGAACTCATTCTCACTTTCGTGGCATGAAAAAACAAGCCTTCCTCCTTACTTGATATTCTGAAACTTCACAGTAAATTTTGACTTTAATCCACCAAAACATGGCTCTTCCGCAACCAAGCCCCAAGCCTGGCACTGTGGAGATTCACTTCTAGGGAACTAGCTAAGGATTTACTACAGGGCTAGCTCAGAAAGGCCAGAGAGAAAGGCAGATCAAAACCGACAGCTGCCCCACACACAGGGGCCACCAAGCCCACCCCTGGGAAATGGCCCTGCCCCAACACCCAAGCAGGGAATGGAGTGGGGCAGGGAGTCAGCTGTCCCCACCCTCCGCTAAAGAGACAAGCACAGGTCCACTCCTCACCTTGTCCAGTCAGTCCCACCCCATGAAGGACACAACAAGGATGCAACAGACAACCCACATGTGGGACACGCCATGGGACAACTGATGTTGTCAGTGGCAGCGCAGTAATAGGGCGGAGGCACTCTGGATGAACAGGCGGTGGAGACAGGACAGTAAGTCACTTATGTGGACCCTGCTTGGCCGCTGATCCAACAAACCAACTGTAAAAGGAATTTCTGAGACAATTCGAAAGGTGTGACTACAGGTTGATAATTCCAAACATGTTCATCTTGTTAGAGAACTGATAATGAACATTGAGATTATATAAGAAAATATCATTATTTTTTAGAAATACCTATTTGAGTAAGTAGTGGTAAAATTATATGATATCTAGAATTTACCTTCAGATAGTTTAGCAAAAAAAACAAAAGGATAAATGAAGCAAATGAGATAGAATTTTAACAATTGTTGAATATGGGTGATGGGGTTTGTGGCATCATTCTCTTTGTGTGTGATTAAAATTTCTCAAAGGCCGGGTGTGGTGGCTCATGCCTGTAATCCCAGCAATTTGGGAGACCAAGATCACTTGAGCTCAGGAGTTCAAGACCAGCCTGGAAAACATGGTGAAACCCCATCTCTACCAAAAACACAAAAAATTAGCCAGGCGTGGTGGCATGTTCCTGTGGTCCCAGCTATTCAGGAGGCTAAGGCAGGAGAATCACTTGAACCTGGGAGGCGGAAGTTGCAGTGAGCTGAGATTGAGCCAGTGCCACTTCACTGCAGCCTGGGCGACAAAGTGAGACCCTGTCTCAAAATTAAAAAAGGAAATGAAAAGGGTTTTTAAAATTTCTCAAAATTTAAAAAAAAAATGTGAAGCAGAGTCAGTAAAAGCAATCACAGCTTCCTCGGCTCCTTGAAGTTACAGAGACAATTATTTGAGCCCCCGCTTTGCAACAAATGCCTGACATTCACATACAACAATCACGAGCTGGTTTACAGATGTGGAAATGTCGTCTCCTCAATTTTACTTCATGGTATTACAATCCATTCTGTCAACAAAAACCTTTCAAAGAGGCACAAAACTCTTGGGAGGCAGGGTGGGAGGTAAAGAAAAGGAAAGAAATAGATAATACAGTGCGGCTACAGTTCCTCTCACAAATGAAATGGTGCCTCAACTGTTTCCCCAGATGACTGAAGAGCTTCCAGATTGGCTTAATGTGGGAGCTCAACACATTCTCTCTCACACAAAGGAATCTGAGCTGGCTGCAAGTACAGCTTCTAGAACAGATGTTCTTAATTTGTGGTCGACAGATCCCTGATGCAAAATTTTAAACGTGCATGACAGTTTTCTAGAGAGTATTCAGCTTTCTTTGTATTCTCAAAGTGATCCATGTCCCAAAAAGTTAAGAACCACTGATCTTAATTAAAGAGGGTTTGAAAGCAAACTGACTAGATTGAAGCTCTGGCCATGGGTTGTGCAAAGAAAGCTTTTTATTTGAGAACACCTAGATACTTTTGGAAATGTTCTTGTTGGATCACAAACAACCTGATTGACAGTCTATCTCCAACAGCCACAAACACAGCAAACAGTCCTGTCCTGCAGACCATACAGGGTACATCTAGAGGGTTCTACTTGCATCACCCACACTTCCAGTCCTGTGAAACAACTGTCTTGGGCATGAGAAGGGCCAGGATAGGCCAGGTGAATGTCAGGCTGCCCAGCAACCCCCATCCCAAACCAACCTCCCAGGCCATGGGCCCAAGTCCCTGCAGGAAAATGCTAATAGGTAGAACAGGTAGAACATGTAGACACAAACATCTAGTTTATTTTTTCTGACGGTAACCAAAGTCAGCAAAAGAAACAACAAAACTTCAGTGCCCTAGAAATCCTCCTGGATTCAATGACAACACATCAATGGCCGGGCACAGGGTTGGATTCCTTTTATGAAATCACCTCATAATCTCTCATCATCCCAGGACAGGACAGTGCCTTTTGGGACTGCCTGAATCTTTAATAGCTACACCACATTTTCTCATCCTTTAAGTCATGACAGACAGGTTATCTCTCTCCAAGAGCATCAGGTTAGATGCTCTTTCCCTCTTACAAACTGTCAGGTGGAGCGAGAATCACGACATCGTTCATTTAACTGTGGAGTCTGGGATGCTGGCTGAAGGCATTCCAGGAAGGACTGGAGGGTGATTGTGCTAAAGGGCTGCTCACTGCTCATTTCACTGCATGCCGCTTTTCTCACTTTGGTTGGGAGTCTGAAGGACCATGTAATCACAGAGAAGATTAGAGCCCCCTGTGAAATCAATCACTGCCTTTAGATCTCCACAAAGACCTGTTCTCCAATAGCGCATGCGTTTCTCTGTGAGCTGTATTCACATCAGCGCCGGAGCCTCAGAAAGAATGCGTGTTTACACTCTGTACTCTCCAATGGGTAATATTTATCATAGAAATCTAATACATATTCTTCAGTCTTGAATCCAAACTTCTGGTACAGTAGCATAGCGGGGTTGCTTGCTGAGACGTGAAGGGTTACGTCCTTGCCCATGCAGGTCTGCCAAAAGAGTGGAAAAATACAAGATAAAAATGGAAAGTCCTGAGGGAAAATGAGTAGGTAAAGAAACGCTTTTAAGTGTAGGCAGTTAGTTATGGAAACTGGAGAAATCAGAGACTGAGGCTGAGACATTGCAACACCTAGCAACAGCTGGAAACAGAATGACATTTTGCTGCTGATCAAAACATTCACAAGACCAAGGAAACTGATAGTATTCTGGGTGTTTTTTATTTTTCTTTGAAGCAAAGGGTCAATGGAGATATTGTTATTGTCAGCTTTATTATTTACAACTCAATTACCTTTAAATACGTCAAACATTTCAATACCCAACACTATGAAAACCTTGAATAAATACAGAACAAAATACGTTTTGCTTTTTAAAACTAGATGTTATCTTGTACCTCCCCAAAACCTGTAAAAATTCCTTTACTAGGCCTGCTAAATTACATGCACAAACATGAAATATTAAGAATGTAATTATAAAACCTGAGGCCCTTGTATAGACCTTCTGAATCCCAAAGTCCACCTTCTGTCTCTCTAAAACTGACAGAATTAGCTTCTTAGAACTGAGATTTCTACATTCAGCTTTGACCTAATCTTAGGGGAAAAGAGTAACAATCATTCTATCAACACAAGGCAAGTCCTTAGATTCTTTAATCAGCTACACAGAGTAAGGTGTCCCAAAAGTCATACCATTTAAGAACTTACTTTTTAATAAAGAAGGCACTGAAATACTGAAGTTGATAGAGCCCTTGAGATTTATAACCCATGGTTCTCTCAGGCCTCTAAGAACTCCTCTGTTGACAGTCATCTGATAGCTACCTGCTTTCTCTGCTTAACTTCCATGTGTATCCACAGGCATTTTTAGGACAAGAGAACACTTACCAGTATGCCAGGGACAAGAGCACCTTGTGAGTTTTTAAAGCAAATTTTGTGGGGTCATGTTAGTGTTTGCTAGATTGCAAATATACGTGATCTCACCATGGCCATCATTGAGTGCCAGCGACTGTGTGCCACCTATGTTTGGGCCCTCAGGTGTATGGTCTGGCTGGAGGGGAAGCTGTCCACCTGCAAAGATGAACCACTCCCCCAGTGGCCTCGCAAACACTCAGCAGGGACTGACTCTGTACCAGCCCTCATGTTGGGCACCAAGGACACACACACACAAGGACAGAGTACTATTCCTGCCCTGTCTTCAGGCCCTTACCAGTGACAGGTAAGGCAGCAAATCCTCTAAGTGCTCTCCTAGGTTAAAAAGATGCATACTGAGAGATCAACTCTTGTGCATGAGAATGGGGCAGAGAAAGGGAGTGCTGTAGAAATAACTGAGAAACTCTCAAGAGAAAACCACCACCCAAAGTAGCACATATTAATTACTCAGTGAGTGATTTACATAGTCACTGCCTAAGGAGAGAAGGAAAGCAATTTCTAGGAAAATGGTTCTCAAGGTTCCTGCCAACATTTGGGAATTATTAAGCAAGTTTCATTAAAAATTGGAGAAACAACTTTTATCATCTTCATCTCCTTTTTAAAAGGAATCTTGCCTGCATAACATATAATCCGCCATACCAAATGGTTTCTAAGTAAAAGTTGACTAAAAAAAATTCTAGGGGAAAAAAATCCTTGCATGTTTTTTGATGTTGGTGTATGGTGTATTTTCTTCAAAGGTGATATAAATATATCAAAGGATGAATTATAATTCAATAGTAGAATCAAATCTTAGAAGGTTCATATCAGCCTTATACAGTGATAGTAAAATTAAAAACTATCAGCAAAAATAAAATACGTAGCTAGGCACGGTAGCTCATGACCATAATCCCAGCACTTGGGAGGCTGAGGTGGGAGGATTGCTTGAACCCAGGAGTTCAAGCACAGACCAGGCAACACAGTGAGACCCTGTCCCTACAAAAAATAAGCCAGGCATGGCAGTGTGCACCTGTGGTCCTGGCTACCCAGAAGGCTGAGGTGGGAAAATCACTTGAGCCCAGGAGGTTGAGGCTGCAGTGAGCTATGATTGTGCAACTCCAGCCTGGGTGACAGAATGAGACCCTGTCTCAAAAAAACATACATACATTCTAACTGATACAATTGTGCTAAAATGTTTACAAATATTTAAAAAAATAAAAATAATAGTCCTACCCTCACTTCTCTGAGCTGCGAAGGTGATGATCCTAAGAGCAGTAGCTATTACTAATATGAATAGTCCACCCTAAAGCTCTTGCTTTTGGTATTTTCTCATTTTATTTACTACACATGTTCACAAACTGGTATCTATGAAACCTGAGTCTGAATAATAATCTTATTTTAGAGGGTCGGAGATTTTTGTCTGTGTGCTTTGGTAATCTCATGAATGCTGATGACTGGCTTTCTTCACTTGGTTTCCAAGGAAACCATTCCATTGGGCCATGCTGGGAAGGGCTAGCTCAGCTTCATTCCTCCTCCAGTTGTTCAGGGGAGCCCAGACGCAGGTGATAAATCATAAACACAGACAACTTACCTGAATCAGATGATAGATCATGAAAGTTGCAATCCCTGCTCTTCTCCATTCAGGGTGGACAAACAGAAATGAAATGTAAGCTTCATTGTATTTCACATCAGGAACCATGAAGCCAAAGGCAATGATGACTTTTTTATAAAGAACAACAACACTGAAGTCTGGGTACTGCAGACACTCAGACAGGTCAATGCCTAAAGAAAAGAAACCATCGGAGACTCAAACCACATGCCTTTGAGACTTAAGGAACACCAAGCTGTTCAGCATGTACATATAGCTACACCTGCATGCTAAAAAAAAAAAACCACCAAAACTGGAGGTAACATAGAGACCACACATCCAGATCATAAAAATAAGAGTGAATTTTAGAAAATATTGAAATTACATAGTATTTTCTAAAAGAAGAGTGGCAGAATAGGGTAGGTAGCAGTGCACGGGTTCAGAATTGGACACAGCTGGCTTTGAACTCAGCCTCCTCTACCATGTGTGGCTTGGCACATTTCAAACTGTCTCACAGACTCCGTTTCTGCAATGTGTAAGATGAAGAGCATATCTAGACCTGACAGGGTTAAGTAAAGATCCCCCGAGAGTGTTCTATCACATCCGTTACCCCACACACATATAATTTATAAGCTCTTTTGTACAAATGCTACCTTTCACAATAAATAAGTAAAATACGGTTCTGTGCATAATGTATGGAAGGCACCCAACATAAGGGCAGGAAGCAGGAGATGCTCTCAGAATGTTACTTTTGGCTCAATATGACTCCCAAAAGAATGAGTGCAGCTCTGCCACCACATTCACGGTTTTGGGACTTTGTGACAATAAAGACGACACAGCTCTATCTTGATGAAATCATATCTAACATCTGAAAGACATGTATTATTTCCTTTAGGTTTCAAGGCAGCGTGGGAAAGCAGATCCACAAAGAACAGTTTATATTTAGCAATGAAAATGTGTTCCTTTAATTAATGACTTTGATCTTCAGAGGCAATTTTGTTAAGGCTGATAAAATGACAAATTATATTGGGTTTACCCTTATTCTCACAGTCTGTGATCAGGTTATTTAGCTTTTAAAAAACACCTTCTGGCTGTACTAATACTCTCTAAGGAACAGCTAAATAAACAAAACAAAGAATTATTAAGTCAAAAACAAAAGTGTCCAAACACGCCCAAGCTACCAGTCTGTGTATCTTTGATAGACATTACCTGGTATCTAAATATATGCAGAAGCAAAACAGGATGAATCTTTTACTCTGGAAGCAGAGACAAACAGGGAAGAGAAACAAACAAAAACACTGTTTATTGCTGGCTTCTTCTAGATTTTAGGAAAGCAAGAGGTATTTGTATTTTAATATTTCCATGTTAGCAGAGACAAACTAAATGAAATCATAAATAAAAATCTTAAGGATATCACATAAACTAATTTTAAAAATTGCTAGAATGGACCGTACAGAAAAATGACCTGCCTGGTTTGGGAGGGGGAACATACCAGGCCAAAAAAACTCCTGACACATGGAGTTGATCGTTGGGATGTGATTTGGCCGCACATAACAGTAATCGAGAGGTGCGTCGGGCTCCGGTGTCCAGTGAGGGTCGCTCCTGTGCAGGTGGGAACGAATCTGTGACAGGAGCTGCAGTTTGGGTGGCTTTGTTTCATAATCACGCCTCCGGTACCACAGAAGATAAACAAATTCAAGTCAAGAAAAATACCTGGTATTATTCCTAGCTTTTTGACTCATATAAACTCTTTGATCTGCTTGAAACTTTAAAGTAACCTACACTGTTTTACACGAAGCTGGCTTGATTATGGCTATACTTTTATGTATGAAATCTAAAATTCACTCTGAACATTCATCAGGCCAAAGCCCTCTGTACCCACCAGGGACTGGGCTAGGTGCCTTCATGAACAAAGTGAGGAAACAGATACAGCATCAGATTCACCCCGAGGAGTCAGACATGAGGATGCATCTCCAGTGCCTTGGAGGCCAGAAGAGGGAACACTCAACTTCGTGGGGCATTTGGGGAACACCAGAGACAAAGTGAGCTTGGAGCAGGCTCACAAACTGCTTCTCACTGTGCCTGCCCAGGAATGTGGTGCTGGCATGGAGGGTCAGGGTGATCATGGAGCTGCAGGGCAACTGTAGTGCAATGAGTGCAATAATGTGCTCTCATTTACAGTGCCAGACACTGCTGGGACCTCTCTAGCAAGCTCAGCTTCCATTTCATTGCCTGGACAATGACATTCATTATTGGAAACTGTTTCATATACATCCAGTCCAGATGGAGGCTCAACTGAGATGTCTTTCACATTTTTTCATTTCAGACTACTAAAAATATACATCTTTAGTATTTAAAATAACATAATGAGGGCCAGGCCCAGTGGCTCATGCCTGTAATCCCAGCACTTTGGGAGGCCAAGCTGGGCGGATCACTTGAGGTCAGGAGTTCAAGACCAGCTTGGCCAACATGGTGAAACTCTGTCTCTGCTAAAAATACAAAAATTAGCTGGGCTTGGTGGTGCAGCCTGTAATCCCAGCTACTTGAGAGGCTGAGGCAAGAGAATTCCCTGAACCCCGGAGGCGAAGGTTACAGTGAGCCAAGATTGCACCACTGCACCCCAGCATGGGTGGCAGGGCGAAGAGTCTGTCTCAAAAAATAATAATAATAATAAATAAAATAATGATTATGATCATCACAAAGCAATCTTTCAGTTAATTTATTTTTGCTTTTTAAGTTTCTTTCAAAGGACCATGTTCTCTGCAAAAAAGTAGAGTTGAAACAAGCAAAGGACAAAACTGGAGGTGAAGCACAGAACTCAGTCCTTGCCAATGTTGCTCACAGTTTGTGATCTTTATTCTCTCCAACAGGAGAACAGGGCACAGAAACCACAATCATTATCCCTCATGACACACCTGACATCACACCTCTAGTTCTCCATATACCTGATATAAGGTTTCAAGATCCGAGAGGTATAAGGGCTGACAATACTCTGGTCCACAGCCATATCTTCTGATCCCACCAAGCGATACAAAAATTTGGTGGTCTGGTGTCGAAATCCCTTCCTGGACGGCAAGGAAGTCTATGAGAAAGAAACACTGGTTATATAGAAATACTCAGGCTGGGCACAGTGGCTCATGCCTGTAATCCCAACACTTTGGGAGGCTGAGGCGGGCAGATCATAAGGTCAGAAGATCGAGACCATCCTGGCTAACACGGTAAAACCCCGTCTCTACTAAAAATACAAAAATTAGCCGGCCGTGGTGGCAGGTGCGCCTGTAGTCCCAGCTACTTGGGAGGCTGGGGCAGGAGAATGGCGTGAACCCAGGAGGTGGAGCTTGCAGTGAGCCGAGATCGCACCACTGCACTCCAGCCTGGGCGACAAAACAAGACTCCATCTCAAAAAAAAAAAAAAAGAAAGAAAGAAAGAAAAAGAAAAAAAGAAAGAAAGAAAATTACTCTGAGGATTGGTTAATTTCCATATATAATTAGTATCATATTTTTATGTGTCAAAAAGTAGGTCTTTTTGTATTACTTATTTGGAAAGCTCAAATTTCAATACAAAGTTTGTAGACACCTTTGCATAAAACTAGACACAAAAAACCCCAGCTGTTTAAAATCAAAATAATAATTTTAAAATTATGAAGCCATTAAAAAATTTTTTTAACTCATTAGAGTGAGTGAGAAGCAGGATTGAACACTGGATTTGCAGCTTCTCTAGGCTTCACTTTGTCTATATTATGCCTTCAACCCATTCACTAAATATTAACCAGCACTAGTATCAAGTAGGTAACACACACATGAGTCATATTATATGATCGCTCTGTTATCCAAAGAGCCACTGGGGCCAACTACTACTGTATATAGAATTTTTGAAATACATCTCTGATATGGTTTGGCTCTGTGTTCCCAGACAAATCTCATCTGGAATTGTATTCCCTTAATTGCTTTGTGCTATGGGAGGGACCTCGTGGGAGATAATTTGAATCATGGGGGCAGTTTCCACCATACTGTTCTCACAATAGTCAATAAGTCTCACAAGATCTGATGTGTTTTTTTTAATCAGGGATTTCTGCTTTTGCATCTTCCTCATTTGTTTCTTGCCACTGCCCACTAAGAAGTGTCTTTTGCCTCCTGCCATGATTCTGAGGCCTACCCAGCCATGTGGAACTGTAAGTCCAATTCAACCTCTTTTTCTTCCCAGTCTTGGGTATGTCTTTATTAGCAGCATGAAAATGGGCTAATATAATAAATTGGTACCAGGAGTGGGGTGTTGCTGAAAAGATATCTGAAAATGTGGAAATGACTTTGGAACTGGGTATTAGGCAGAGGCTGAAACAGTTTGTAGGGCTCATAAGAAGACAGGAAAATGTGGGAAAGTTTGGAACTTCCTAGAGACCTGTTGAATGGCTTTGACAAAAATGCTGATAGTGATATGAACAATAAGGTCCAGGCTGAGGTGGTCTCAGATGGAGAAGAGGAACTTGTTGGGAATTGGAGAAAAGGTGACTCTTACTATGTTTTATCAAACAGACTGGCAGCATTTTGCCACTGCCCTAGAGATCTGTGGAACTCTGAAATTGAGAGAGATGATTTAGGGTATCTAGTGGAAGAAATTTCTAAGCAGCAGAGCATTCAAGAGGGGACTTGAAAGCCAGGCATGGTGGCTCATGCCTGTAATCCTAGCACTATGGGAGACTGAGGTGGGCGGATCACCTGAGGTTAGGAGTTCAAGACCAGCCTGGCCCAACATGGTGAAACCCTGTCTCTACTAAAAATACAAAAAGTAGCCAGGCATAGTGGCACACACCTGTAATCCCAGCTACTTGGGAGGCTGAGGCAGGAGAATCACTTGAACCTGGGAGGCAGAGGTTGCAGTGAGCCGAGATCACAACACTGCACTCCAGCCTGGACAACAGAGCAAGACTCTGTCTCAAAAAAAAAAAAAAGTGACTTGGGTGCTATTAAAAGCATTCCATTTTAAAACGGAAACAGAACATAAAAGTTCAGAAAATTTGCAGCCTGACAATGCAGCAGAAAAGAAAAACCTATTTTTTGAGGAGAAATTCAAGCTGGCCACAGAAATTTACATAAGTAACAAGGAGCCGAATGTTAATCCCCAAGACAATCTCCAGGGCATGCTATAGGTATTCATGGCAGCCCCTCCCATCACAGACCTGGAAGCCTAGAAGGCAGCCTGGGGACTTGCTGCCCTGTGCCCCAGCCGCTCCAGTCATTGCTAAAAGGGGCCAAGGTACAGCTTGGCCCATGGTTTCAGAGGGTGCAAGCCCCAAACCTTGGCAGCTTCCACTTTGTGTTAAGCCTGAGGGTGCACAGAAGTCCAGAATTGAGGTTTGGGAACCTCCACCTAGATTTCAGAAGACGTATGGAAACACCTGGATGCCCAGGCAAAAGTTTGCTGTCAGGGCAGGGCCCTCATGGAAAATCTCTGCTAGGGCAGTGCAGAGGGGAAATGTGGGGTTGGAGCCCCCACACAGAGTCCCTACTGGGGCACTGCCTAGTGGAGCTGTGAGAAGAGGGCCACTGTCCTCCAGACCCCAGAATGACAGATCCACCAATAGCTTGCACTGTGCAACTGGAAAAGTTGGACACTCAATGCCAGCCCATGAAAGCAGCCAGGAAGGGGGCTATACCCTGCAAAGCCACAGGGGTGGAGCTGCCTAAGACTTTGGGAACCTACCTCTTGCATCAGTGTGACCTGGATGTAAGATAAGGAGTCAAACAAATTAGTTTGTTTTCAGCAGCGTGAAAACAAACTAATACAATCTCTTTTCCAGTGAATAAATTTGACAAAAATGGGAGTGATGTAGAATATCATCCCTAAAATAAATCTCAGTAGCAGAGAGGTCTCATCAGGGGTTCAATGAGGAAGAGGCCTCTGTTCCCTAGGAAGGTATCCTAACAGACTTGGTAGATTTTATATGTTTCATTTCAAACCCCAAGAGCTGGCCTGGAAATACGTTGTTCTTCAATGACTGCCGCTCCAGGGCTCTCAGTCATGTACTAACAGAACATGTGCAATTAGCGCTTTATAGCAAAGAAATTGGATGGAAGATTAAAGGCACATTTATAAAGTTGTTTGCAAAGGGTTGGATGAAGTTTAAAAACTTGTTTTTGTAGAATCAGTTTGCTCTTAACCTAGAAAATAACTTTGTTAAAAGGAAAGAGCAAGATTCCTTCCATTATAATTTGCTTTCATACCTTCCCAAACTGGACACCAAAATTTTCAAAGGCCAACTTTGAATTCTTCCAAGGCTTAAAGTCAGTTTCAAGGTAAAACTGAAAAGTGTGGTATGTAATTTCTAAATACAGCCACTAACAATTCCTCCACCCCTACTAAGTGGCTCCTCATACCAAAAGGCAGGATAAATTTCCCCACCCCCTGAAGCTGGGTGGACCTTATGAATGGCTCTGACCAATCAGAAAGTAGCAGAAATAACTTTCTGGGACTTTTGAGTCTAGGTCTTAAGACAACTGGTAGCTTGCTTCCACTTTTTCCCTCTTGGAGTCCAGCTAGACCAGTTAATAACTAGAGGCCACAGGGAGATTGACTCTGGAGGAAGAGAGGCTCTCCTGGTCATTCCAATCCCAAACTAGCTCCCAGGTTAATGCAGCACATGAGCGACCCCAGCCTTCAGCCCACTAAGTAAAGAACCACCCAGCAGTGCCCAGTCAATCCACAGAATCAGAAAAAAGATACAGGGATCAAAAGCCACTAAGTTTTGGAGTGGTTTATAATGCAGCAACAAATAACTGAAACACCAGCCACTGAACTACTTACTGCACACAGAATACTCTCATTATCTGGTTAATGTCTCAAGGTAAGTTCTGGGAAGCTCCATCAAAGTTATACAGCTCCCTAACTTCTTCCCACTCTAGTGTAAACCACTCCCAATGCTGCCTGGATCCACTACCTCCCACTGGTCTCTCTGCTCCCACTCTTACACCCATACTATCCACTCTCGACACAGAAGCCAGAGTCTTCTAAAAACATAAATTCACTTCTCTCGATCAAAACTCTGACATGGCTTCCTACCATATGTTCAGAATGCAGTTCAAACTCCTTACTTACAACCTGCAGGATACTGCAGGATCTGGCCCCTGTCACCCTAGCAGCCTCATTAGCCACCAACCCCTTCCCTCTGCCATCACTAGGTTCCAGCCACATACACCAACCCAACTCCTGCCTTAGGGCCTGTGCCTGGGCCTTCCACCCTGGCCCTTCATCACCCTGGCTCCTGTTGTGGACTTAGTTCACGTGCAGCCTCCTCAGAGAGGCCGTCCTGAACCCCCATAGAGCAGTGCTCCTGCCCACTACTCCTCCACTGTCCCCACGTTCACTCTGCATGACGTAATCTTATTTGCCTGGTGAGCTAGTTAATGTCAGCTCCCTGCTCAAGGATGTCCCCTGCCTAAGGACAGGGACCTACTCTGTCTTAGTTCACAGCAGATCCCCTGCTAGAATAGCGCTTGGCACTCTTTTTTTTTTTTGAGACAAAGTCTCACTCTGTTGCCCAAGCTGGAATGCAGAGGTGTCATCTCAGCTCACTGCAACCTCCACCTCCCGGATTCAAGTGATTCTCCTGCCTCAGCCTCTTGAGTAGCTGGGACTACAGGCACGCGCCACCATGCCTGGCTAATTTTTGTATTTTTTTGGTAGAGATGAGGTTTCCTCATGTTGCCCAGGCTGGTCTCAAACTCCTGAGCTCAAGTGATCTGCCTCCCTTGGCCTCCCAAAGTGCTGGGATTACAGGTTTGAGCCATGTTACGGCTCTTGGTGTATGTTATGTACTTGACTTACATTTGCTGAATGGTAAAGTGTGGGAAAAAAAGCATCCCGAGGTCAAATAAGTGAGAAAAAATGTTAAATGAGTTTCTTTAAACTTCTAGTTCTAAACAAAATGGAGAGCTAGGTGGGCTGCTTGGTCCCTTTCCAAGCCCATCTGAAAGATGCTACAGACAGGAGAGGGAAGGCAAAACACAAGGCTGGGAGAAAGCCCGGGGAGGCGACGGGTGGCTGGGTATGAGTGAGGCAGCAGAGTAGAGAGGGCAGAAAAAGACTCTGCCCCGCAGATGGGTCAGGGGCTGCTTGGTTAAGCCATCTCCTCCCCCGAGCACTTCTCTGGGAGAGGTAGATCGCTGCCAATCAACACCAGAGCGGCACTAGAACCTTCCTGGGTGAGGGTGGACACCACTCTGGGCAGCCCCTGAGCATCCCACAGTCCTAGGAAGCAACACCAGAGGGAGATCAAAAGCAGCACCTGGGCGTGAGGTCCTGGGAGGTTCCCTGAGAGAAGAGGGTGGCTGATTGTGGGAAAAAGAGAGGATGAGAAATGGTTTTGCCCAGAATCTCCCATTTTGCTAAACTTGCTGACAGGATCAAAAGCTAGGAACCAGGCTTTTGCTCTCTCCCCCAGGTGTAAACTTCCAGCAAAGGTAGCTGAAAACACTAAGGGGGTATGAGCTCACAGGGGAAAAAAAAATCAACACCCATAAATAAAAAGTGCAAGAAAATCGTCGGGCACGGTGGCTCATGCCTGTAATCCCAACACTCTGGGAGGCCAAGGTTGGTGGATCACCTGAGGTCAGGAGTTCGAGACCAGCCTGGCCAACATGATGAAACCCCCATCTCTAATAAAAATACAAAAATTAGCTGGGTGTGGTGGCGGGCGCCTGTAATCCCAGCTACTTGGGTGTCTGAGGCAGAAGAACTGCTTGAACCCAGGAGGCAGAGGTTGCAGTGAGCCGAGATCGCATCACTATACTCCAGCCTGGGTGACAACAGTAAAAATCCACCTCAAAAAAAAAAAAAAATTCAAGAAAACAAAAGGATAACAAACTAAACAAGCTATTACAGGAAAAGGCACACTTAATTTACCAAACAGACAAGAATTTTAAAGTATAATAGTCATCAAAGAAATGCTAATCAAAACTGCAGTGAGGTACTACACTTCCTACTCACTAGGATGGCTATAATACAAAAGACAGACAACAACAATATGGCAAGCATGTGTGGAGAAATCAGAATCTTCATACCCTGCTTGGTGGGAATGTAAAATGGCACAGCCACTTTGGAAGACAGTCTAGCAATTCTTCAAAAAGTTAAACATAGAGTTACATTTGACCCAGCAATTCCACTCCTAGATCTACACCCAGAGAAATAAAAATGTGTCCACACAAAAACTTGTATACATATGTTCAAAGCAGTATTTATGTTCATAGTCGAAAGGTAGAAACAACCCAAAAGTCCATCAACTGATGAATGGATAAACCAAATGTGGTCTATCCATACAACGGAATATTAAGCCATATTTAGGAATACTAATATATGTTACAATATGGATGAATCTTGAAAACATTATGCTAAGTGAAAGAAAGTGTTCACCAAAGGCCACATATTATATGACTCCATTTATGTGAAATGTCCAGAGTACATAAATCTACAGAGGCAGAAAGTCAATTGATGGGCAGTAGGAATAGGGAGTTTTGGGTAGTAACAGCTAAAGGGTTCAGGGCTTCTTTCTGGGTTAACAAAATGTTCTAAAATTGATTATGGTTCAACTTTGTGAATATATTAGGAACCCGTCAACTGTACACTTTAAATAGGTGAATTGTAAGGTATAAGGTATAAGCTTAATAAAGCTGTTACGGAAGTAAAAGCATAAGAAATAGCCTCCAAGGTAATGGAGGAGCCTGGAAGCAGGAATGAGTAGTTATGAAGCATCTCTTATTCATTACCAGATATTAAACACATGATCACTGAAATAAAGCACTCAACAAATGATGTCAGGGACCGGCTAAGGATTTTGTTTAAAAAGCAAAAGAAAAGAAAAAAAAAAAAAAGAAGTAATGGTGTTAACATCCATATTCAGAGTCCAGAAGAGGAAAAGATAAAGGAGGAACATATTTAAAGAACCAATAATGGGGAATTCCTAGATCACAGCAGCATATCCAAGGACTTCTGGTTTCCAGTCTGGCAGGCAAGAAGCTTAGAAGTCATTCCTCCAGTCTAACAAGTAAACCACTGAACAAAGTGAAAAATCAAGAACTCTTGTAGATCTGTAAAAGACATGAGATAACAAGGCAAACCACTGCCCTCAAATCTGGAGAGAAAGAGAATCACAGCACATGGGAGCAGAGCCTCTGTGGGAACCAGCATCAGGGCGGGAAAGCCCTGAAGAACTGAAAATTGCTGAAGGCTCAATGCGGACAAGTCTAAGGATAAAAACTCCACTCCACAAGGTTTACCTCCAGAAGTTGGACCAGGTTCTCACAGTGAATATCAAAGAAAACTCCCCTCTTGATTCCAGATGGAGAAGGGGAAAAGGAACCATCTTAAAATAAAACACAGCATTGTGTTCTTAGTAACACCTGCCCTCAGGAGAAGTTATTTTTATCAGAGCCTAACCTATTGGGATTTAATCAGAGCCTAACTCACCTGGGGGAAGAGAAATACCTAACTTCACACCCTCTAGCCATCCTGTCCCAGCTGACCAGACAGAAAACTGAGAAGCACTTTTAGTCCACAGCCCAGAGCACAGGCTCAAAAAAGACTGAGAACTACTCACAGAGCTATAGAGGGCTTTCCCTGCCCACACCTCCCACATTTCCAACAGCCTACTTATCACAGCTCCTCTTACCCAGAACATCATCTTTGGCTTTCAACAAAAAATTACAAGGTATAAAGGCAAAAAAACACAGCTTGAAGAAACAGAACAAACATCAGAACCAGACTGAGATATGGCAAAGATGTTACAACTACTGGACTGGGAATTTAAAATATACGCACACCTCAGAGACGTTGCAGGATCAGTGCCAGACCACTGCAGTAAAGTGAATGTCATAATAAAGCAAGCTGCACAAGTTTTTGGTGTCCCAGTGCATATAAAAATTATGTTTAAGGCCGGGTGTGGTGGCTCATGCCTGTAATACCAGCACATTGGGAGGCCGAAGTGGGAGGACTGCATGAGCCCAGGAAGTCAACTGACAGCCACAGTGAGCCATGATTGTGCCACTACACTCCAGTCTGGGTGACAGCGAGACACTGTCTCAAAAAAAAAAAAAAAAAAAAAAAAAAGGGGGCCAGGCGTAGTGGCTCACACCTGTAATCCCAGCACTTTGGGAGGCCGAGGCGGGCGGATCACAAGGTCAGGAGTTCAAGACCAGCCTGGCCAATGTGGTGAAATCCCATCTCTACTAAAAATACAAAAATTAGCTGGGCGTGGTGGCATGCACCTTTAGTCCCAGCTACTCAGGAGGCTGAGGCAGAAGAATCGCTTGAACCCAGGAGGCGGAGGCTGCAGTGAGCCGAGATCACACCACTGCACTCCAGCCTGGGTGACAGAGTGAGACTCTATCTCAAATAAAAAAAAAAAAAGTTGACACTATATTGTTGTTGTGTGCAATAACAGCATTATGTCTAAGAAAAAAATGTATGACTTAATTTTAAATACTTTATTGTTAAAAAATGCCAATTATCATCTGAGCCTTCAGTGAGTCAATCATTTTATTGGTAGAGGCTCTTGCCTCAATATTGATGGTTGCCAACTGATCAGGGTGGTGGTGGCTGCTGAAGGTTGGGATGGCTGGGGTAATTTCTTAAAATAAGACAACAATGAAGTATGCCACATTGACCTGCTCTTCCTTTCACAAAAGATATTGGTTTTTTTTGAGACAGAGTCTTGCCCTGTTGCCTAGGCTGGAGTGCAGGGGTACGATCGCAGCTAACTGAAACCTCCACCTCCCAGATTCAAGCGATTCTCCTGCCTCAGCCTCCCAAGTAGCTGGGACTACAGCCTGGCTAATTTTTGTATTTTCAGTAGAGACAGGGTTTCACTATGTTGGCCAGGCTGGTCTCAAACTCCTGACCTCAGGTGATCTGCCTGCCTCGGCCTCCCAAAGTGCTGGGATTACAGGCGTGAGCCACTGTGCCTGGCCATGTGATACTGTTTGATAGCATTTCACCCACAACATAACTTCTTTCAAAATCTGAGTCACTGTGCCACTAACTTATCAACTAAGTTTATGCAATATTCTAAATCTTTTGTTGTGAAATTTCAACAATTTTCATAGCATCTTTAGCAGGAGTAGATAGCATCTCAAAAAACCACTTCCTTTGCTCATCCATAAGAAGCAACCCTTATCCATTCAAGTTTTATCATGACATTTATCGGTCACATCTTCAGGCTCCACTTCTAATTCTAGTTCTCTTGCTCTTTCCACATCCACAGTGACTTCTTCCACTGAAGTCTTGAACCCCTCAAAAGTCATCCATGAGGCTTGGAATCAACTTCTTCCAAACTCCTGTAAATGTTGAAATTTTGATTCCTCCCATGAATCACAAATGTTCTTAATGCATCTAGAATGGTGAATCCTTTCCAGAAGGTTTTCAATGTCTTTGCCCAGATCCATCAGAGGAATCACTATATCTAAAATAGCAATAGCCTTACAAAAAGTCTTAAGTGGTAAGACTTGAAAGTCAAAATTACTCCTTGATCCATGGGTTACAGAATGGATGTTGTTTTAGCAGGCATGAAAATAATACTAATCTTATACCTCTCCATCAGAACTCTTGGGTGACCAGGTACATTGTCAATGAGCAGTAATTGTTTGAAAATAATCTTTCTCAGGCTGGGCGCAGTGGCTCACGCCTGTAATCCCAGCACTTTGGGAGGCCGAGGCGGGTGGATCACAAGGTCAGGAGATCGAGGCCCTCCTGGCTAACACGGTGAAACCCTGTCTCTACTAAAAAAAATACAAAAAATAAGCTGGGCGTGGTGGCGGGCGCCTGTAGTCCCAGCTACTCGGGAGGCTGAGGCAGGAGAATGGCGTGAACCCGGGAGGTAGAGCTTGCAGTGAGCCGAGATCGCACCACTGCACTCTAGCCTGGGCGACAGAGTGAGACTCCGTCTCAAAAAAAAAAAAAAAAAAAAAAAAAAAAGAAAATAATCTTTTTCTCTGAGTAGTAGCTTTCAATAGTGGGCTTAGAATATTCAGTAAACCATGCTGTAAACAGATATGCTATCATCCAAGCTTTGCTGCTATATTTATAGAGCACAGCCAGGGTAGATTCAGGGTAATTTATAAGGGCCCTAACATTTTTGGAAGAGTAAATAATCATTGGCTCCAACTGAAAGTCACCAGTTGCATTAGCCCCTAACAAGACAGTTGGCTTGCCCTTTGAAGCTCTGAAGCTAGGCACTGACTTCTCTCTAACTACGAAAGTCCTAGGTGGCATCTTCTTCAAATAGAAGGCTGTTTGTTTCATCTACAGTGAACCTCTTGCTTAGTGTAGCCACTTCCATCAATGATCTTAGCTAGGTCTTCTAGATAACGTGTTGCTGCTTCTACATTAGCAAATGCTGCTTTAACTTGCACTCTTTTGTGTTATAGAGCTGACTTCTTTCCTAAACCTCATGAACCAACCTCTGCTAGCTTCCAACTTTTCTTCCGTAGCTTCCTCCCTTCTCCAAGCCTTTACAGAATTCAAGAGTTAAGGCCTTACTCTGGATTAGGCTTTGGCTTAAGGGAATACTGTGGCTGGTTTGATCTTCTATCCAGACCACTCAAACTTTCTCCATATCAGCAATAAGGCTACTTCGATTTTTTATCAGTCGTGCACTCACTGGAGTAGCACCTTTAATGACCTTCAAGAACTTTTCCTTTGCATTCACACCTTGGCTAACTGTTTGGCACAAGAGGCCTAGCTTTCGGCCTACCTCTGCTTTTGAAATGCTTTCCTCCCTAAACTTAATCATTTCTAGTTTTTTATTTAAAGTGAGAGAAGTATAACTCTTCCTTTTACTTGAACACTTAAAGGCCATTATAGGGTTAACTGACCTAATTCCAATATTGTTGTCTCAGGGAACAGGGAGCCCCAAGGAGAGGGAGAAACATGGGGAACAGCTGGTTAGTGCAACAGTCAGAAAACACACATTTACCGTTAAGTTCATTGTCTCATACGGGTGTGGTTCATGGTGCTCCAAAACAATTACAATAGTAACATCAAAGTTCACTGATCACAGATCACCATAAGATATAATAATAATGAAAAAGTTGGGAAGTAATGCAAAAACTACCAAAACGTGAGACACAGAAAGTAAGCACACACTGCTAGAAAAATGGTGCCAACAGACTTGCTCAACATAAGATTGTCACAAACCTTCCATTTGTACAAAATGCAGTATCTGTGAAGTGCAATACAGCAATGTGAATAAAACAAGGTATGCCTATAATATGTTTAATATGTTAAGGGCTTAATGGACAAAGTACACAATATGCAAGAACAGATGGGCAATTAAAGAGATGAAAACTCTGAAAATGAATCAAAAAGAAATGCTGGAGATAAAAAACACTGTAACCAATATAAAGGTTGCCTTTGATGATGGGCTTATTTGTAGACTGGACAAGGCTGAGTAAAGAATCTCTGAACTTGAGGATTTGTCAGTAAAAACTTCCAAAACTGAAAAGCGACGACAAAAAAGATGAAAAAAAGAAAAAACAGACTATCCGAGAACTGTGGAAAACTACAAAAGGTGTAATAAACACACACTGCGAATACCAGAAGACAGAAAGGAACAGAAGAAATATTTGAAGCAATAATGACTGAGAATATCCCCAATTTAATGTCAGACACCAAACCACACATTCAGGAAGCTCAGCAAACACCAAGCAGAATAAATGCCAAGAAGCACATAAAATACCTCTGACCAAAAGAACAAGAGTTGTGAAGTAAGACAAATGAGAACAAACACAATTTCTATGTTTTGGATATGCTGGAAAATAAAAAAATAGAAAAAAGAAAACAAAGCTTTAAAAAGAGAAAATAAAAGACAGTTAACATGCATTAATTAAAGATAAAAAACAAAGAGAAAATTCTGAAAGTTTTAGGAGATGGGAGAATAAAACAAGGAGGCCACTTAATTGATGAGAAACAAATTTTTTTTTTTTTTTTTTTTTTTTTTTTTGAGAGAGAATCTCGCCCAATCACCCAGGCTGGAGTGCAGTGGCATGATCTCAGCTCACTGTAACCTCCACCTCCCTGATTCAAGTGATTCTCAAGCCTCAGCCTCCCAAGCAGCTGGGATTATAGGCATGCGCCATCAGGCCTGGCTAATTTTTTTATTTTTAGTAGAGACTGGGTTTCACCATATTGTCCAGGCTGGTCTCAAATTCCTGGCCTCAAGTGATCTGCCTGCCTCGGCCTCCCAAAGTGCTTACAGGCATGAGCCACTGCGCCCAGTCAAAAATTTCTATTTCTTATCAATACCGGGGTTCTCAGGAGTGACACTGTATGTAAGATGATAATGAAGTCATAATTTCAAAATATCAACGGAAAAAACAAAATAACAATTTTATATGACTGCTATCATTTAAATGAAAAAGTGAAATGAAGATATTCTTAGTCGTATAAGTTTTCAAAATTAACCTCAAAAAGCCCATATTTTTAAAGAACTGTTAGAGAAAGCAGTCCAGCAAGAAATTAACCTAGAAAGAAACAATAGGACGAGTGAATAATTTAGTAAAGATTTATGTTATTTAAATAAGCAATGCAAAAGAAAAAAGAGATGAGTGCATGAAAATGTACTTTTTTGTTTGGGGGGACAACCACATGATATTAAAAAAAGAATAAGGAAAAATAAATGTATCAAGTTAGGACTTGTAAAAAGAATAAAAATAGAATGTATAACTTTCTTTATGGTACAGAATCAACATCACATAGACTATTTTGTCTGATCATAATACAACATTAGAAATCACATCAATTACCAAAACATAGCTTAAAATTCTCATATATCTGAAAACTAAAAAACAGAACTAAATAACCTTTGGGTTATAGAGGAAATAATGAGAAAAATAACAAAATGCCAAGTACTGATTGGAAATAAAATCACATCATTTCAAAAGTCAAGAATCACAGCTAAAGCAGCACTTATTGAGAAATTTATAGCTACGAATACATTCAAAGAATAAATATAAAACAAGAATATGGATTGAATAAATGCATTTACAGCCACTCCCTGTGTAAATACATTAAAATTTATACTAAAATTCCAAGTTAAGACCGGGTTAAAACACAAGCATATAAAGCTTTACTACTTTCCGAAATCCCACTAAAACTACAGAAGCTGACTTAATTAGAATAGTAACTGGTAAACAGATGGACAAATAGTAATTGATTTAACACCAAAATCCCGAAGTGGCTTTGGGTAGGCTAAATGAGAACTAACCCAATCTATACTGCAGAACCCGCTAAAATCCAGGCAGCAGCAGCAGATTCCTCTGGAACTGGGACCAAATGGGACAATAAAATAAGGAGCAGGCAAACACCATGTGGAAAGCAGTATAATCCCCAGATCCTTCCACTCCCTCTTGCCGGGTGGCTGCCCTCCCCCAGAAGCCAGGAGGTCTGATCTCTAGAGAAGTAACAGGAGATCCAGATGGAGGGCTGAGGTGTGAGTGCCTGACAAGCTGAATGCTAAGGTCCCTCTTCCCCAACTTGGCAACCAGCATCCTGAGCCCAGAAGATTATTCTCTGGGGACTCTGACTAGCTTCAAAGAAAAGACCTAAAGGAAGTGCAGTGGTCCTCAACAGAGGTCTCACCTAGACAATGTGGCTGTGTATGGAATTCCAGGTTCAACCTCACTTAATCAAGGTCTTTTCAGTATGTTGGTCTCAAATTTTACTTCCCATGCAGCTTTTCTCAGGAAGCCATTAAGAACAAGGGAATAAACCTATAACAAGGTAAAGATGGGCCACAGGAAACAGGAGATCAAATACAGAGGAGGGCAAAAGAATCTCCAGTGAGGGGAGATCCCAGCACCTCTGCTGAGTTTCACAACAAAAGGGTGAACAAGTGTGACCCAAGGGGCAGACATACTGTAGAAAGTAGAAAGTTTCCTCTTCGAAGTTTTCCTTCTTGTTAAAGAATAAATCATAAGTGTTGAAAATAATAGTTTCTTTTAAAGACTTTCTTCAAGCCTCCTTGCCTTGTGCTAATAACTCTTTGTTAAGCCCTATCCTATGTAACCGTTGGACATGCTCACAGGCACATTCCAGCCCACAGTCTATGCCCCTTCCTTATTTGGAAATGTTATTGCTTCCTTAAACCTTTTGTAAGCAACTTCTTTGTTCTTCCCTGCACTTACCTATTTAGGAAAGTTTTAGGCTGTTAGCAAATCGGGTATCAGTTTAAGATTGTGAGGTCCCGCTCCAGCCAATGGATGCAGGACACAGCAGTAAGGGATAAATATGTCTGCTTTTCCTTTGTTCAAGTGTGCTCTCGCCTTTGTTCCATCTGTGATTGAGCACCCTTTCTACAGAAAGTAAAGATGGCCTTGCTGAGATACCTTTTGTCTCTGTGCTGACTTTTCTTCGCAGCACCGATTATCTATTTCTAACAATTTTGGTATTTCTAACACATACTGAGGCTATCATCCTTAAGTCCTTGCTGCCACTGACCATCTTTTAAACCTAGGGTGTCGTGGCCCAGAATCTTATCTATGCTCAGCTTGTCTTTACCACGTACGGGTGAGCCTCCTGTACACCACCCATGCCCACCCCAAGGACCAGCTGATGATGCTCACTCCACAAATAACTGCTTTGACCTTCTGCAAGCTGGAAGAAAGCTGTCAGCTCAGGCAGGAAATACAGAGGATCCCACTTCCTCTGCCCAGATTCTGCCGCATCTCTGGTATACATCACAGCCCTGGCTGATGCATACACTATGGTGAGCCTCATGTTTCCCAGGATTCCCTAGTGACCTTGGCCAGTGACTTCCCCAGAAGGGGTTCATGGTAGCTGAAGCCAGAACATCACTGTAAGTATTAGTTTCCCAGGGCTGTAGGAACAAAGCACCACAAACTGGGTGGCTTAAAACAACAGGAATTTATTGTCTCACAGTTCTAGAAGTCACAGTGTGGGCAGGGCTATGTTCTCTTGGGTACGCACTAGGGAAGAATTTCTTCTGTGCCCTTCTCTTAGCTCCTGGTGCTGCCGACAATCCTTGGTGGTCCTGGCTAATTATTATCTGTAAAGGGCCTATTTCCAGATAAGGTTGCATTCATAGGTACCAGGGTTGGGACTTCAACATATGCTTTAGGGGGACACAATTCAGTCCACAACAATGACCCAGAATAACCATTTAGCTTATCCTCTCCAGGAAACCTCATCTAATAGTGGCAGTTTCCTTACACAGCTAGATTTATGCTTGCTACTCAGTATTTTTTTAAACTGAAAGTATATCGTTTAGAGACATATACATTTAAAAAGCAAATGAATAATTAACACTATAAGTCAAAGTGGCTTCCTCTGGGGGAACAGAAAGTACACAAGAGACTTCTAAGGAGTTTACAGTACTCTTTATCCAGGAGATGAATACATGGGCATTTATTTTATTAATATCTAAACTATACCATATTTCTATGCTGCCTTCTATCTGTATGACACATCTTACAATTTGAAAAATTAAGTATAGGCACTAAACAGACAGGCCCACAAGAATAAGAACAAAGAACAGGTGAATATTGGCCAGGCGCAGTGGCTCATGCCTGTAATCCCAGCACTTTGGGAGGCTGAGGCGATCACTTGAGCCCAGGAGTTCGAGACCAGTCTGGGCAAGATAGTAAGACCCTGTCTCTACTAAAAATAAAAATTAAAAAAAAAAAAAAAATTAGCCGAGTGTGGTAGTGTGTGCCTACAGTACCAGCTACTTGGGAAGCTGAGGTGGGAGAATTGCTTGAGCCTGAGAGTTCGGGGCTGCAGTGAGCTGTGGTTGTGCCACTACATGCCAACCTGCGTGACAGAGACAGACCATGTCTCAAAAAAAAAAAAAAAAAAAGAACAAGTGAATAGATGACTAACAAAAGCATATGAACAAGCAGCAAATGACTTAAC
This sequence comes from Nomascus leucogenys, assembly GCF_006542625.1. NCBI lineage: Eukaryota > Metazoa > Chordata > Mammalia > Primates > Hylobatidae > Nomascus > Nomascus leucogenys. The sequence continues at coordinate 47,000,717 of NC_044393.1, forward strand.
AGACCAAAGAAAGCCAATACCTAAGCCAGTGGTGAAGCTAAGCAGGGTGATTTACAAAACACAGCCTCAGGGAAGTGCAGTCACCTAAGGCATCAGGCTTAGAGCCTGGGGGCTATGACTATGGATTGAGAGGCTCTTTAAGAGGTTAAAGCCTCCAATTATACCCCTATAGTAATTATATTGCCCACATCTAGGAAATGATCTTTCCCTTCACAGGCAGAAGACTGGAGAGGCTCAAGAGGGAGATTCTGGACACAGGAAGCCAAGGGTGGGAGTACTGTACCGAAGACAGGGAGAGTCAGTTTACCTCCTAAACGATGGGCTCCTGGGCCCTCCCGACTTGGCTCCTGGTATGCAGGCCAGTTAATACTGTGCTTCCCAGGAAAGATGGGAATTAGGAGAAAAAAGAAAAGAGGATCTATCTGGAGTAGGGATCTTGGTAAACTATAGCCCCCAGGCTAAATCCAGCCCACTGCCCATTTCAGTAGATAAAGTTTTACTGGAACACAGCCACACTCATTCACTATGGCTCTCCAATCACAACAGCAGAGTTGAGGAGTTCCGAATGAGATTTTGTGGCCGGCAAAGCCTAAAATAATTACTATCTGGCAGAAATAGTTATTTCTTTACAGACAAAGTTTGCCAACTTTTTTTCTACAGGGTCCAATATCCAAATAATGGGGAGTTCTAAAATGAGAGAACAGAAAAAATAGAAGATAGGAAATCAAGACTTTTCCATACTCAGGAAAGAAAGTTTCAAATTGAAAGGGCCCACACACCACATGTCCAGCACAAGGAAAGACATAAGCCCTACATATGGCACATCACTGAATAATACCAGAACACCAGCAAAGAGCAGATCCCACTAGCTTCCAGAGAAGAAGAGAGAAAAACATGCAGACTCCAAACAGGCAATTCACAAAGAAACAACCAGGAAATTTAACCTCACCTGTAACCAAAGAAATGTAAATAAAAAACAAGATTTCACTTTACAGCCAGCCAATTAGCAAAACTTAAAGGCTGGTTAGTGTGAAGTGCTGGCAAAGATATAGGGAAATAAGGCCTCTTGTTCCTCCCAGTGGGAGAGTATATGCAGGTAGTTCTAAGTGGAATTAATTGTTCCCAGAAGCATCCACAAAATTAGAGTTCCACCGACCATCCTTTGAGCAACACTGATACCACGCTGATACCACACTGATCCCTTGGCTGCTATTTCTTCATTTTGTCCTATGCAGATGTCTACACACCTTCAGATCCTGTGCAGCACAGTGTCCGAGACACTGTCATGGCCTCAACAAATTTGTCAAAGCTATGACACAAACCAGGTATAGCTATCCTCAGAGAGAGAGAGAGAGAGGGACGGATGAAGAAAACTTATAGGTTATGTTTGAATGCCCAAAGGAAAAGAAAAACTCAGATGTATTCAGGTGTACTTATAATGAACAATTCTGAAAAATAAAGCCCAGGGATTTTTGTATTTTTTTCCCTTGCACTTTACTTTTCTCTTCCCAAATGACTCAGGATTTAAAAGATCACAGCATAGGCCGGGCGCGGTGGCTCACGCCTGTAATCCCAGCACTTTGGGAGGCCAAGGCGGGCGGATCACGAGGTCAGGAGATCGAGACCATCCTGGCTAACACGGTGAAATCCCATCTCTACTAAAAAATACAAAAAATTAGCTGGGCGAGGTGGCGGGCGCCTGTAGTCCCAGCTACTCCGGAGGCTGAGGCAGGAGAATGGCGTGAAACCCGGGGGGCGGAGCCTGCAGTGAGCCGAGATCGCGCCACTGCACTCCAGCCTGGGCGACAGCTAGACTCTGTCTCAAAAAAAAAAAATTAAAAAAATAAAAAAAATAAAAAAAAAGATCACAGCATAACCATGTCCAATGCCTGGTGCTGCCTGCCCCACCTCCACTCCTGCCCCCCACTGGCTTTACAGCAAGTGCTTGCATTCACCTGGTATCGGTCAAGGATTCTGAAGTCCTGACAGGTAGTTCTGTACGTGGCTTGTCCAGCTGGAAGTCTGGAAACTCCTCCTTCTTTGGCTCCATAAATCCCATCAACTAACAGAAGAGCAGCATTAACAACTTGATCCAAGTCAAAAAGTGGTAATCCCCTATCCCTTTTCGCTTGTCTGACAATCAGTTTGCGTTTCAGTCTCCGAGCTTCCGGAGTCATGGCAACAGCACCGGGACAAGCTTCTAGCCTCTTGAGCAGCAGCTTTTCCTCGTAGATGCTCACGGGAGTATACTTGGGCTCTTTCAGCTTTGTGTCCTTCTCCAGCTGAGGCTTCCTCTTTTCTCTAGCCCTTGTTTGCAAAGACGTGTTTGAATCTGTGTCTTCACTGTCAATATCCATCCTGTCGGGTTTTTCCTCCTCACTCTCTACCTCCTGCTTTATCTGTTCAGGGCCTCTGACCTTCTTTCTGCCCCCAATCACTGGCCCAGAAGCTACTGACCCAGCAGGGGGTGGGACGTACTCCATCCCTGGGTCTATGACTCCATCGCCTTCCATCTCATCATCATCTGTGCAGAGTACAAAACAGTGTCATCAAGACATAGGAAGGAAGAAATGCAGAGCACACAGCCCACGGGGTGAGAACTTGTACATTTATACCATGGCCCATAAAAATAAAAGAGCAAAGCAAACAAAGTCTTACCATGAAACAAGGCTTGTGGGGGCATCACATCTGGAATCAGATCTGCTTCTGAAAGCAAGCTAGGTGTGGCAGAATGAGAGGCAGGTGTCCCAGGGGCAGAGAAATCCAGAGAAGGAGAAGGAGACGGGCTTGTCAGCGGGGTGCGGTCAGAGGAGCTCAAGGAGGAAAAGTCAATCACTTCGCCTTTTTCCAGAATCACATCTGGCCTGCGGCCTCGGCTTATGAATTTTACAGGGGTAGAAGACGTGCTCCTGTCAAGAAAGCCAGCGGCCTCCTTCTGGGCTCTTCTAATGTCTTTTGCTTCCTGAGTTCGAGACCTTTTCTCTTTTAATTCCATGGCAGATTCCACAGGATTCCGACTTGCTCGTTTTCTAAGTCCCTCAACAGTAATGATGGGATCTAAAGTTGGTTTTGAGGCTGCTAAGAAAGAATAAATACAGGCTGAGTATCCCTCATCTGAAATGCTTGGGCACAAGCATGTTTTGGATTTCAGATGTTTTCGGCTTTTGGAATATTTGCATTATACTTATTGGCTGAGTATCCCAAACCCAGAAATCCAAAATCTGAAACGCTGCAAACGAGCATTTCCTTTGAGCGTTATGTCGGTGCTCAAAAAGTTTCAGATTTTGGAGTGTTTTTGATTTTGGATTTTCAGATTTGGATTGCTCAACCCATATCTACATTTTAAAATAACTACTCAACTTTAGTTTCTTTTGCTAATTTATTATTATGAATAATATCATGTTCAATAAAGAGAAATGTTCAATGAATGCCCTAAACTAAAAAAGACTTAGATATCTCTTGAGAAAAAATAAGTTATACTGCAAATTTAAACAAATAAATACTATCTTTCACCTACTGGAACTGGCAAACATTAAAAGTTTAGGCAGGCGTGGTGGTGCACGCCTCTTAATCCCAGCACTTTGGGAGGATGAGGTGGGCAGATTTTGAGCCTGGGAGATGGTGGCTGCAGTGAGCCAAAAAAAGTTTGATAAAGCTCAGTAAATGTATGGGGAAATGGGCATTTTCATGGGCATTTCAATGGGCACTTTTTTTTTTTTTTTGAGACAGGGTCTTGCTCTGTCACCCAGGCTGGAATGTAGTGGTGTCATCTCGGCTCACTGCAACCTCTGCCTCCTGGGTTCAAGCAATTCTCCTGCCTCAGCTTCCTGAGAAGCTGGGATTACAGGCATGGGCCATCACGCCCGGCTGATTTTTGTATTTTTGTACAAATGGGGTTTCATCATGTTGGCCAGGCTGGTCTCGAACTCCTGACCTCAGACGATCCACCTGCCTTGGCTTCCCAAAGTACTGGGATTATAGGCATGAGCGACCATGCCTGGCCTTATTACAGTTTCTTGGAGGATAATTTGGCAATCCTGACTAAAATTTTGACTGAATATGCCTTTTGAATGTAGAAACTCCAGGAATTTATCACATTTTCACATGTACACAAATTTGTAGAATTGTAGCACTGTTTAAAGTAACAAAAGGTCAGGCATGATGGCTCACGCCTGTAATCCCAGCACTTTTGGAGGCAGAGGCTGGAGGATCACTTGAGCCCAACAGTTCAAGACCAGCCCAGGAAACACAGTAAGACCCTATCTCTATTACTTTTTTTAAATGTTTTAATTAAAAAATAAATAAATAACAACAAAAAGGTAGAAACAACCAAAATGTCCATCAACAGGAGAATGGTTTAACAAATTATCACATAATTACATAATGGATGTAATGAAATAAAATAGGGTAAATCTACATGTACTGTCATGGAAAGATGTCCAAGACATACTGGTAAGTGTGGCAAAAATGGAAAACTCGTAATAGTACGAGTCCATTTTACTTTTTTAAAAAAGTAAGAAAATGCTTAAATCTGCAGAGATCATTTCTGAAAGTATTCACAAAAGACAACAGTGGTTACTCTGGGAAGTGAAATTGTAGGCAATAGGCAGGAGGGGGAACTTTCATACTTTACACCCTTAAGTACTATTTGATTTTCTTCCCAATTATATTTTAAAAATTTTAAAAGCTCATCAGCCTGGTCTGGTGGCTCACCCTATAATCCCAGCACTTTGTGAGGCCAAGGCGGGTGGATCGCCTGAGGTCAGGAGTTTGAGACCAGCCTGGCCAACATGGCAAAAACCCGTCTCTAATAAAAATACAAAAATATTAGCTGGGCATGGTGGCATGTTATTTGGGAGGCTGAGGCATAAGAATCATTTGAACCTAGGAGGCAGAGGTTACAGTAAGCCAAGATTGCACCACTGCACTCCAGCCTGGGCAACAAAGCGAGACTGTACCTCAAATAAATAAATAAACAAACAAGCAAACAAATAAATATAAAAATTTAAAAGCTCATTAAAAGCTTTTTAGATTATAAAACCAGATCAATATGTGATAGTAAGAAGTCACTGTTAACATCTTTTTAAATATGAAAATGGCATTATGGTCAGGCTGCAAAAAGGAAAGAATCCTGATCTCTTAGAGATACATACTAAGATACTTAGGAATGAAATGTTGATTCCTGCGATTTGTTTCTAAATAATCCAATTGTAAGAATGGGGAAGGTTGGGGAAAAGTACTGAGGATTTAGATAAAATGAGACTGTCAGGAGTCAATGTCAAAGTGAGGTGGAAGGTACATGGGAATTCATCATGTTATTTATTAATGGGAATTTTAAAACATCTCTTCACCTTTGTGAGAAGTTTAAAAACAAAAACCAGATGGAAAACATTGAACCTTTCAGATATCCTGGGAAATCTATAAAACTGATAACTTGATTAGGAAGTGATAAAATGTTTTTACGTGGCATTTATCTCTAGCACACACACAAGTGTCATCACAGAAGTGTTAAACAGAGTAGCTTCAGAGAGGCCTGAGCGCCATGCCCAGTGGAAGCAGGAGCATCTCCTGGACTCACACCAGCTTGGCTCTGGTCTGACTAGCATCTTTTGGACTGTTCTCACAACAGTACCTTTTATTTTCAAAGTAGAGGCAGACAACTTCTCTCCTTCAGGTTTCATCGTTGGGGGCTTGTTATGAACAAGTTTCCACCATCCCGGCTCTCCAAATTCCTGAGCACCTGAACGGAAGTACATGGGACTTCCCACGCTGAGGCAGCCTGCCACGGTGCTCCACCAGGTAGACGTCTTTTTCCTAAACAGTCCACGAATTTAAAAATGATTGGCACTTCAATTTGCTCATTATATAGAAAAGACAGTCTGTGTATACTGTGACTCCTGGCCTGCAACATGCAATGGCACCTCCGGCTACTGAAGGAGCAGAGCACGAGAGGCAGGAGAGAGGCTCTGGAGTCCGCCTGCTTCAAACTCTGGCGCTACCAACTTCTAGTAGCCTCGGTTTGTTCATCTGTAAAATCAGGATAATAGAACTTACCTCACAGGGTTGCTGTGAGGATTAAATGAAATAATTCAAACAAAGCACGTAAAATACTTCTCATCACAATCATCACGATTATGGAATTCTACAGGCTAATTTTAATTAAGTTGCTTTGTTATGTGAATTAAGCACAGCTCCCAAGAATAAAGCATACAAAAAGCGTAACTGCAAGGCTGGGCATTTTGTGATAGAATTAATAACTGGCTCCAGTAAATAGCTCATTTTACCTGAGGAGTCGCACACATCTCTCAATCTGATCCTATCTGCCTTGATGCACTAGAGTGGTAACAAAACTATGTGGTATACTCCACAAACACAGAGAGCACCTACTGCACAGCAAAATAACAAAACATGCAAAATGTCAACTATCCGGGTTCCCTATTGAAAATTCTTTTAAGGCGACTGTTCTATTTCCACCTTGAAAACATAAATCAATTGCCGGAAATCCTAAAAGACAGTCTTTCACAAGAAGACCAGTCTAACAGTTGGAAGGTATTGCTGGGAAGGCAAAGGAAAAGCATTCTGAGGAACAGAGATGTAATATTAATAGAAAACTCAGAAAATAAAACAAATAAGCTAAGCTATAGTAGGCATAAGCACTATCTGAGGCTGGGCGCAGTGGCTCGCGCCTGTGATCCCAGCACTTTGGGAGGCCGAGGCGGGCGGATCACCTGAGGTCAGGAGTTTGAGACCAGCTTGGCTGACATGGTGAAACCCTGTCTCTACTAAAAATACAAAATTAGCTGGGTGTGGTGGCACATGCCTGTAATCCTAGCTACTCGGGAGGGTAAGGCAGGAGAATCTTTGAACCCGAGAGGCGGAGGTTGCAGTGAGCCAAGACTGCGCCATTGCACTCCAGCCTGGGCGACAAGAATGAAACTGGGTCTCAAAAAAAGCACTGAAATGGAGAGAATGAAACCCCCAAGCTTTTGGTCCCAAAGTACCTCTCCTACATTCTTATCTTTTCCTAATCTTTCCAAACCCTCTCTAATACAAAATGTAGCATAAGCACATACAATAGAATACTATTCAGTCTTAAAAATAAAGGAAATCCTATCATATACTGCAATGTGGATAACACTTGAGGACATTATGCTAAGTGAAATAAGCCAGTTTCAAAAAGACAAATACTGTATGGCTCTACATATATGAAGTATTTAGAGTAGTCGAATTCATAGACACAGAAAGTAGAATGGTGACTGCCTAGAGCTGTGGGGAGGGGAGAATGGAGAGTTATTTAACAGGGATAGAGTTTCAGATCTGCAAGTTGAGAAGAGTTCTGGCCATCTGTGAATCTATATTCAAATATGTGAACATACTTAACACCACTGAACTGTACACTTAGAACTGGTTAAGACGGTAAATTTTCACTGTTTTTACTGCAATAAACAAACAGAAGTCTGGGCAACATAGTGAGACCTCACTTTTACAAAAAAATAAAAATAAAAAATTAGCTGGGTGTGATGGCACGTGCCTGTGGTCCCAGCTACTTGGGAGGCTGAGGTGGGAGGATCACTGGTGCCTGGGAGGTCAAGGCTGCAGTGAGCCATGATTGTGCCACTGCACTCCAGCCTGGGTGACAGGGTGAAACCCTATCTCAAACAAACAAAAACAATAAAAAAGACTGACAAAGACTCAAAAGATTTTAAAAACCAATGTGTTATTTACTGTGTGGAAAACGAGTGCGTACTTGTACATTGGCAGTGGGACTATAAACGGGCATATACTTTCTGGAGGTTACTTTCATAATGTACAGCAAAATTGTGTGTGTCCTCTGACTTCACAAATCTACTTCTAATCACAAAAACACAAAGGATATATATACAAGAATATGCCCCACAAGGATAACTTAAACACAGAAAAGCTGGAAATAACATAAATGTTTATAAAATTATCGGCCAGTGTTACAGATTTCATTGTGTCCTCCCAAAAGATGTTGAAGTCCCAGTACTTGTGAATGTGACCTTATGTGCAAACAGTGATCATGAGGTCATTAAGTTGAACACTAATCCAATATGACTGGTGTCCTTACACAAAGGGGAAACTTGGACACAGAGACAGACGTGTAGAGAGGGAAGATGCATGAAGACACAGGGAGAACATCATCTACAAGCCAAGGAAGGCCTGTGGCTAACAGAAGCTAGGGGAGAGGCATAGAATACTCTCTCCCTCACAGCCTTCAAAAGCAACCAACCCTATCAACACCTGGATTTCAGATTTCCAGCCTCTAGAACTAGAATACATTTCTGTTGTTTAAGCCATCCAGTTTGTGTTACAGCATCATTAGCAAACTAATATAGCCAGCTAAATCACAGCACAACACATAATGAGATATTTGTATGGAATGGAATAAATTTGTTGTCAGGACATATACAAACACAGTATTTATGAATGGCCTCAACAGTTTTCCCCCAAAACTATTATTGTGGTAAAATATACATAACATTTACTATCTTAACAATTTTTAAGACTAGAGTTCAGTGGTATTAAGTACATCCATATGGTACAATCACCACCACCATCTACCTTCAGAACACTTTTCACAGGGCAAAACTGAAGCTCTATATCCGTTAAACAACTCCCAATTCCACCCTCCCCGCCAAGTGCTGACAACCACCGTTCTACGTTCTGTATCTGTGATTTTCACTACCCTAGGTATCTCAGATAAGTAGAACCACACAGTATTTGTTTTCTTGTGATTGGTTTGTTTCACACAGCATAATGTCCTCAAGGTTCATCTACACTGCAGCATGTACCAGAATGTCCTTCCTTTTTAAGATTGAATGATACCCACTGCATGTATATGCCACATTTTGCTTATCCATTTATCTACTGATGGACACTTCAGTTGCTTCCACATCTCAGTTATTGTGAATAATGCTGCTAAAAACATGGATATACAAGTATCTCTGAGACCCTGCTTTCAATCCTTTTGAGTATATACCCAGAAGTGAAATTGCCAGATCATATGATCATTATATTTTTAACTATTTGAGGAAACACCACACCATTTTCCACAATGATTGTACAATTTTACATTCCCACCAACACTGCAAAAGGGTTCTCATTTCTCCACATTCTTGCCCACAGTTGTTGTTTTGTTTCTTTGATAATTGTCATCCTAAGAGGCGTGAGGTGGTATTGTGTTATAGATTTGATTTGCATTTCCCTAATGATTAGTGATGCTGAGCATCTTTTGATGTGCTTATTGGCCATTTTAATATCTTTGAAGAAATGTCTATTAAATTCCTTTACCCATTTTTGCAATGGGGGGAGCTATAACAACAATGGCTGCCATCTCTTTTCACCTCTATGATTAGAAGCAGCAATCAGTGATCAGAGCACAAATACCCAGTATTTGGAAAACAGGCTTATTTTTGCCCACCCTGGATGCTACAAGCTGTGTGTAAGCCACTCCAGGAACACACACACACAGCTTTCTTCCTAGTGGCTGGAGAAGGGGGATGGGTAGCTGCTACTGCATTAAGAACTAAAATTGACCAGTATTAACCGCAATCTACTGTCTATGCCTTCCCTTGGAAACCACAAGCCTTTATTAGACTCCAGAGTTCCAAAATAGTTCCATCAGTCAGATTCTGCCAGTGCAACTGCTGTCCAGGCAGGAAAGCAAATGCTTCCTATCTGCCACCTTCCCAGAAACCTCCTTGTAAAGTTGATTGAAGTATAGATACTACGAATGTGTACTATCATATTTCATCAATTTGAAGATCCATTAACTTTAAGATACACTATTTTATGTACAAATAAGAGCTAACTACCAATTAAATTGACATATCATTAACTATAAGATGTATCTAGCTGTCAGAGATGTCAAAATTTGCAAAATTACGTATCTTAAAATCAGTAAAATATGGTAATAGAAGAAAATATTCAAGCTATTCTTCACTAATCGAAACTAAACCTTCTGGAAGAATTCAAGGTCAGGACTGTAAAAGCAGATTAAATGAACAAATACTAGGCAATTATTCAGTAATAACTAAGTTTTCATATACTTTTTAACTTGTTTCTACAATGGTACATAAAATTATTTAGGTTAGCACTAAAAAAAAAAACCACCTTTCTAAATTTACACTTTAATAACATATTAAAGGCATAAAAGAAAAACCTGTAAACACCTGAAAGAAAATTCAGAACTTCATTACACTGTATAGTATTCTCTTAGATCTTGTAACAAATGAGAAATGGTTACAATTTTCAAGAATTTAAAGTATGTCCTGGCCAGGTGCAGTGGTTCACGCCTACAATCTCAGCATTTTGGGAGGCCAGGCGGGTGGATCACCTGAGGTCAGGAGTTCAAGACCAGCCTGACCAATAAGGTGATACCCTGTCCCTACTAAAAATACAAAAATTAGTCGTGCATGGTGGGGTGTGCCTGTAGTCCCAGCTACTCCGCAGGCTGAGACGGGAGAATTGCTTGAACCTGGGAGGCGGAGGTTGCAGTGAGCTGAGATCGCGCCGCTGCACTCCAGCCTGGACGACAGGGCAGGACTCCGTCTCAAAAAAATAAGTAAGTAAGTAAATCAATAATGTACGTCCTATGGATAGCAGAATGAAAATCTTTAGTAGCTATGAAAAAAGTGTACCTTAAATATAAATGCTCTTTACAGACAGCTTCTCTGGGGTATGGTAATCTTGTTAACATTCACACACAGAAATGTCTGAGCAAGTGGTAACTACCCAGGGGTAGTGGTTTCAGGGGACTTCTCCAATCACTGATGTTTCAAGTGCAGTTCGCAAAGTGAAGAGCAGCACTGTAGCATGAAACCGGGTGGCAAGAATCATAGAGTGATTTCTAATTCTCTTTTGCTTCTTCTGGTTAGATCAAGAGAAAGTTTACTGCTTTAAATTCTCATTAACACTTGTAGCAGCCTCCCTTTTTGACTGGAAAAGAAAGTCATGGCTTGCCATTATATGCCATGGGATCCAGCTACAATTTAACAGCATTGTTTTATTTTTATTGTTACATTCTATTTATGACAATTTATATAGGTTTCCCACTTACTATGGTGATGTTTTCTTTTTAAAATTAAGTGACTTGATTTAAATAGGAAGATCAAATAAATAATAATTCCAGTGATATACCAATATGACCAACACACTAAATAAACTACACAGAAACTGGAGAGTAATTAATGCCTTTCATTGGTATGTTAAAAAGAAATAAGGCTCAGCTGATTCCTCTCAGAACATGCTCTAGAAATGAACAAATGAAGCAATTAAACAACTTCTGTTAAAATCCAGCAATATTCTTAAAAACAGGCCATCTAAATCTAATTTCTTCCAGGAAATAACCCACTAAATAGAACAGCACTCAAAGATCATGAAAACATTCCAAGATCCAATTTTATCAGTTTTTTCCCTTTCTTATCCCTTATAAATGGGGTACATTAAGGTCCATAAATAGTGCTAAATCATTAAACTAAACAACAGATTTCTTTTCCTTATGAGAAAGAACGAGTTATAGTGTCGATTCTTTTCTTAGCACCAATAAATAGCTCAAGAACTAAAATAACCCCTTTTGCAAAAATGTAGGGAGTCTATTCCATTTTCTCACAGCAGCCTGCCGGTCACCCTCCTTCTGACTGCCCTCCTGCACTCTCAGTAATACGAGCAAAGCTGTGATTCCTCAGCGTCTGAAGAAACAGAGGCTGCAGTGAACCCCAAGTGAGGAAAGGCATGAACTCCCTGCCCTGACTTGAAGTGATCAAAGACTTTGTCATGTCTAAACTAACCTCATTATGTAAGATTCATGAATCTCACACAGGACTTCGGACAGCAACTAACAATCAGAATCTCAAACAAAAATTCACCAATGTGGTAGCAAACTCACAAGTACCCAAGAGCAATAAAAGTCTTGACAGATCCACGTGGACATTTAGTGAAAATATATGGTCGCAAGGTCTGTGCATCGGCATCCCTGAGTCTAATGAACCAAAGCAGCCACTGGGGAGAGCACACAGCAGCAAACTCAAAGCTCAATGATAAACACAGTGACCAATGAACAGGCCATATGCAGATGTGCCCAGACTTTGCTAAGCACTATGAAAAATAGTTAAAAATATAAAAGAGTGTCTACTTTACAGAGTTAAAAACAAATACTAGTAATACAAAACTCTATTAACTAAGGGCAACCTAAATAGATGCAGTCAGTAACTGCCATTATTTTTCCTCTCTTGTCCTCCTAGAAGGCACTGCTCTGTTTGGTTTTTTTTTTTTGGTTGGTTGGTTGTTTGAGACAGAGTCTTGCTCAGTCACCCAGGCTGGAGTGAAGTGGCACCATCTCAGCTCACTGTAACCTCCGCCTCCCAGGTTCAAGCGATTCTCCTGCTTCAGCCTCCCGAGTAGCTGGGATTATGGGCACCCGCCACCAAGCCCAGCTAATTTCTGTATTTTTAGTAGAGATGGGGTTTCACCATGTTGGCCAGGCTGGTCTCGAATTCCTGACCTCAGGTGATCCGCCCGCCTCGGCCTCCCAAAATGCTGGGATTACAGGCCTGAGCTACCAGGCCCGGCCTGGTTGGTGTTTTCTAAGAGATGGGGGTCTCACTATACTGTCCAGACTGGCCTCAAACTCCTGGGCTCAAGTGATCCTCCAACCTTGGTCTCCTGAGTAGCTGGGACAACAGGCATGCCCCACCACACACAGCTTAAAAGAATATAATAACCCTATCTCCTCAAGTGAAATATTGACTTATCCAACTCTTGAACAGTCTCATGTAATACAACTCTTATTTTTAAACATTCTAAGAATTTCTTCAAAAAACATCATGTTCAGTTGAAATAAACATCTTTTTTTTGTTTGGTTTTTTTTTGAGACAGAGTCTTACTCTGTTGCCCAGGCTGGAGTGCAATGGCGCAATCTTGACTCACTGCAACCTCCACCTCCTGGGTTCAAGCAATTCTCCTGCCTCAGCCTCCTCAGTAGCTGGGATTATAGTTGCCTGCCACCATGCCCAGCTAATTTTTGTATTTTAGTAGAGATGGGGTTTCACCATGTTGGCGAGGCTGGTTTTGAACTCCTGACCTCAGGTGATCCACCCGCCTTGGCCTCCCAAAGTGCTGGGATTACAGGCGTGAGCCACTGCACCTGGCCAAGTTTTTTTTTTTGGTCAAGTTTTTTTTTTTTAATTTTAAAAAAGTAAAAACATTCTCTGGAATTCAAAAATTTTTGTAATTGCCACAGGTAAACACTCTAAATCTCTAACAAGGTAAGGAACGGTGGCTCACACCCATAATCCCAGCACTTTGGAAGGCTGAGGCAGGAGAGCTGTTTGAGCCCAGGAGTTTGAGACCAGCCTGAGACAACACGAGACCCCAGTCTCTACAAAAAAATAAAAAAATAAGGCCAGGCGCAGTGGCTCACGTCTGTAATCCCAGCACTTTGGGAGGCCGAGGCAGACGGATCACTTGTGGTCAGGAGTTCAAGACCAGCCTGGCCAACATGGTGAAACCCTGTCTCTGCTAAAAACACAAAAATTAGCTGGGCATGGTGGCAGGTGCCTGTAATCCCAGCTACTCAGGAGGCTAAGGCAGGAGAATCGCTCGAACCCGGGAGGTGGAGGTTGCAGTGTGCTGAGATCACGCCACTGCACTCCAGCCTAGGGGATAGAGCAAGACTCTGCCTCCAAAAAATAAATAAATAAATAAGCCAGGCATGTTGGTGCACACCTGTAATCCCAGCTACTCAGGAGGCTGATGCAGGAGGACTACTTGAGCCCAGGAGGTTGAGGATGCAGTGAGCTATGGTCATGCCACTGCACTCAAAAAAATTAAAATAAATCTCTAACAAGTCTACATTAGGCTGCCTCAAATCTTGTATACTTCATTCTTTACATATTCCTTCAAGTATAAGATTTTTTAAAAACACATTACCTATTCCCTAGTAAAAAAGTCCAATGTTTCTCAATAAAAGCACAGATATCTTCTTTCCACCTGAAATAACCTTGACGTCCACTTCCTTCCAGAGACAAGTTGTACATTGCCAACATGACGACCTGAAACACAATTGAAACAAGAGGTGGGAGAACAGCACAGTTAGGGATGTTAATCTTGAGGGGGGAAAAGTTTCTTCTCTTTTATATTCTGAGTAGGAATGGTGGGGAACAGAGGGAACAAAGGAAGGACGGTATCTTGGAATATTCCCAGGGTAGAATTTACTTCCTTTTTTACTTTCAAGATATCACTAATCCACTTAATTATGTGCAGAAACTAGGCATCTAATCCTTAGATGCCACACATGCAGGGCTAATATTGTGGCTGAACTGATGGCTACAACAAAGCTGTCCCTGAATCAGTTGATAAACAGGCATTGTCCCAAGGATCCCGCACCCTACACAGTGTAGTCCTAAATCAAGGGCTACCTTCTGGCCAGCAGGAGGCCTCCAGGTGCCTACTCCAGCCAGCATTTTCTGACCAACGGCACTACCTTTTATCAAATATCTTGAAAATCACCCTTGTATATACTTCTCTAAGCTCTTAGATGGCAAAAACAAGACTCAGAATTTCAGAACTAAAAATAATGCTACATGCCATCTACTCGGTGACTTAGCCGTTTTTACCTGTCAAACTCCTCCTTCAAATGAAATCAGCATTAGGAAAGAAACAGCGAACTGAAAGGCCTGGCCACTCAGCCCATTCTCAGAGGGCTCCAAGACACCTCCAGAGCTCAGGATGCAAACTCCTAATCTAGTCTACTCTTATTTTGCAGATGAGGAATTCATGGCCCCAAATGGGGAGGTATTTTCCAGAAATATAAGTAACATATGTTCATTATAAAACACTCAGTAATACAGTAATACAGAATGTATTACTGCATTCAGTAATACAGAAAAGAGCAAAGGAGGAAGTAAAAATCACTTGAAATCCACCATCAGGAAATAATCCCATCCTTTCAGACATTTTTCTTTGAATCTATACTCAGATACTCATATAGATGTTTTTTTGTGTTTGTTTGTTTGGTTTTTTTGAGACAAAGAGTCCCACTGTGATACCCAGGCTGGAATGTGATGGTGTGATCTCGGCTCACTGCAACCTCCGATTCCTGGGTTCAAGCAATTTTCCTGCCTCAGCCTCCCAAGTAGCTGGGACCTCAGATGCGCACCACCACTCCCGGCTAATTTTTGTATTTTCAGTAGAGACAGGGTTTCAAACTCCTGACCTCAAGTGATCTGCCCGCCTCAGCCTCCAAAAGTGCTGGGATTACAGATGTGAGCCACTGCGCCCAGCCTAACCCTTATTTCTATAAAGAGCATCCTGTGGCTGTAAGGAGTGTAGTAAATTGCAGTTAATGTCCCCAACATCTGTATTCACAGCATTAAATCCCCAACAGTCTTATGGAAAGACCAATATCTACACCACTCAAAGGGGCCCAGTAATTCTGACCCTTCACTAACCAAGTTTCAATTTCCCCCATTCTTAAACTTGCAATACTTGCAGACAGTCTAAAAACAATTAACCCCATGAACAGATTTTTAAAAATGTCTTCCAGTTATATCTGCATCTGGTCTACATCAGCCAACAAATATCTTCCTTTAAACAATCAATATTCATGGGAAGTTAGTGTTTAATGGGCACGGAGTTTCATTTTGTAAAGATAAATTCTGGAGGTAGATGGTGGTGGTGATTATACAGCAATGTCAATGTACTTAATTCCACTGAACTGTACACTAAAAAATGGTAAACTATATGTTATGCATATTTCATCACAATTTTAAAAAATAATTATTGCTCAATAAATAATTTAAGAAAATCATAGAACAAGCTTTGCCCACTCTTAAGAGTATCTCAGAACTATGTATTTGCTGATAATCTCAGTGATAAAGTATTTCTATGACTTTTTTGTATAATTGAGACATTTTATGACCCTAAAAAGTTAAAGTTTACATATTTACTTGAAAATAACCTTTTCTCTTATCACTTAATCTTTACTGGGCAAACTATAAACTAATATATAAAGGACCTGTTTTTCCTTCTCTCCTGGAATTTATGATCTAAAAGAATGAATCCCAGGCCAGGCATGGTGGCTCACGCCTGTAATCCCAGCACTTTGGGAGGCTGAGGTGGATGAATCACCTGAGGTCAGGAGTTCAAGACCAGCCTGGCCAACATGGTGAAACCCCGTCTCTACTAAAAATACAAAAATTAGCCAGGCATGGTGGTGCACACCTGTAGTTCCAGCTACTCGGGAGGCTGAGGCAGGAGAATCGTTTGAACGTGGGAGGCGGTGGTTGCAGTGAGCTGAGATCACGCCATTGCACTCCAGCCTGGGCAACAAGAGTGAAACTCCATCTCAAAAAAAAAACCACAAAAAAATGAACCCCAGTTTAGTTTTCCGCTCTCATGTTACCAGACCAAGCTCATCAGTAACGAAGCTGATCTTGTGGACCAATGTATCCACAGGGCCTAGCTCAGAGCTGGCAGGTACTCAGTATATGCCGAAGAACACTAGAAAAATAACGAGCAAAGATCAATCATGGTATCTTTACTTGTGCCATAAGAATGAGTCTCCAGGAAAAGAATGCAAAAACTTCCCTATCCTTCCCAAATGTTTGATAAAGTTTCTCCTATGTATGGAACTGCTATTCACAGGAGTCACCAAGGAAGAGGAAAGGACACAGAAAGGGAGTGTGGCAGGAAGGGGCTTTTTAATCAGGAGATCAGACCTCTTTACTGTAAGTATTTTATAACACAAACAAAATGCTGTTTGTGTTACAAGCATTTCTACATATTTCTTTGGTAAATCTTTCAAAGTTTAAGATTTAAAGACAGAAAACCCACATTTCAATATACTAAGAATGTGGCTACATCAATGGAGTCTATTCAAGACCAACTGATTCTCTTTCAGGTCTTCAATGAGAGATGGGCTTTTTCAGATGCAACTAGAAATACTGGTCAGTTGTTTGCTAAGAACCAGATATGTGCAACCTAAGTTATCACTTCACCCTACCAGGTTAGTATCCACCATCAATATGTCTTTTGGAAGTGAAAAAATAATCTGCAAGTTATGTTAGTCTAATTAAATATGCAAAGTGGCCGGGCACGGTGGCTCACGCCTGTAATCCCAGCACTTTGGGAGGCCGAGGTGGGTGGATCACCTGAGGTCAGGAGTTCGAGACCAGCCTGGCCAACATGGCAAAACCCCACCTCTACTAAAAATACAAAAAATTAGCCAGGCATGGTGGCACGTGCCTGTAATCCCAGCTACTAGAGGGGCTGAGGCAGGAGGATTGCTTGAACCTGGGAGGCGGAGGTTGCAGTGAGCCAAGATCGTGCCACCGTACTCCAGCCTGAGCAACAGAGTGAGACTGTGCCTCAAAAGATTTAAAAATTTTTTTAAAAAAGAATAAATATGCAAAGTGAGCCAATATTACATATTCTGAGCAAAATAAGCAAAAGCCAGCTTTTCTTTTAAAAAGAACCACTACAAAAAACTCACATTTTTGAAAATAACAAATTACATATATTTGCTCTTCTTCCATTTTACAGCTTTTGAGAAACCACTTGCAGGACAAATACAAATCTACCTGTGTGCACATATCACAATAATCTATTAATAAGATCTTGCCTACACACAGTATCCCATGTACACTTGAGAAAAATGTCCCAATTATAATATTCATAAAGCTCTATCCTCAATACAAACTTCTCTTCATTTTCTACTTACATTTTTTTCAGGCAAGTCAAAGAAAAGACTTCCTAATTCAGCGCTGACAGATTTCATCAGATGTCCTAATAAAGCACTGATAATTAAGATAATAGACGAAGGCTATTAAGGCAACTACAATTTACAAGGAACACCGTAAGTGGCTAAAATGGTGTAATTTAAAATCTTTCTCATCACTCTATTTCCTTCAAAGTAAAAAGTGCTGTGGGTAATTATCTTGTTGATCTGTTTATTATCAAAATTAAGTATAGAAACGTCAGCTGTCTTGGGGCAGAGGCCTTAGCTGTCTCGTTCACCACAGTAGTCTCAGGTCTAGAACAGCACCTAGTTCATAATAGGTACTCAGTATCTGTTGAATGAATGAATGAACATAAAAACTAAGTAATATATAATTTTTTTTTTTTTTTTTTGAGATGGAGTCTCACTCTGTCACCACCCAGGCTGGAGTACAGTGGCTCGATCACAGCTCATTGCAGCCTCAACCTCACAGGCTCAAGCAACCCTCCCACCTCAGTCTCCTGAGAAGCTGGGACCACAAGAGTGCACCACCACCACACTTAGCTAATTTTTGTATTGTTTTGTTTTGTTTTTTTGGTTTTTTTGAGATGGACTTTCACTCTTGTTGCCCAGGCTGTAGTGCAGTGGCGCAATCTCGGCTCACTGCAAACTCCACCTCCTGGGTTCAAGTGATTCTCCTGCCTCAGCCTCCCAAGTAGCTGGGATTACAGGCATGCGCCACCGCGCCCAGCTAATTTTGTATTTTTAGTAGAGACAGTGTTTCTCCATGTTGGTCAGGCTGGTCTCGAACTCCCAACCTCAGGTGATCTGCCTCCCTCAGCCTCCCAGAGTGCTGGGATTACAGGCATGAGCCACCGCGCCTGGCCTGTTTTTTATAGAGACAGGGTTTCACCATGTTGCCCAGGCTTGTCTCCTGAGCTCAGGCGATCTGGCCGCCTCCACCTCCCAAAGTGCTGTGATTACAGATGTGAGCCACCATGTCTGGCTTCATTTGGTTTTTGAACTAAAAAGTATACACTGATGCCTTATTATTATTCATATTATACATTAACATATTGATATAGAAACAAAACCAAAACAATTTAATACAACCTGGAGATCAGTAAAAAGCTACTGTTTAGGATACAGCTGGCTTAGATTAGGGTGTTGGTATTAGAGACGGTTAAAAATGAACAAGTATTTCAGCAAACAAAAATTCAAACATCTCCGAGTTCAAATGCAGAAAAGCTGGGTTATGTTGGTTTTTGCAATCAGTCACCTTCCTTCTTCCAAATCTATTTTCAACATAGCCATCTTTCCACTTTAAAAAAATAGTTTTATTGTTCTTAAAATGGCTGCCAGGAAAATGAGAATTTCATTTTCAATTCTAATCAGAGCTTGGTATGACATATAAATGAAATCATGAGATTCTCAAGCCTCTCAAGCCCAATTCATCAAGTCAGCAGTGAATATTTTTCTTTTCTTTTTTTTTTTTGAAAAGGAGTCACACTTTGTCGCCCAAGCTGGAGTAGGAGTACAGTGGCGCGGTGTGGGCTCACTGCAGCCTCCGCCTCCCAGGTTCAAGCGATTCTCCTGCCTTAGTCTCCCAGGTAGCTGGGATTACAGGGGCCCACCACCATAGCCAGCTAATTTTTGTATTTTCAATAGAGATGGGGTTTCACCATGTTGGCCAGGCTGGTCTCGAAGTCCTGACCTCAGGTGATCTGCCTGCCTTGGCCTCCCAAAGTGCTGGCATTACAGCGAGTATTTTTCACTCCCTTCTCCACATATTTGGTATCTAATTTCATTGCGAAATAAAAAGTGCCCCTCCAAACAACTCAAAAGCTCATCCCTACGTTTCTAGATATTCGTTCCAACAAACTCCTGGGGGAACCACCCTCATGGACTTGGGGAAGGGCTTTTTACTCACTTGCTGCCATGTCAGCTTCAGCCTTTCATACTGCTCCTTGCCATCTGCTGAGCAATCCGAACAAGTAAACCTAAAAAAATTATCACCCTTAAGGTAACTGAGCTGTTCCCTTAGCTGACCTAGGAGAAAAACAAAAAGTCACATCATGGGTTTATCTAGAGCAGCGGTAACCTAAAGGCTTAATCAGTTAATCACCCAGATTTTCCTTTCCCATGTTGTCTTCTTTTCTTCAGCCAACCCACAATTGCAAGATGGGGAAAAGGAAGGGAATAAGAAAGATTTCTATTCTTTTAACACCAAGTATACGCCCACTAAGATCTGTAGGATCCAGTAACTTTTAGGAGAAAGGTACTGGAAAAGCAGGTATTGTTGATGGATTTCCCAACTGTCACATTCCTGACTCCCAGAGGCAGGTCTCTTCACACATTCTTTCAAAAAATATGAGCTCCTGCTGCATACCAGGCACTGGGCTAGGAACTGGGAATACAAAGTCCAAGACAGATAATGGTGCCTGCTGTCACAGGTTTGCACTTCCCTGAGAGCTGCATAGAAAATAGGTGATCACAACAGCACAGTGGTTCTCCACGCTCACAGTGCATTGGAATCACCCAAGTTGTTCTTGGTTTTCTAAATATGCTTGGTTCTAGCCCAGATAAAATGAATCAATTTCTGAAGCAGAGCCTAGGAGTTACATTTCTTAGTCCCTCAGGTGATGCTGATGCTCTGTGACACGTAAGGAATGGAATGTGATGTGTACCACAGGGCAGTGTGAGGGTAAATAAAAGGGGAGCCCAACCTATATTAGGGGGAGGCTTAGGATTAGAAATTGGCCAGGTGAAAAGGGGTGTCTTTGTGTAAAGGGAGAATGGAGGCTGTGGAGATGCATATTCCAGAGGAAAAAAACTGTGCAAAGCCCTAAGGATAAGAATTGATTGTGAAGAGTAAGTTCACCCTAACTGCAAAGTTGTGTGGGGATCAAAGAAGCTACAGTTAGCAGGGTCCTGACCACAAAGGGCAACAGGACAAAGGGAAAGCCACTGAGAATTCAGGCAGAACCTGAAATTAATAAGCAGAGACTGCTCAGAAGCAAAAACCAGCTAACTAGTAAATTCTACGTTTCCTGTGAAAATGTTACTATTAATTTGTTAACAGTGACTAAATTTGAAGTTGAACCCATTTTAAGAAAACCATTTCCACATGCCAGAAAATGACCCTCTTCACAATTATATATGTATTTCTCTGACTTGGTTACAAATTATATTACACAAAGGCATTCCTCAAGTACCTATGTCTTTACTAGTCTCTTGCCTAATGGGAAAATCCTGTTTCGGTATGAACCATAGGATGGCTGGCAAGCCACGCTCCTCAGGTGCCAGGAAGCTGGCCACTGAAAATCTCAAGATCAGGGCCAAGCACAGTGGCACATGCCTGTAATCTCAGCACTTTGGGAGGCTGAGGCGGACGGATCACCTGAGGTCAGGAGTTCGAGACCAGCCTGACCAACATGGAGAAACCTCATCTCTACCAAAAATACAAAATTGGCCAGGCATGGGGGCACATGCCTGTAATCCCAGCTACTCGGGAGCCCAAGGCCGGAGAATCACTTGAACCTGGGAGATGGAGGTTGCAGTGAGCCAAGATCATGCCATTGCACTCCAGCCTGGGCAACAAGAGGAAAACTCCGTCTGCAAAAAAAAAAAAAATTAGCCAGGTGTGCTGGCAAACGCTATAATCCCAGCTACTTGGGAGGCTGAGGCAGGAGAATCACTTGAACCCAGGAGCCAAGATCATGCCACTGCACTCTAGCCTGGGCAACAAAGGCAAAACTCCATCTCAAAAAAAAAGAAAGAAAGAAAAGAAAATCTCAAGATTGAGGCAATCAGGGAGTGTGTATGAGGTATCTCTTGCCAGCAGAAAAAAAGGAAAATGGAAAAAAAGACTGGTCCTAGAAAAAGGGCAAAAAACATCTTCAATCTGCTAATTCTAACCTCTTTTCAGTATACAATAGCAGGAGTTCTCCACGTAAGTTAAATATTAACAAAGTAATTTTTATAAACTTGAACATGAATTCAACACTGGGACTGGAATTTGGCCCTATATCTCTATGATCTTGTTAGAAAAATATGGCTAATTCTTTAAGTAACACAGGATTTCCAATTTTCTCAATTTTATTGAGTTACCACCAAAAGTGTTAATTTAACAATGTGATAGAGGTTGACAGTAAGTTTCATTAGTACAAACATGCCTATGTTTTATATAAATTTATAGCTGATGAACTAGAGAATAAATATAATTATCCTTTTATTTAGGTCTCTTTTACATTCACGTTTCTTTCACAGGTTGGGAAAACAAACCTTCACACAGGAATTGACAAATCAAAGGAATTGAGAAGCTCCTTACTGGCTGGTATCCATTTTTGGCACTTGTCACAGAAGTAGGACAGCTGCTCCTCTATCCACGACACATCTCCTTCATCGCTGTTGAGGGAATCCCCACTCTGGTCGTGCGATAAGTCCACTGATGCCTGATCCTCGGATTCGACAATCAGGAGCGTCTCTCCCTCCACTTCACCTTCCTCCAGTCCTTCTGAGGTCGATGTTCTCGTGGCTTCGTCATCATGCCGACTGATCAGACTACTCAGGTGGATGCTACTATCCATCCCTTCCTTCTCTCCCTTCTCACAAGCTCAGCAGTGCTTCTCAGTAACAACCCTAAGCTCTGGACAGTGACCCTAATGGGGCTTCTACCAGGATCACCCAGACAGAGACTCTTCCAAAGAGTGTCTGCCCACACTCCTTTATTCAGATATAAGGGACCCTGAAAGCAGTAATTTACAATATATGACCCACTGTCCTTTATTTGATCAAGTTTAAAAGGACAGTGACCAAAAAAAAGATGAAGATACTACTAAGCTACTCTCCATCAACACACACACAAACTCGTGTTGTCTGTCCAACAGATATTTCACATTCAAGTCATGATTTTTGAGATCCTTTTGCCAATAACATCTTCTCTCTTTCTGCTTCGAGTTGCTCAGTCAAAATAATCTGTTCTCCCAAAAGACGAATGTTTTCTTTTTTCCGAATTTGCCTCTCAATGTCTCTGATAACTCCGTCACGAAGCCTCTAAAAACGTAAGAAACAGATTTCAGTAACATCCCGAACAGGTGGTCTCCATCCTTGTGCCATTCAAATCCAAATAACAGTGTTACCAAAATACACTTAAAACTTTCAGATTCCAAATATCCAGTTACTATTTTAATTTTCTGTACAAATGTAAAATGTAATAAATGATCAAATAAATTTGGTAGTGTGCTAAATGTTATTACTGAAATGATTTCTTATCATATTTTAAGAAATTCCTGAGTGTTTAGTACAGAAAATTTAATGGGAAATAACAGAAAAAAAAAACTGGCACTATGTTAAATTTTTTTTTTTAATTTATTTTTTGAGACAAGAGTCTCACTCTGTTGCCCAGGCTGGAGTGCAGTAGCGTGACCTCAGCTCACCGCAACCTCCACCTCCTGGGTTCAAGTGATTCTCTGGCCTCAGCCTCTCGAGTAGCTGAGACTACAGGCGCGCACCACCATGCCCAGCTAATTTTTGTATTTTTAGTAGAGACAGGGTTTCACTATGTCATCCAAGCTGGTCTCAAACTCCTGATCTCAAGTAATCCACCTGCCTCGGCCTCCCAAAGTGCTGGATTACAGGTGTGAGCCACTGCACCCGGCCAATGTTAAATTTTTAAAGTTTAATTGATATGTAATGCTTTAAAAACTTGGCGAGTTACTACAGTAACACTCTAAACTACTCTTCTGTTAGCAGTTATCCTAGCTGAACAATAAACATCAAGAGAAAAAAATGCAGATTACTAAATTCTGAACTTGGCTTCTAGCATGTAAAGTTAAAAATGTAAAAATCATGCAGAATTATTATTAATTATATAACAGAGAAAGAAGAAAAAGAAGAATGCTACTACCAGAGGAAAAAATAAGTGCTCATCAATGGTAGTTACCTTAGTAAGCATTAAAAAACCACAGCATTTCAGAACGTGGACCTGGCACCCAAGACGAGACTTTTAAAAACATCAATTCAGTCATTACTAATAACTAACATTTTATAGTTTATTGCTCACAAAATACTCTAAAGGTTTTAGGCCAGGCATGGTGGCTCACTCCTGTAATCCCAGCACTCCTGTAATCTTAGGCCAAGGCAGGCCGACTGCTTGAGCTCAGAAGTTCTAGACCAGCCTGGGCAACATGGCAAAATCCCATCTCTAGCAAAAATACAAAAAAAAAAAAAAAAAAATTGCAGGGAGTGGTGGTGTGTGCCTGTGGTCCCAGCTACTCCGGAGGCTGAGGTGATAGGATCACCTGAGCCTGGGAGGCACAGGCTGCAGTGAGCTGAGATTGTGCCACTTCACTCCCACCTGGGTGACAGAATGAGCCCCCATCTCAAAATAAATAAATAGGGTTTTTTTTTTGAGAAGGAGTCTCATTCTGTCGCCCAGGCTGGAGATCTTGGCTCCATGGCATGATCTTGGCTCACTGCAATCTCCACCTTCTGAGTTCAAGCGATTCTTGTGCCTCAGCCTCCCCAGTAGCTGAGATTACAGGCGTGCGCCACCAGGCCTGGCTAATTTTTTTGTATTTTTAGTAGAGACGGGGTTTCACCACGTTGGCCAGGCTGGTCTCGAACTCCTGACCTCAAATGATCTGCCTGCCTCAGCCCCCCAATCCCTCATGCCTGCTGGGATTACAGGCATGAGCTACCGTGCCTGGCCAATAAATAGTTTTTAATAGTGGCTATATAGAGTAGAATTAATGGGAGTGGGGCCCAGGGCTTGCGTATGTCTGTGGGTTTTTTTCCAAATTATTTTACCTATTTTTAAAACTCACCTAATATAATACCTACTTGCTGGACCTCCTCCAGGCCTACAGCTTCATTACGAGAGATTTGAAGGAGTCCCGGGATTCATATAACTCAAATGAAACACAACTGTCTTGAACCATGCACCCTTGGCAAGATCCCGACTGAGACAAAAACAGAGGTGCTTATTCCACTCCCCCAACCGCAGGTCTTCCTATCCTGTGCTTCTTACACCATGACACACCGATACCCACCCTCCCAAGCCCACACCATTCACCAGAATCATTCCTTCCACACCTGCCTCCCAGATCCTACCCTTCCTTCTCAGAGATGTCATGTGTGCTTATGATCTGGCTCTCCATCCCATCATTTGCTATCTTCCTCTAGGTTTCAAGGTCTATGCTGATTGCCTCACACATCCTTCCTGTGACCCTTACTGAACTACCTTTCTAACCACTTTCCTTACTAACCACTAAAGACCTCTTTATTCTTCCAACCCTAACACCTAGAACTCTGGCTCCTTATGTAGCACTGCTTAATTTTTGCTAGGTTACTGTGAGGATTACAGATGATATACGTAAAGTGCTTAATACACTGCCTGGTATGTGGTAGATGGTCAGGAAACAATATTCATTATTTAATTTCTTGCTTCCTTGAACCTTCCGACACATCCACTGTGCTAATCATTTGTCCTAGTCTTTCCCACTGCTATTAATACAATGTAAGCCCCTAATAAAGAACCGGACGTAAAAGGGAAAAAAAAGAAACACACACACACACGTTATTCTTGTCAACCGTTTCTTCATCTCTAACTTCCAAATAACCACTTTTCCACTCTGTAACATAATGGTGCTTAGCCCTGTGTTAAAATTCTCAGGGTTACTTGCTGAACCAAGTCCCCATCCCCAGGAGATTCTGGTTTAAATGGTCTGGGGTGGGGACCAAACCTTAGTCACATTGTAAAAACTTTCCGGGAACATTTCATGTTCAGCTAGGGTCCAAGGCCAAGCTCTAATCCATCCCTACCCAAACCCTTCAAACATCACTTCACTGACGTCAGAACAACATCTGTCATACTAAATTTTACTCCATCTCAAGTTTTCCCAGGATCAACATCTTTTACTTTTCCTTCTAAGAGGCGGGAGTCTTCTGCCTCTATTCCAAAAGCTAGCCCCTTAGGACCACATTTTAATCCCAAATCTCTGATCTCTCCTGTGCCCTTTCATTGTTAAGTCATCTCATCCCCCTGTCAAAATTCTTGTACCATCACATGCTTCCTCTCTTCTAATTTCCACAGTCTGTGAACACCAAGAACAAAGACCTCATCCACTTCATCTCTGTATATCAAGCACATAGCACAGTCCAAAGCTCTGGGTAGGCAAATCAAGAAAAGACTGTTTACTCTTGATTCATCCAGTCCATTATTTTCACCCTTGGTGAACTAGGTTCAACCCCAATCACTGCCAAGTTGTTTTCTGAAAATTCACCAACGACCCAATTCCCTGTTCTCAGCACGGTCGTGAATCACTGATAGACTCTGGAAGAGCGGAGTTTCCTTATCTTTGTATTCCCAAGGTGCTTAGTGAGGTAAATTCCACAGTTATCAGCCATTAAAGGTCTGTCAACTTGAATAAGAAAGAAAATATGAACTGAGAGGAAAGAATAGATAGTCACTGCTGATCAGCAGGTCACGGATATTTCCTGAAATAAAAGTACCAAAAAGAAAATCTGGAGGCTGTTATCTCTATCGTTCCCAGATTCTAGTTTCCATAGCAAACTGTTCATTTAAACGAGAAGTGCAAATATCTCACCAAATTATCTTGGTCAAAGGCATGGAGAGTGAGTATGGGGAGGGGGGCTCCCTTACCATGGGATAAAATCAATAGCACTTAAAACACATTAGGCTTCAATCCCAACCTTGGGCCAGGAGGGAGGCTGGTAGCTTGCAAAATGCACCCCAAGAAATTCCTTCCCCGCCTTCTATTTTCTAGCGGCCCAAGTGAGATGTGGAAAGGTCCGCACCCTGGGGGCCGGCTGTGACTTGAAAACAGAGCCGCTGCGCACCCCAAAAGCGTGCGTGCCGTGCCTGTGCGGAGCAAGGCCCCTTCAGCGCGGAGCTCCCAAGGCGCTAAGCCTGGCAGCCGGGTCGTCCTGAACCTGCGGGCTGCACACGCCCGCCGGGAGCTGCAGCGCCCGGAGCCCAGTAGGGCGGCCGCCGGCCGCAGCCGCAAACGCGTGGGGTGCAGGGCCGCGCCACCGCGGGGGAAAGACACCAGGAGGAGCTGAGGAACCGAACGGGCAGAGACCACGAGAGGCCCCAGGTCGCCGCCGCGCGCGGGCCCGGAAGAAACGGTCACGTGACACCGACCTGCTGGTCCCACTGCTGCTTCACATGTACGCCGGCCACTGTGGCCGCCGTCAGCAGCACCGAGAGGCCCAGCACCACCTTCGAGCTCCTCGACATCCCCACGCTGGCCGCCGCGGCCTCTCTCTCCCGCCCGCCCGGGGCAAAGAGGCCGCCGCAGAGTGCGCACCTCGGCCTGTTCGGCCCAGGCTCGACCCCTCGAGCGCAGAGCCCCAGCCGTCGCGTGCGCCGCCCGCCGCTGCCAGGCGCGAGCAATCGAGAGCCGAGCATAGAGCGGCGCCCCGGCTCTGCAAACTCTTGGCTTCGCTAGGGGCCTCCTGCACACCCCGCAGGCGACAGCGTTAGACCACCCCCAATTCAAATTCTAGGAGTCCCGGCCCAAACTGGCCCCGGCACCTTACCAGGGTGGAGGGTAGGGGTTCCATGCCTCAGTCAGTTCACTACCAACCTCACCCCGGGTGGAGTCTGGCTACCGTACTGACCCCTCTCCCACAGAAGTCCCTTCTGAGCCCCTGACTGATCCAGAAGCTTTGCCCAATACCGGCTTCGCCTAAACGCAGCCCCTCATTGCTCCTTTGGCAGGGCAGGCGCCACCAGGAGACCGCCTCGTTGGGCAGCTTCAGAGGCGCGGGGTTCCTATCCATGGAGTTTTTGTCTGAGGACCCATTATTAAACGCTGTAGTCGCGGTCACCTGGTTTCACCTTGACGCTGTGGGGCAACTGGTCAGGCTCGGATTTTTATTATTATTATTATTATTATTTTGATACAGAGTCTCTGTCTATCGCCCAGGCTGGAGTGCAGTGGCGCGATCTCGGCTCACTGCAACCTTACCAGATTCAAGCGATTCTCCTGCCTCAGCCTCCTGAGAGGATTACAGGCGTGAGCCACCGCTTCTGGCCCCATGTAATCTTTGTGATCACTTTTACACCCAAGTTTCTGGGCCAGTAATACAGGATTCCTTCTGCCCACATTACTAGGGAAATAAATGATAGAATGAAGTCTTGCGTTGGGAATAGTTAAGCAATTGTGCAAGACGCATTTTCACTTCTTCCTTGGGTAAAAAAGGCAACACCTCCCAGAAACTGTAAGTATCTGATAGAGCAGCCAGTGAAGACGTGTTCATCATTCAATCATTCTTTCCCACTAGAATTCACAGAGAACCAGCTTCTTCCGGTGGACACGGCTATAGGCAGTATTGGTTAAGCCTCACCAGGGACTTTTACAACATTCATCACCGTTCATAGTGCTTTGCTATTCCAGTCTCTTATGTGAGCGTAAATGGCATAAGGGGACTATTGCTCTTAAAGATATCTTTAAAGATACCTTTTTCAAATGTCATTTTGTCCACTGCATTTTTTGCAGCCTAGAGAGAATGTACCACTGAATTAGAAAATGGAGTTCTTGCCGTAATGAACTTTGGAGTGAGAAGAAATTCAATTCATGGTGTATTTGCATATTTCTCTTTAAAAATTATATTAGACTTCTTTTTATTCGTAGTATATCCTAGATATTTTCCCCTTTAAATCAGTGAGCCTTCAACAGAGCTGTATGTCTTTAGAATGTACATCAGGGAATTAGATCAATCGCCTTTCATTTTATTGTGACTAATTTTTCAACTTGTTTTCTCGAAATGTACTCTTTTCTTTATTTTCAGGATACCAGAAGCAAAAAAAAAATTCTACTTTTAAGAAATCATTTATTATTAATTGTGTCAAATAAAAAAGTGGGTTGGGGGACTGAGGGAGGTCTTGCAAAAAAAAAATATGTTTATCTGTTTAAATATTTATAAACCTAAGCAGTATATTTTCCGTGATTATTGTCGCATAAATTACTGATTTGTGAGAGTGACTGCATATCATCAAACTGAGAAGCAACTATTTTTTACTTTTTCTTTTATTTTCTTTTTTCTTTTTAATTGAGACAGGGTCTCGCTCTGTCACCCAGGCTGGAGTGCTGTGACGTGATCTCACTGCAACCTTTGCCTCCCAGATTCAAGTGATTGTTGTGTCTCAGCCTCTGGAGTAGTTGGGGTTACAGGCCTGAGCCACCAGGCTGCGCTAATTTTTGTATTTTTAGTAGAGATGGGGTTTCGCCATGTTGGCTAGGCTGATCTAGAACTCCTGGCCTCAAGTGATCCACCTGCCTCAGCCTCCCAAAGAGCCGACATTATAGGTGTGAGCCACCTTCCTGGCCATGAATACATTTTCAAAAAGAAAAGTTCAGATTTGCTGATCGCCTCTTTTCTGGTGTTGATTACATTCATTCTTTCAACAAATCTTGAATGTGTCAGAACAATGTATTCAAGGTACCCCTCCTGCCATCCCTCAAGCATGTCAGTGCCCGGAAGGAAAAGAGACTGGTATACAAAATTATCACAGCAAAAAAGGGGAGATAGTTGACAAGAAGTAAATGTTACATTTGTGTCCCCTCAAATTCCTATGTTGAAACCCTAACCCCCAAGGGAATCTATTAGGAGGTGGGGTGTTTGGGAAGTAATTAGGGTTAGATGAGGTCATGAAGGTGGAGGCCCCGTGATGGGATTAGCGCCCTTATAAGAAGAGAAAGAGGCTAGTGCTCACTCTCCACCATGTGAGGACACAGCTGGAAGATGGTTGTCTGCAAACCAGGAAGAGGGCCCTCACCAGAACCCAATCATGCCAGTACTGTGATCTTGAACTTTCCAGCCTCCAAAACTGTGAGAAATAAATTGTTGTTTAAACCATGTAGTCTATGGTATTTTTGTTACAGCAGCCCAAACTGACTAAAACAGCAATTAACTGTTTCCCAAAGTTAAGTGTGGGTGTGGGCCTACCCCAACGGAGGAGAAGATTCCAGACTCAGTTCTCTGTCAGAAACTTCCAGCAACTCTCCTTCAGAAACTGAGTCCTGGTTGTCTTGAACTCCTCCCTCACTTCCTCTCTGTGCTGAATCATCACTAATGCCCAGTAAATGAAAAAGTCTTGCTTTGCCATTGATGACTCCTGGTGACAGGGACACCTGAAAAAATCCCAGAGGTAAGTATAGGTAAGACTTCCACTCCAAGGTAGAAGACAAAATTGAGGCCCTCTCCCACACAGGGAGGGTAAAAACATCACTTCATGTTAGCAAACAGCACACTGAGGTGCAGGGCACATTTTAAACTGTTTATTATACCAAATTATTTCATCTTTGAGATGACCCTGTGACGTAGGTGCTGTTATTATCTCCATTTTACAGGTGTGGAAGTGGAAGCACATTTTGTAATGTGTCCACAGCTAGGAAGTTACAGAGCTGGGCAACCTAACTGGCTTTTAGGTTTGTTTTCAAAAGATTAAATTCACTTGGTTTAATAAAAGTTTAAGACACGTAACATGTCTTTAGTTAATAAATACAAGGGGAATGTGTATATATCTAGAATGTTCCAATTCCATATTTTCAAAGAGCTTTGAAATCCTTTTTCAAGTTTTCCATTCCTCCCTTTGAACAGAGGAGCCGCTGTCACCCTCCAGTGACATGTTACTGGAAGCTGGCCTCTGTGAGCAAAGTTCTGCAGCAGAAAGTGGTGGGAAGTAAGGCTCTGCCTTCATGCAGCAGCTCATTTGCTGCGTGACTTGGGGACAGTCTCTTACTTTGCTGGGCCTCAGTTGCCTCCTCTGTACTATTGAGATAATAACATGTCTTCTACCTCATTGGTGTACTATTTGAGAGGATTAGTTAATAGTATGGCTTTGCCAAAGTCAGCTGTGTGGCGATCATACGTGCTGGAGCATTCCACCCAGTGACCTCCAGTGGTCCCCTGTGAGTCCTAAGACTCAGACACTCGGTAGCCCTGAAGGGTGGGAAGGGAAGAAGACCGGGAGGTGCAGAATCCTTGTCTTTAAATATTTGGAAAATGTCTGTTTGCAGCTGAGTGGGCCTTGTGGTGACATCCCAGCTGACAGCAGCACTTCTAACAGTGCTTGCCCAAGCTGTGAATTAGAGCTTCATTGTTTCACAATACTTGGTGTGACTAAGTTATTTAGATTCAGGATTCATTTACATTATCAGGAGGAAAAAAATGTCAATACTGTATTGCCATTATGAATAGAAGAAAAGAGCCGTCAGATCTTTTGAATACTATTTCAGCTGCTACAAATGTATGAATCACTGTTTTTTTGTTTTTTTAATGGCTTTAACTGACAATACCATGTGTTGGCAAAGATGTGGAACAGCTCTGCACTCCTGGTAGGAGCGTCAGCTGGAATCATCTGTACCCCACGACCTGGCAACTTCACCCCCATGTGCATATCCAGCAGAACCGTATGCATATGTGCACAAAGAAACATACGGAAGAGTGTTCACAGCCACACAACCACAACAGAAAAACTGGAAACTACCCAAAGGTCCATCAGCAGGAGTGTGGACAGTAAATTCTGATATTTTCATACAATAAAATCCTATGCAGTCTTGAGAATGAGCGAACTGTTGTCACACTAAGTGATTTGTGGATGAATCTCACAAACATAACATTGAAAGAAAGAAGCCAGGCGCGAAACAAATTATTCATATAAATTCCACATACAGAAGTCAGTATGGTAGTTACCTTATTGGAAGAGAAGGAGTATTTGCTGGGAGAGGCATGAATGGGGCTTCCGGGATGCTGGTACCATTCTGTTTCTTGATCTGGGTGCTGGTACCGGGTGTTTGTGAAAATTGGTCCAGTGGCACACCAAGGCTGTGTGGTCACACATACATGCATGATACATTTCTATACAAAATCTTACATAACTATAGGAACAGAAAAAAAAATGGCTCTTTTTTGTTTCTTTTATTGTCTTTATTTCCTTTTGATTTTTTATTGTTTTTTTTTTTCCATTGGTTCATAGACGATGGCTTTACATTTTATCATCACTTCTTGTATCAAATAGCTTTTTGGCTGGGAACGGTGGTTCATACCTGTAATCCAGGCACTTTGGGAGGCCAAGGCAGGTGGATCAGCTGAGGTCAGGAGTTCAAGACCAGCCTGGTCAACATGGTGAAACCCCGTCTCTACTGAAAATACAAAAATTCGCCAAATGTGGCAGCGCATGCCTGTAATCCCAGCTACTTGGGAGGCTGAGGCAGGAGAATCGCTTGAACCCGAGAGGCGGAGGTTGCAGCGAGCCACTGCACTCCAGCCTCAGTGACAGAGTGAGACTCCAACTAAAAAAAAAAAAAGAAAAAGTTTTTTCTCCATGGTAACTATCAAAAATTAAAGAGATGATCATTTAAAAACATTTTGATGGGCCGGGCGTGGTGGCTCACACCTTTAATCCTAGCACTTTGGGAGGCCAAGGAGGGTGGATCACTTGAGGTCAGGGGTTCGAGACCAGCCTGGCCAACATGGTGAAACCCCGTCTCTACTAAAAATACAAAAATTAGCCAAGTGTGGTGGTGGATGCCTGTAATTCCAGCTACTTGGGAGACTGAGGCAAGAGAATCACTTGAGCCCGGGAGGTGGAGGTTGCAGTGAGCTGAGATTGCACCACTGCACTCCAGCCTGGGTGACAGAGTGAGACTCCATCTCAAAAAAAGAAAAGAAAAAAAGAATCTTGATCAAGAACTATGTGCAGGAACAATGATCAGCAACTATTTTTAACACAAAACTTGATATTTAAAAAAGACTCCAAGAAGAATGTAATCAGGAAATTTTACCCAAAGTTGATATTTAAATCTACCCCAAGATTTGCTTTTATTTTTCTTCTCATAATTATATGTCATTTATTTTTTTGTTTTTTTTTCTTTTTTATAAGAGTACCATATAAAGGAAATGTAAATAATTATTATCCATGAAGCTCCTTTTAGAATTATCCAAGCTCACTCAAGTTGATCCCAGTGAGTTATACAAATATCCTTATTTTTTTATGTTTACCAAGGTGGGACGAAGCTTAGGAAGCATGGCTGATTTAATACAATTTGCTTGTAAGGCCAGAACATCTGAACCTTGTGTATCTGGCTATATTCAGTGTCTCGGCATCCTAACATCACATCAGTTCCTGCCCCTCTCCGCTTTGGATTGACTTAGATGTGCCCAGAATGGCCACTGCTTTCCTGGAGAGGACAGTGGGTGCCTTGCCCTGCCATTGGCTGGCCTTCAGAGTGAACTTATCTCCAAAGACAAAAATATGAAGCTGACCACCTTAAAAACCTCTCAGTGGCTCCCCATGCCTACAGGATAAAGTCCCATACTCTTTAGAACAGCATGCTACCCTGTCCTTCCCTTCAGAATCCTCTAAGCAAGAGGCAGCATCAAAAAAGAAGTACAGTTGGAAGTCAGGGCTTGGAGAAGAATCAACAAATGAAAACTAAGGGGAGGGAATGCAGTCATTTTCCTGTGTTTGAACAACGTGGTCACACAATCTTTGTTCCATCTTCACTCACACGAGGGTGGGGACTTGAAAAAAATGCCTTCCCCACTGAGTGTGTAATTTGGCTTATGTTATTTGGGCTTGAATCATGGCCAGGTCCTGGCAGCTATCCTGGGAGAGCTGGGTTTCAGGTCACTTCTGTCTTAAAGAGTAGTAAATCACTAGTACCCTAGCAGGAGGTATCAGTAGGAGGCATGGGTTTAAACTGGACTTGTTGGTGGGCATGAATGTAATAGGTCAAGGCAGAGGCTTCAGGCAATGATCAGAAGCTTGTAATCACTGGGGCTGAGAGAGAAAGAGGAGGTGGGGAGGAGGAGGTTTGTTTGGGAAGAAGGTGGAGGGTGTCAGCTGAACTGGCACCAGTGACTGATAAATTTATCAGTCTCAGCACTAAATGATTACAGAAACATCACACCACATGACACCACATAAAGCACCATTATGACTATTTTAAATGCAAGCAAGAAGGCTTGCCTTGTGTATGGCCCTGGAGTGGGCTCTATAGGCAGACAAGGCAATGAAATCCCACCTTCTTCAGGCCGAGGCTCTGAAATCAGCATAGAAGGAAAAAATCAAAAACAGTTAAAACTACCCTTGAAAAACGTCTTAGGAAGGTGACATGTTGAAGAAAATAGATATTTTCTCATCCAGTTTTTCTTCTAGCACTGGAATTAATCACCATGAATTCAACACAGTATCTATATAACTAATCTGAAATTCTGCACAGGTTTGTCTCTTCTCTCCCATTTAGTAACTGATTCAATCATTTGTTTATATCAGTGTGGACTGGTGGTATTTTGTACTTTGGGTTATAATCTAATACTACTTTATTTTGTTGCTCAGATGGCTTCAGCTTTGGCCATTGGGAGATCTTTCAGCTCCTCTGCTTCTCTGACAGATCCTCATCAATGTGAGTTTCCCTTGTTTAACACTTGTCTATTTTCTGACACTGCACAATATTCTGAGCTAATCTTGTATATTTCCTGCCCAAGTCTCAGAATCCGCCATTTCTCCAAGAAGCCAAGGTTCTTTTTATTGTAGAATAATATTGGAATCCAAGATATAGGTCCTGGCATGTTTATTGCTACTGGAGCTTTGTTTCTTTTGGGCCCTCTCAGCTGACAAAGCACATAAATATGTGTGTGTATACTTATCTGTATATGTTACATATCTGCAAATATTTCTATATGTAATCACCTGAATCTATATTGACTAAAATGTGAGATATTGCTGATGTCTCCAACACTAGTCCATTACCACATGGATTGTTCTAACCTCCTTTGTTTATTGGTAAATTCCTGCTCCATCAGTGAGAACTCAGGCTCCCATTTTCCGCCATCCACTTGTGCAATTGTTTGATTCCAGTGTACATGTATAGCAGTCTCAGGATTGCTTACCTCACAATTATATGTCATTTATTTTTTTGTGGGAAACAACTTTACCTACTAGAGCACCATGATTTTTTGCAGTTCCTATTGCTTTTGGCTTTATAGATCTCATTTATTCCAAAGTTACCAAATCAGCATCTTTGCCCTCCACCCCTTCAGTGATACCATTTCATATGTTTGCAATACAGTTAGATGCTCTTGTCATGGTTTGCACTTTTTCCTAGGATCTTCCTGAGAGTATTTTTTAACTTCTTTCTTTCTTTCCTTTCTTTTCTTTCCTTCCTTCCTTCTTTTCTTTTCTTTCTTTTTTGTGACAGGATCTCACTCATCCAGGCTGGCGTGCAGTAGCACGATCTTGGCTCACTGCAACTTCTGCCTCCTGGGTTCAAGTGATTATCTCACCTCAACCTCCCGAGTAGCTGGGAGTGCAGGTGCATGCCACCATGCCCGGCTAATTTTTGTATTTTTAGCAGAGACACGGTTTCACCATGTTGGCCAGGCTGGTCTTGAACTCCTGACCTCAAGTGATCCACCTGCCTCAGCCTCCCAAAGAGCATGGATTACATGTGCGCCCGGCCTTTTTTACTCCTTTCCATAAACATGATGGAATCAGCATATATCCTCTCTTCATACCACCCAACTTAGGGATTATATTGTTTTTAAGCTTTACCTTTATGCCTTTAAATATATTTAGACCTCTGTGCTTGATTTACCAGCTTTAAATAATATATTCTGGCCACCAGCTCTAAACATTCAGGAAACCAGCTGTATTAGTTTGTTCTGACATTGCTATAAAGAACTACCTGAGCCTAGGTAGTTTACAAAGAAAAGAGGTTTAACTGACTTACAGTTCCATGGGCTGTACAGGAAGCTTGGTTGGCGAGGCCTCAGGAAACTTACAATCATGGCAGAAGGTGAAGGAGAAGCAAGTACATCTTCACATGGCTGGCAGCAGAGAGAGAGAGAAAGGGGAGGTGTTACACACTTTCAAACAACCAGATCTTGTGAGAACTCTACTATGAGGCAGCACGTGGGGGGTGGTGCTAAACCATTAGAAACCACCCCCATGATCAAATTACCTCTCACGAGGCTCCACCTCCAACACTGGGGACTACAATTCAACATGATATTTGGGTGGGGACACACAGCCAAACTATATCACCAGCATACTTGACCTATTTCCTATCTTCTGCTCTTTCTCATTCAACTTTTGTTGGTTATATCACTCCTTCACTGTCAGAGTTTATAATATATATATTTTTCTCTCTTTTTTTTTTTTGAGACATGGTCTCACTCTGTCACCCAGGCTGGAGTGCAGTGGCTCAATCTCGACTTACCGCAACCTCCATCTCCCAGGTTCAAATGATTCTCCTGCCTCAGCCTCCCAAGTAGCTGGGATTACAGGCATGCCACCATGCCCAGCTAATTTTTGTATTTTTAGTAGAGATGGGCTTTCTCCATGTTGGCCAGGCTGGTCTCGAACTCCTGACCTCATGTGATCCACCTGCCTCAGCCTCCCAAAGTGCTGGGATTACAGGCATGAGCCACCATGCCTGGCCTACATTTTGTTCTTTAACCATAATTGCCATGTTTGTTTTCATCTTAGTTGCATCTTTAAATGGATTTGATGGTCATCACCAGTCCCTTCTGTGTCTTTTCTCCATTTACCCTCTATTAGAATCTTTTAAAAAGTGTTGTAGAAACTATATTTCCTGAATTCTTGCACATTAAAAAACATGTTTGTGTTGCCTTTGTCCCTGAAGTACAGTTCAGCTGAGTAAAAATTTCTTGGGTCACACTTTCTTTGCATGAAGACTATATAGGCTTTACCCATCTGTCCTCAAATATCAAATATAGCTGTGGCAACTTGGAGGCCAGTCTAATTTTCTCCTTTTAGTTAATTACTTTGCATAGTTGCTTAAAGCATACTTTCTTTATCTTTGAAGTCCAATCACTTTACAAGAATATATTTTTGAGTCTATTTTCCTTGGACATGAAGTACCCATTCAATTTTTAGATTCATACTTTTAACTCTGGAAAATTTTTAAAATTACATCTGTAAATACATTTTCTGTTCTATTCAAATTTCTCCTTCAGGGACATGAATTATGTGCCTATTGGATCTCCTGTGCCTGCCTGTCACATTTATTACTTTCTGTCTAATCCTTTTTAAACTCTGGTCATTTTAATTTCATTTGCCTTCCTATCTCTATTCTAATTGATGGGTCTCTCTTACTTCAATGGTATCTAGTCTACTCTGGAAAAGTACACTTGGAAATAATTTTTTAAATGCTTTTTTGAAATTCTACTTATTTACCCAATGCTTTTAACTCATAGTTCATCTTTTTAAAATTGTGTAAAATACACATAGCATAAAATTTACTATGTTAACCATGTTTAAGTGTACAACTCAGGGGTATTAAGTACACTCACACTGTTGTGCAACCAGCACCACTATTCATCTCCATAACTTTTTCATCTATCCAAACAGAAACTGTGTCCGTTAAAACTAACTCCCTATTTCCCCTCCCTCTAGCCCCTGGTAAGCGCTATTCTACTTTCTGCTTCTATGAATTTGCCTATGTTAGGTATAAGTGGAATTATGCAATATTTGTCCTTTCGTGTGTGACTTATTTCACTTAGCAATAATGCCTTTGAGGTTCATTCACGTTGTAGCACATGTCAGAACTTCCTTCCTCTTTAAGGCTTAATAATATTCCATTGTAAGTATATACAACATTTTGTTCATCCATTCATCTGCTGATAGACATTTGAGATGTTTCTACCTTTTGGCATTTGTGAATAATGCTGCTGTGAATCTTGGTGTGCCAGATTCTGATCCTTGCTTTCAATTTTTTCAGATATACAGATAGTTCCAGAGTTATGACGGCTTGACTTATGATTTTTCCACTTTACAATGGTGCGGAAGTGATAGACATTCAGTATGCTTCTCAACTTATGATGGGGCTGTGTCCAGATAAATCCATCATAAGTTGAAAATATCAAAAGTCAAAAACTCTGGCGGGGCACGGTGGCTCATGCCTGTAATTCTAACACTTTGGGAGGCTGAGGCAGGCAGATCACCTGAGGTCAGGAGTTCGAGACCAGCCTGGCCAACATGGTGAAACCCCGTCTCTGTTAAAAATACAAAAATTAGCCAGGCATGATGGAGCGTGCCTGTAATCTCAGCTACCCGGGAGGCTGAGGTAGGAGAATCCCTGGAACCTGGGAGGTGGATGTTGCAGTGAGCCGAGATCGTGCCACTGCACTCCAGCCTGGGTGACAGAACGAGACTCTGTCTCAGAAAAACAAAACAAATTCTGGGCGCAGTGGCTCATGCCTGCAATCCCAGAACCTTGGGAGCCAGAGGCGGGCAGATCACTTGAGGTCAGGGGTTTGAGACCAGCCTGGCCAACATGGTGAAACCCTGTCTCTATTAAAAATACAAAAATTAGCCGGGCACGGTGGCACACGCTTGTAATTCCAGCTACTTAGGAGCCTGAGGCAGGAGAATCGCTTGAACCCGGGAGGCGGAGGTTGCAGTGAGCCGAGATAACACCACTGCACTCTAGCCTGGGCGAAAGAGTGAGACTCTGTCTCAAAAAAAAAAAAGTCAAAAACTCATTTTCAATTTATGATATTGTCAACCTTTTTTCCCTTATGGGTTCACTGGGATGTAAACTGGGGAGTGGAATTGCTAGATCATAAGGAAATTCCATATCTAACTTTTTAAGGAACTGCCATCCTGTTTTCCACAGAGGGTGTATCATTTTACATTCCCACCAGCAAGGCACAAGGGTTCTAATTTCTAGATATCCTTGCTGATATGGTTTAGGTCTGTGTCCCTGCCCAAATCTCATGTCTAGTTGTAATCTCCAGTGTTGGAGGTGGGGCTTGGTGGGAGGTGACTGGATTATTGGGGTGGAGTTCTCATGAATGGCTCAGCACCATCCCCACTTGGTACTGTATAGTGAGTAAGTTCTCATGAGATCTGGTTGTTTAAAAGTGTGTAGCACCACCCCACTTCCTCTCTTCCTCCTGCTCCCACCATGAAAGACATGCTTACTTCCCCCTCCCCTTCTGTCATGATTGTGAGTTTCCTGAGGCCTCCCCAGAAGCAGATGCTGCTATGCTTCCTGTACAGCCCGCAGAACCATGAGCCAATTAAACCTCTTTTCTTCATAAATTACCCGGTCTCAGGTATTTATTTATAGCAGTGCAAGAACGGACTAATACACTTGCCAACGCTATTTTCTTTTTCTTTCATCTTCTTTTTTGTATAAAAGTAGTTATCCCAACAAGTGTGAAATGGTATCACATTGAGGTTTTTATTTGCATTTCCCTAATGATTAGTGGATGTTGAACATCTTTTCATTTGCTTATTGGCCATTCATATATCTTATTTAGAGAATGTTTGAGTTTTTTGCTTTTTTTTTTTTTTGAGGCAGAGTTTTGTTCTTGTTGCCCAGGCTGGAGTGCAATGGCACAATCTTGGCTCACTGCAACCTCCGTTTCCTGGGGTTCAAGCGATTCTCCTGCCTCAGCCTCCCAAGTAGCTGAGATTTCAGGCATGTGCCACCACACCCAGCTAATTTTGTGTTTTTAGTAGAGACCGGGTTTCTCCATGTTGGTCAGCCTGGTCTCAAACTCCCGACCTCAGGTGATCTGCCAACCTCAGCCTCCCAAAGTCCTGGGATTACAGGTGTGAGCCACCGCACCCGGCCTTTTGTTTTTTAAATTGAATTGCTTGATTTTTTGTTGTTGAGTTGTAGGCATTCTTTATATATTCTGGATATTAACCTCTTATCAAATATATGACTTGCAAATATGTTTTCCCATCCCATAGGTTGCATTTTCACTCTACTGATAGAGTCTTTATGTATACAAAAGGTTTTAATTTTGATAAAGTCCAATTTATTTGTTTTTTCCTTTTATTGTCTGTGCTTTTGGCGTCGTACTGAAGAAATTATTGTGTTTTTTTTATTTTACTTCAAGTTCTAGGGTACATGTGCACAATGTGCAGGTTTGTTACATATGTATACATGTGCCATGTTGGTGTGTTGCACCCATTAACTTGTCGTTTAGCATTAGATATATCTCCTAATGCTATCCTCCCCCTTCCTCCCATGACAGGCCCCCAGGTGTGATGTTCCCCACCCTGTGTCCAAGTGTTCTCATTGTTCAATTCCCACCTACAAGAGAACATGTGGTGTTTGGTTTTCCATCCTTGTGATAGTTTGCTCAGAATGATGGTTTCTAGCTTCATCCATGTCTCTACAAAGGACATGAACTCATCCTTTTTCATGGCTGCATAGTATTCCATGGTGTATATGTGCCACATTTTCTTAATCCAGTCTGTCATTGATGGACATTTGGGTTGGTTCCAAGTCTTTGCTATTGTGAATAGCGCCGCTATAAACATACATGTGCGTATGTCTTTATAGCAGCATAGCAGCATGATTTATAATCCTTTGGGTATATGCCCAGTAATGGGATGGCTGGGTCAAATGGTATTTCTAGTTCTAGATCCTTGAGGAATTGCTACACTGTCTTCCACAATGGTTGAACTAGTTTACAGTCCCACCAACTGTGTAAAAGTGTTTCTATTTCTCCACATACTCTCCAGCACCTGTTGTTTCCTGACTTTTTAATGATGGCCATTCTAACTGGTGTGAGATGGTATCTCATTGTGGTTTTGATTTGCATTTCTCTGATGGCCAGTGATGATGAGCATTTTTTCATGTGTCCGTTGGCTGCATAAATGTCTTCTTTTGAGAAGTGCCTGTTCGTATCCTTTGCCCATTTTTTGATGAGGTTGTTTGATTTTTTCTTGTAAATTTGTTTAAGTTCTTTGTAGATTCTGGATATTAGCCCTTTGTCAGATGGGTAAATTGTAAAAATTTTCTCCCATTCTGTAGGTTGCCTGTTCACTCTGATGGTAGTTTCTTTTGCTGTGCAGAAGCTCTTTAGTTTAATTAGATCCCATTTGTCAATTTTGGCTTTTGTTGCCATTGCTTTTGGTGTTTTAGTCATGAAGTCCTTGCCCGTGCCTACGGCCTGCATGGTATTGCCTAGGTTTTCTTCTAGGGTTTTTATGGTTTTAGGTCTGACATTTAAGTCTTTAATCCATCTTGAATTAATTTTTGCATAAGGTGTAAGGAAGGGATCCAGTTTCAGCTTTCTAAGTATGGCTAGCCAGTTTTCCCAGCACCATTTATTAAATAGGGAATCTTTTCCCCATTTCTTGTTTTTGTCAGGTTTGTCAAAGATCAGATGGTTGTAGATGTGTGGTACTATTTCTGAGGGCTCTATTCTGTTCCATTGTCTATATCTCTGTTTTGATACCAGTACCATGCTGTTTTGGTTATTGTAGCCTTGTAGTATAGTTTGAAGTCAGGTAGTGTGATGCCTCCAGCTTTGTTCTTTTGGCTTAGGATTGACTTGGCAATGCAGGCTCTTTTTTGGTTCCATATGAACTTTAAAGTAGTTTTTACCAATTCTGTGAAGAAAGTCATTGGCAGCTTGATGGGGATGGCATTGAACCTATAAATTACTTTGCGCAGTATGGCCATTTTCACAATATTGATTCTTCCTATCCATGAGCAT
This sequence comes from Nomascus leucogenys, assembly GCF_006542625.1. Taxonomy (NCBI): domain Eukaryota; kingdom Metazoa; phylum Chordata; class Mammalia; order Primates; family Hylobatidae; genus Nomascus; species Nomascus leucogenys. The sequence continues at coordinate 47,041,977 of NC_044393.1, forward strand.
GGAATGTTCTTCCATTTGCTTGTGTCCTCTTTTATTTCACTGAGCAGTAGTTTGTAGTTCTCCTTGAAGAGGTCCTTCACATCTCTTGTAAGTTGGATTCCTAGGTATTTTATTCTGTTTGAAGCAATTGTGAATGGGAGTTCACTCATGATTTGGCTCTCTGTTTGCCTGTTATTGGTGTATAGGAATATTTGTGATTTTTGCATATTGATTTTGTATCCTGAGACTTTGCTGAAGTTGCTTATCAGCTTAAGGAGATTTTGGGCTGAGACGATGGGGTTTTCTAAATATACAATCATGTCATCTGCAAACAGGGACAATTTGACTTCCTCTTTTCCTAATTGAATACCCTTTATTTCCTTCTCCTGCCTGATTGTCCTGGCCAGAACTTCCAACACTATGTTGAATAGGAGTAGTGAGAGAGGGCATCCCTGTCTTGTGCCAGTTTTCAAAGGGAATGCTTCCAGTTTTTGCCCATTCAGTATGATATTGGCTGTGGGTTTGTCATAAATAGCTCTTATTATTTTAAGGTAAGTCCCATCAATACCTAGTTTATTGAGAGTTTTAAGCATGAAGCATTGTTGAATTTTGTCAAAGGCCTTTTCTGCATCTATTGAGATAATCATGTGGTTTTTGTCTTTGGTTCTGTTTATATGCTGGATTACATTTATTGATTTGCATATGTTGAACCAGCCTTGCTTCCCAGGGATGAAGCCAACTTGATCATGTTGGATAAGCTTTTTGATGTGCTGCTGGATTCGGTTTGCCAGTATTTTATTGAGGATTTTTGCATCGATGTTCATCAGGGATATTGGTGTAAAATTCTCTTTTTTTGTTGTGTCTCTGCCAGGCTTTGGTATCAGGATGATGCTGGCCTCATAAAATGAATTAGGGAGGATTCCCTCTTTTTCTATTGATTGGAATAGTTTCAGAAGGAATGGTACCAGCTCCTCCTTGTACCTCTGGTAGAATTCGGCTGTGAAATAAAGATGTTCTTTGAAACCAATGAGAACAAAGACACAACATACCAGAATCTCCAGGACACATTTAAAGCAGTGTGTAGAGGGAAATTTATAGCACTAAATGCCCAGAAGAGAAAGCAGGAGAGATCTAAAATTGACACCCTAACATCACAATTAAAAGAACTAGAGAAGCAAGAGCAAACACATTCAAAAGCAAGCAGAAGGCAAAAAATAACTAAGATCAGAGCAGAACTGAAGGAGATAGAGACACAAAAAGCCCTTCAAAAAATCAATGAATCCAGGAGCTGTTTTTTTGAAAAGATCAACAAAGTTGATAGACCACTAGCAAGACTAGTAAAGAAGAAAAGAGAGAAGAATCAAATAGACACATTAAAAAATGATAAAGAGGATATCACCACCAATCCCACAGAAATACAACTACCATCAGAGAATACTATAAACACCTCTAAGCAAATAAACAGAAAATCTAGAAGAAATGGATAAGTTCCTCGACACATACACCCTCACAAGACTAAACCAGGAAGAAGTTGAATCCCTGAACAAACCAATAACAGGTTCTGAAATTGAGGCAATAATTAATAGCTTACCAACCAAAAAAAGTCCAGGACCAGATGGATTCACAGCCAAATTCTACCAGAAATTATTGTTAAATTGAATGTCATGAGGCTTTTTCCCTGTGTTTTCTTCTAACAGTTTTGTAACTTTAACTCTTTGTTTAGGTCTTTGATCCACTTTGAGTTAATTTGTGTGTATTCTGTAAGGTAAGGTCCAACTTCATTCCTTTGCATTTAGATATACAATTGTCCCCCTGAAAATTTGAAGACTGTCCTTTCCCAATTGAATGATCTTAGTACCCTTGTTGAAAATCAATTAATCATGTATAGGTTTATTTCTACACTTTATTGTCCTGTAGTGACCTATATGTCTGTCCTTATTGCCAGTCAGAACCACACTGTTTTGATTACTACAGCTTTGTAGTAAGTTTTGCAACAAAAAAGCATGAGTCCTCCAACTTTGTTCTTTTTAAGATTGTTTTGGAGGCTGGGTGTGATGGCTGACTCCTGTAATCCCAGCACTTTGGGAGGCTGAGGCAGGTGGACCACTTGAGGTCAAGAGTTCGAGAACAGCCTGACCAACGTGGTCTGTCTCTACTAAAACTGCAAAAATTAGCTGGGCATGGTGGTGCGTGCCTGTAGTCCCAGTTACCCAGGAGGCTGAGGCATGAGAATCACTTGAACCCAGGAGGCAGAGCTTTCAGTGAGCCAAGATTGCGCCACTGCACTCCAGCCTGGGTGACACAGCGAGACTCTATCTCAAAAAAAAAAAGATTGTTTTGGCAATTAAGGGTCACTTAATATTCCCTATCGATTTTATAATGGGTTTTCTTTTTATGAAAAACAATCATGTTGGATTTTGATGGAGATGGAGATTATGCAGAATGTAGATAGCTTTGGATGATATTGTCATGTTGTCAATATTAAGTCTTCCACTCTATGAATTAGAGATGACTTTACATTTAATAATGTCTGTTCAAATTTCTTTCAGAAACGTTGTATAGTTTTCTATGTAAAGTCTTTTTCTTCCTGTGGTAATTTCCAAATATTCTATTTTTTTTTTTTTTTTTTGAGATGGAGTCTCGCTCTGTCACCCAGGCTGGAGTGCAGTGGCGAAATCTCGGCTCACTGCAACCTCTGCCTCCTGGGTTCAAGTGATTCTCCTGTCTCAGCATCCCAAGTAGCTGGGATTACAGGTGCCTGCCACCATATCTGGCTAATTTTTGTATTTTTAGTAGAGATGGATTTTTGCCATGTTGGCCAGGCTGGTCTTGAACTCCTGACCTCAGGTGATCCACCCGCCTTGGCCTCCCAAAGTGCTAGGATTACAAGCATGAGCCACTGAGCCCGGCTCTTTTTTTTTTTTTTTTTTTTTTTTTTTTTTTTTTGAGATGGAGTATCACTCTGTCACCCAGGCTGGACTGCAGTGGCATGATCTCGGCTCACTGCAACCTCTGCCTCTCAGGTTCAAGGGATTCTCCTGCATCAGCCTCCCGAGTAGCTGGGATTACAGGCATGCACAACCATGCTTGGCTAATTTTTGTATTTTTAGTAGAGACAGGGTTTCACCATGTTGCCCAGGCTGGTCTCCACCTCCTGACCTCAAGTGATTCTCCTGCCTCGGCCTCCCAGAGTGTTGGGATTACAGGTGTGAGCCACCGTGCCCAGCCCTGAATGGATTGTTCAGCTCTAAAAGTTTCTTTGAATGAAACCAATCTTTAGAGTTTTCTACATATAAGACCAAGTAATCTTCAAACAGAAATGATTTCATTTCTTCCTTTCCAATTGGTTGCCTCATTTTTTTTTTTTTAATGGGGTCTTGCCCTGTTGCCCAGGCTGGAGTGCAATGGCGTGATCTTGGCTCACTGCAACCTCCACCTCCTGAGTTCAAACAATTCTCCTGCTTCAGCTTCCAGAGTAGCTAGGATTACAGGTGCCCGTCACCATGCCCAACTAATTTTTGTTATTTTTAGTAGAGACGGGGTTTCTCCGTTTTGGCCAGGCTGGTTTCAAACTCCTGACCTCGTGATCCACCTGCCTCAGCCTCGCAAAGTGCTGGGATAACAGGAATGAGCCACTGAGCCCTGCTGGATGCCTCATTTATTTTCCTTGCCTAATTGCTCTGGCTAGAACTTTCAATACGATGTTAAATAGACATGGCAAGAGTGTGGCCGGGCATGGTGGCTTACGCCTCTAATCCCAGCACTTTGGGAGTCCAAGGCAGGTCGATCACTTGAGGTCAGGAGTTCGAGACCAGCCTGGCCAACATGGTGAAACCCCATCTCTACTGAAAATACAAAAATTAGCTGGGCGTGGTGATGCAGCCTATGATCCCGGCTACTTGGGAGGCTGAGGCAGGAGAATCACTTGAACACGGGAAGCAGAGGTTGCAGTTCCAAGATTGCACCACTGCACTCTAGCCTGGGCAACAGCAGAGTTTGACTCTTTTAAGTCTCAAAAAAAAAAAAGTTGCCAAAAGTAGGTATCCTTGTTTTATTGCTGATCTTAGGGGGAAAGTTTTCAATCATCCTCCAATGATGTTAGTCATAGATTTTTCTTATATGGCTGTCTTAGTCCATTTGTGCTGCTATAACAAAATACTTTAGACTGGGTACTTTATAAAGAATAGAAATTTATTTTTTACAGTTCTGGAGCTAGGAAGTCCAAGATCAAGGCACTACCACTGGTGTCTGGTGAGGGCTGCTCTCTCCAAGATAGCATCCTGTTGCTGTATCCTCACATCCTGGAAGGTGGAAAGGCAAGAGACTGCTCCCTTCGTACTTCAGCCCTTTTATAAGGATGCCAGTCTCATTTATGTGGACAGAGCCCTAGTGATTTAGTCACCTTCAAAAAGCTACACCTCTTATAATTGCACTGGGGATTAAGTTTCAACATGAATTTGGGAAGGGACATCATCGTTAAAATCATAGCAATGGTTTTTATCATGTTGTGGTAGTTTCCTTCTATTCTTACTTTGTTAAATGGTTTTATCACAAAAGAGGATTGGATTTTGCCACATGCTTTTTCTGCATCAATTGAGATGACCATGTGTTTTTTTCTTTTTGTCTATTAATGTGTATTCATTTCATCTTCATATATTGAAACATTCTTGTATTTTAGGAATACATTTTACTTGTTAAAGGTATATAATCTTTTTTAAAATGCCACTGATTCCAGTTTGCTATTATTTTATTGAGGATTTGACATCAATATTGATAAGGAATACTTGTCTACTCCTTTTTTGTAGTGTGTTTTCTGGTTTTGGTATTAGGTTGATGCTGGCCTCGTAGAGTGAGTTAGGAAGTACTCCATTCTCTTCAAATTTTTAGAACTGTTTGAGAAAGATCGGTGTTAATTCTCTTTAAAATATTTGGTAGAATCAGTGAGTAAAGAAATGTGGTCCAGGCATTTCTTTGTTTGGGAGATTTTGGATTACCAAATCAATCTCCTTATTAGTTACAGGTTTACTCAGATTCTCTATTTCTTCACGATTCAGTCTTTGTAGATTGTGTGCTTCTAGAAATGTGAGGATTTTGTCTACTTATTTAATTTCTTGACATACAAATGTTCATAGTATTCTCCTTTATTTCTTTAAATTGGTAGTAATGTATATACTTTTATTTCTGATTTTAGTAATTTGAGTCTTCTCTCTTTTTTTACCTCATCAATTTAGCTAATCATTTGTCAATTATATTGATCTTTTTGAAGAGCTAACTTTCAGTTTTGCTAATTTTCTCTTATTTTTCTACTTTTGATTTTATCTTTGTTCTGGTCTTTATTATTTCCTTTCTTCTGCTAGATTTGTGTTTTATTTGCTTTTCCTTAAAGTGTAAAATGCAGTTATTGATTTGAGATCTTTCTTCATTTTCAATCTGTGTAGGTTTTAGCTACAAATTTCTCTCTCTGCACTGCTTTCACTGTATTCCGTAAGTTTTGCTATGTTGTGCTTTTATTTTCATTTGCTTCTTGGCATTTTATAAGTTCCCTTGTGATTTCTTCCTTGGCCTATTGGTTGTTTAAAATTGTATTGTTTAATTTTCATCTATTTCTACATTTCCAGCTTTCCTTCTGTTACTGATTTCTAGCTTTATTCTATTGTGATCTGAAAATACATTTTGTATGACTTCAGTCTTTTAAAATTCATTAAGAATTGCTTTGTGGTCTACACATTGTGTATCCTGGAGAAAGTTCCATGTACACTTGATAAAAAATTCTATTCTGCTGTTGTTGGGTGGAGTGTTTTGAATATGACTTATTTGTTCTACTTGGTTTATTACTTGTTCGAGTCCTCTATTTTCTTATTAATATTCTCTCTGGTTGTTCTATCCATTATTGAAAGTGGTGTTGAAACCTCCAACTATTATTTTAGAACTGTTTCTCCCTTCACTTCTATCAATGTTTCCTTCAAATATTTTGCAGTTCTAATATTTGGTGCACATGTTTATCATTGTTTTATGCCTTGGTGAATTCACCCTATATCTTTATGTAATGTCCCCTTTGATCTCCTGTAGCAGTCGTTTCCTTAATTCTATTTGGTTATATTAGTATAGCCATTTCATCTCTCTTTTGGTCACTATTTGCATAGAATATCTTTTTCCATTACAGGCATACCACAGAGATATTGTGGATATGGTTCCAGACCACTGCAATAAAATGAATATCACAATTTAAAAAGTCACATTTTTTTTTTTTTGAGACGGAGTCTCACTATGTCCACATTTTTTTTAGTTTCCCAGTGCATATAAAACTTCTGCTTTGGGCCAGGTGCAGTGGCTCACTTCTGTAATCCCAGCACTTTGGGAAGCCAAGGCGGGTGGATTACCTGAGGTCAGGAGTTCAAAACCAGCCTGGCCAACATGGCAAAACCCCGTGTCTACTAAAAATACAAAAATTAGCTGGGCATGGTGGCGGGCGCTTGTAATCCCAGCTACTCGGAAGGCTGAGACAGGAGAATCACTTGATCCCGGGAGGCGGAGGTTGCAGTAAGCCAAGATCGCACCATTGCACTCCAGCCTGGGCAACAAGAGTGAAACTCTGTCTCAAAAAAAAAAAAAGTTGTGCTTATACTATACTGTAGTCTTTTAAGTGTACAAAAGCATTATGTCTTTAAAAATGTACATATCTTAATTTAAAAACAAGTTGTAATTTTTTGCCGGTGGGGAGTCTTGCCACAGCATTGATGGCTGCTTACTGATTAGGGTGGTAGTTCCTGAATGTTAGAGCTGCTGTGGCAATTGCTTGAAATAAAATAATAGTGAAGTTTGCTATATCAATTCTTTTTTTAAATTTTTTTTGAGATGGAGTCTCACTCTGTCGCCCAGGCTGGAGTGCTGTTGTGCAGTCTCGGCTCACTGCAATCTTCGCCTCCCACTTTCAAGCAATTCTCCTGCCTCAGCCTCCCAAGTAGCTGGAATTACAGGCACGTGCCCCCATGCTCAGCTAATTTTTGTATTTTTGGTAGAGACGAGGTTTCACCATGTTAGTCAGGATGGTCTCGAACTCCTGACCTCAAGTGATCTGCCTGCCTCAGCCTCCCAAAGTGCTGGGATTACAGATGTGAGCCACCATGCCCAGCCTGATTATTTTATGTATAAAAAATTGGATTTATTCATTTTGTAGGTTGGGGATGTTCTTTTAAATATCCCAGTGTAGGTAAAAGCTGAGCAAACTGAAACATCAACAACTCTTCTTAGATCTGTTAAAAAAAAAAAAAAAGGGAGGTCACAAGGTAAAATGTTGCCCCCCACAACTGGAGAGACAATTAGGTAGGTGAATACAGAGAATCACAATATACTGGGGCAAAAACCTGCACTGGAACCAGTGCTAGGGAAGGAAATCCTGAACCATAATTGATTATTTGCCAGAGGTCGATTGTGGAAAACTCTGAGAGTTAAAAACTCCAGAGTCATGGGGAGGGGAGGGGGGTCCCCACACTTTTGTGAGTGTTACCTCTAGGAGCAGAACCAGGTTCTCACAGTAAATGTATATCAGAGAATATTAGTAAAGAAAACCCCTTCATGCTTCCTGCAGGGGTGGGGAGAAGGAACAATTTTGAAATTCCTCAGAGCACTCTGTTCTTCTTAACAAGATTTGCTCTCAGGAGAAGCTAGTTAACCAGAACAAAGACTGGAAAAAAGCAGAACAGCATATACAAGAACTGTGGAACAGTTATAAAAGATGTCACATATGCATACTGTGAACACTAGAAAGAAAAAAAGAAACAGAAGAAATATTTGAAACAATAATGACTGAGAATTTCCCCAAATCAATGTCAGACACCAAATCACAGATCTAGGAAACTTAGAGAACACCAAGCAGGATAAATCCCAAACAAAAAACAAAAAGACAGAAAAATCCACCAAAAGCCTATACTAGGCATATCATTTTTCAAGCTACAAAAAATAAAAGATAAGGAAAAAATTCTGAAAGAAGCCAGAGGGAAAAAACCACTATCTATAAGGGATCAAAGATAAGAATTACATCCAACTTCTACTCTGAACCCACATAAGCAAGAAGAAAGTAGAGTGAAATATTTAAAGTGAGAGGAAAATACCAACACGTAGAATTCTGCAAAATTGTCCTTTAAAAGTGAAGGAAAAAGACTTTCTCAGACAAAGAAAAATTGGGGTAATCTGTTGTCAGTAGGTCTGCCTCGCAAGAAATAGTCTTTCCCTGTCTCCCTCCCTCCCTCTCTCTCTCTCTCTGTCTGTCTTTCTCTCCTTCTTTCTTTCTTTTGAGACAGAGTCTCTTGCTCTGTCACCCAGGCTGGAGTGCACTGGTGTGATCTCAGCTCACTGCAATTTCTGCTTCCCGGTTGCAAGTGATTCTGGTATCTCAGCCTCCCAAGTAGCTGGGATTGCAGGCGTGCACCACCACACTTGGCTAATTTTTGTATTTTTATTACAGAAGGGGTTTCACCATGTTGGCCAGGCTGGGCTCGAACTCCTGGCCTCAAGCAATCTGGTCTGCCTCAGCCTCCTAAAGTACTGGGATTACAGGTGTTAGCCACCATACTAAAAAAGGTGTCTAGAGACAAAGAAAAAAATATAGGTCAGAAAATCAGCTCTACGTAAAGAAAGGAAGTACATTGAACAAGGAATAAACAAAAGCAAAATGAAAACTTCTATTTTTCCTTTTTTTTTGAGATGGAGTCTCACTCTGTTGCCCAGGCTGGAGTGCAGTGGTATGATCTCGGCTCACTGCAACCTCCGCCTCCCGGGTTCAAGGAATTCGCCTGCCTCAGCCTCCTGAAGAGCTGGGACTATAGGCACCCGCCACCATGCCTGGCTAATTTTTTTGTATATTTAGTAGAGACGGGGTTTCACGATGTTGGCCAGGTTGGTCTCGAATGCCTGACCTCAGATGATCCACCCACCTCAGCTTCCCAAAGTGCTGAGATTACAGGCGTGAGCCACCACACCTGGCTGAAAACTTCTATTTTTCTTATTCTTGATTGTTCTATCAGATAACAGTTCATTCAAAATAATAGCAACAATTGTATTTGATCATGTAGATTTCTGTGTATACCTCGTGTGTGTGTATGTTTATATGTATTTATATAGAAGTATAACGAATGACAGCAATGCTAGAAGGGACAGGAAGGAAGAATTAGGATACTTTGTTTTTTTTTTGAGACGGAGTCTCACTTTGCCACCCAGGCTGGAGTGCTGTGGCATGGGCTTGGCTCGCTGCAACCTCCACCTCCCAGGTTTAAGTGATTCTCTTCCCTCAGCCTCCCCAGTAGCTGGAATGACAGGTGCATGCCACCACACCTGGCTGATTTTTGTATTTTTAATAGAGATGGGGTTCGCCATGTTGGCCAGGCTTGTCTTAAACTCCTGACCTCAGGTGATCCACCCGCCTCAGCCTCTCAAAGGGCTGGGATTACAGGCATGAGCCAGAATTAGGATTATTTTATTACAAGGTACTCACACCACTGGTGAAGTGGTATAGTATTATTTAAAAGTAGGTTTTAATTAGTTGTAAGTGTATATTGCAAACTCTAAGGCAATCACTGAAAAAAGTAAAAAGAAAAAAGAAGTATAACTAATATGCTTAGAAAGGAGAAAAAATTGAAATCATATAAATGCTCAATTAAGACCAGAAAAGGGGGAAAAAAAAAAAAAGAGTGGAGGGCAAAAATAGGGAAAAAGAGCAAGGGCAACATATAGAAAGCAGTAGCAAATTTTGTAGGCAGTAATCCAATTATATCAATAATTACATTGAATGTCAATGGTTCAGATACATCAATTAAAAGAGCTTTGGATGTTGGCCGGGTGCAGTGGCTCACACCTTTAATCCCAGCACTTTGGGATGCTGAGGTGGGCGGATCATCTGAGGTTAGGAGTTCGAGACCAGCCTGGCCAATATGGTGAAACCCCGTTTCTACTAAAAATACAAAAGTTAGCGTGGTGGTGGGCACCTTTAATTCCAGCTACTCAGGAGGCTGAGGCAGGAGAATCACTTGAACCCAGGAGGTGCAGTTTGCAGTGAGCTGAGATTGCACCACTGCAGTCTAGCCTGGGCAACAAGAGCGAAACTCCATCTCAAAAAAAAAAAGAAATGATCATGTGGATCAAAAAACAGGACCCAACTACATGTTGTCTACAAGAAACCCATTTCACATATAAAGACACATACTGATTAAAAAGTAAATAAATGGAGAAAGATATACCACGTTTACATAAATCAAAATAAAGGAGGAGGCCGGGTGTGGTGGCTCACGCTTGTAATCTCAGCACTTTGGGAGGCCGAGGCGGGCGGATCACGAGGTCAGGAGATCGAGACCACGGTGAAACCCTGTCTCTACTAAAAATACAAAAAATTAGCCGGGCGTGGTGGCGGGCGCCTGCAGTCCCAGCTACCCGGAGAGGCTGAGGCAGGAGAATGGCGTGAACCCGGGAGGCGGAGCTTGCAGTGAGCCGAGATTGCGCCACTGCACTCCAGCCTGGGCGACAGAGCAAGACTCCGTCTCAAAAAAAAAATAAATAAATAAAAAAACAAAGGAGGAGTGGCTATGTTAATATCAGACAGAGCAGACTTCAAAGTAAAGAAAGTTATAAAGGATAAAGAGGGGCATTACATAATGATAAATGGATCAGTTATCCAAGAAGACATAACAATCCTTAATGTGTACACACATAACAACAGAGCATCAAACCACATGAGGAAAAATCAGATAGAACTGCAAGAAGAAATAGATAAATCCACTATTACAGTTGGAGATTTCAACACCCCTCTATCAGAAATGGACAGACCTAGCAGGCGGAAAGTCAGTAAAGACATAGTCGGTGATACACAACACCATCAATCAATTGGACATAATTGACATCTATAGACTACTTCACCCAATGACAGCAGAATACACATTCTGTCCACCACATAGAAATTTACTGAGATAGGGACCACATTTGGGGCCATAAAACACACTTTAACAAATTTGAAAGAGTAAACTATGAACTGTAAGAAAACACTGAGGAAAGACTCCAGGACATCAATCTGGGCAAAAATTTCTGGAGCAATGCCCCATAAGCACAGGCAACAAAAGAAAAAATGGACAAATGGGATCATATCAGGCTAAAAGGTTCTGCAGAGCAAAGGAAACAATCAACAAAATGGAGAGACAACCCAGAGAATGGGAGAAAATATTTGCAAACTATCCATCTGACAAGGGATCAACGAGAATATATAAGGATCTCAAACAACTCTATAGGGAAAAAAAATCTAATAATCTCATCAAAAAATGGCCAAAATATTTGAATAGACATTTCTCAAAAGAAGACATACAAGTGGCAAACAGGTATACGAAAAGGTGCTCTACATCATTGATTATCAGATAAATGCAAATTAAAACTACAACGAGGTATCATCTCACCCCAGTTAAAATGGCTTTTATTCAAAAGACAGACAATAACAAATGTTGGCAAGGATGTGGAGAAAGGGGAGCCCTTGTACACTGTTGGTGGGAATGTAAATTAGTACAACCATTATGGAGAAGAGTTTGGAGATTCCTTAACAAACTAAAAATGGAGCTACCGTATGATCCAGCAATCCCACTGCCGGGTATATTTCCAATAGAAAGAAAATCAATATATTGAAGAGATAGCTGCACTCCCTTGTTTGTTGCAGCTCTGTTCACAACAGCCAAGATTTGGAAGCAACCTAAGCGTCCAACAACAGATGACTAGATAAAGAAAATGTGCTACTTATACCCAATGGAGTACTATTCAGCCATAAAGAAAGAACAAGATTCAGTCGTTTATAACGACATGGATGAAACTGGAGGTCATTATGTTAAATGAATTAAGCCAGGCACAGAAAGATAAACATTGTATGTTCTCACTTATTTGTGGGGTCTAAAAATCAAAACAATTGAACCCACGGAGGTAGATAGTAGATGGATGGAAGGGTAGTGGGGGTTATGAGGGGAAGGTAGAGATGATTGATGGGCACGCAAAAAAAGAATGAATGACTAGGGGCTAGTATTTGGTAGCACAACGGGTGACTACCGTCAATAATAATTTAACCGTACTTTTAAAGATAACTAAAGAAGTATAATTGGATTGTAACACAAAGGATAAATGCTTGAGGGGATGGATACGCCATCTTCCATGATGTGACTATTATGCATCACATCCCTGTATCAAAACATCTCATTACCCCATAAATATATACGCTTACCATGTACTCACAAAAATTAAAAATTAAAAAAAAATTTAAAAAGTAGAAAGTATACAATGTCTCTTCTCAGACCACAATGGAATTTAACTAGAAATCAATAACAAAAAAATAACCAGAAAGTCTTCAAATATGTGGAGATTAACTGCTTCTACATAACACATGGCTCAAAGAAGAAATCTCAAAAGAAATTTACTAAATAAAAGTGAAAATATAGCATTAATATTTATGAGATGCAGTGAAAGTAGTACTTACAAGAAAATTTATAGCATTGAATGCATTCATTTGAAAAGAAGAAAGTTAAAAAATCAATCATCTAGGCTGGTCTGAAGGTAGTGAGTTATCTCAATTGATTGTTCACAGTCAGTTACAGATCAAACTCCTTGTTCTACTCTTCCTCCCCTTCTCACCACTGCACTTGACTAGTCTTATAGAAAAAAAAAACGGAATAGAAAAATCAATCATCTAAACTTCCACCTTAGGAAATTAGAAAAAGAAGAGCAAATTAAATTAAAGTAAACAGAGAGAAATAAACAATAAAAATTATAGCTGAGGCTGGGCACGGCAGCTCATGCCTGTAATCTCACCACTTTGGGAGGCTGAGGTGAGTGGATCACCTAAGGTCAGGAGTTGGAGACCAGCCTGACCGACATAGTGAAACCCCATCTCTACAAAAAATACAAAATTAGCCAGCCGTGGTGGTGCATGCCTGTCATCTCAGCTACTTGGGAGGCTGAGGCAGGAGAATTGCTTGAACCTGGGAGACAGAGGTTGCAGTGAGCCAAGATTGCACCATTGCACTCCAGCCTGGGCAACAAGAGCAAAACTCCATCTCAAAAAAAAAAAAAAAAAAAAAAAAAATTACAGCCAAAGTCAAAGAAATTGAAAATAGGAAGTCAGCCAGGTGCGGTGGCTCAAACCTGTAATCCCAACACTTTGGGAGGCCAAAGCAGGTGCATCACCTTAGGTCAGGAGTTCAAGACCAGCTTGGCCAACATGGTGAAACCCTGCCTCTACTAAAAAATTAAAAAATTAGCCAGGTGTGGTGGTGGGTGCCAGTAATCCCTTAAGCTACTTGGGAGGCTGAGGCAGAAGAATCGCTTGAACCCAGGAGGGGGAGGTCGCAGTGAGCCAAGATTGTGTCACTGCACTCCAACCTAGGCAACAGAGTGAGGCTCCATCTCAAAAAATTAAAAAATATATAAGAAAATAAGAAGTCAACAGAAAAAAAATCAATGAAACCAAAAGCTGGTTTTTGGAAAGATAAATAAAATGGATAAGACTCTAACCAGGCTGACCACAGGGAAAAAAAAGAGAAAGAGGACACAAATTGCTAATATCATAATGAAAAAAGGATCATCACTACAGATCCCATAGATAGCAAAAGGATATAAAGGAATACTATGAAAAACTCTATGCCCACAAATCTGATAACTAGATGAAATGGACCAGTTCAATAAAATACACTTCTGCCAAAATTTCCACAAAAAGAAATAGGCAATCTGCACATATATATATATATATATATATATATATATATATGTTCAGATTATATATTCATTCATATATATTCTATATATAAATATATACATTCATATATATATTCATTATATATAATATTAAACTGGATCAGTAATTAACAACTGTCCAAAATTGAAAACACCAGACCCAGATGAGTTGAATGATGGGCTCTACCAAACATTTAAGGGATAAATTTTTATTTTTTGAGACAGAATCTCACTCTGTTGCCCAGGCTGGAGTGCAGTGGCTCGATCTCAGTTCACTGCAACCTCTGCCTCTTGAGTTCAAGTGATTCTCCTGTCCCAGCCTCCTGAGTAGCTGGGATTACAGGCACGCGCCACCACACCTGGCTAATTTTTGTATTTTTAGTAGAGATGAGGTTTCACCATGTTGGCCAGTCTGGTCTTGAACTCCTGACCTCAGGTGATCTGCCCACCTTGGCTTCCCAAAGTCCTGAGATTACAGGAGTGAGCTGCTGTGCAGCCTTAAGGAAGAAATTATATCAATCCTTTATAATCTCTTTCAGAAGCTAGAAGCTGAGGGAATACGTTCTAACTCACCCTATGAGGCCAACATTACCATAATAACAAAACCAGACAAAGACATTATAAGGAAAAGAAACTGGTCGGGTGTGGAGGCTCACACCTGTAATCCCAGCACTTTGGGAGGCCGAGGTGGGCAGATCACTTGAGGTGAGGAGTTCAAGACCAGCCTGGCCAGCATGGGGAAACCCCATCTCTACCAAAAATATAAAAATTAGCTGGGTGTGGTGACACACGCTTGTAATCCCAGCTACTTAGGAGGCCGAGGCATGAGAATCACTTGAACCCAGGAGGAGGAGGTTGCAGGGAGCCGAGATCACGCCACTGCATTCCAGCCTGGGTGACAGAATGAGACTCTGTCTGAAAAAAACAAACAGCAACAACAACAAAAAAAAAATAGGAAAGGAAATTACAGGCCAGTATCTATTATGACTGTAGACACAAAATACTCAACAAAATATTAACAAATCACTCAAATTCAATAATGTATAAAAAAATTATACATCACAATCAAGTGGGATTTATTCTAGGTATTTAAAGCTAGTCCAACATTTGAAAACCAGTTCATGTAATTAACTACATCAACATGCTAAGGAAGAAAAATCACATATCAATAGATGCAGAAAAAGCATTTGACAAAATTCAATATACCTAGTCATAATAATTACTCTCAGTAAACTAACAATAGAGAGAACTTCAACTTGATAAAGAATATCAAGCTAACATTATACTTAATGTTGGGAAACTAGAAGCTTTCTCATTAGGAGCAGGAGCAAGGCAAAAGTGGCCCATTTTACCACTCCTTTTCAACATTATACTGAAAGTCCTAGATAACACTACAAGGCAAGAGAAGAAAATAAAAAGTATACAGATTGTGGAGGAAAAAATAAATCTGTCTTTATTCACAGACGGCATGATTGTTTATACAGAAAATCTGAAAGAATAGACAAAACCAAAACAAACAAACAAAAACAAAAACAACCCTCCTGGAACTAAGAAGCAATTTTAACAAGGTTGCAGGATGTAAGGTTAATATACAAAAGTCAATGCCATTCCTGTATACCAGCAAGGAACAAGTGAAATTTGAAATGAAAAACTCAATACCTTTTATATTAGCAGCCCCCAAAATGAATTAGGTACAAATCTAACAAATTATGTATAAGATCTATATAAGGAATATGACATAACTCTAATGAAATAAATCAAAGAACTAAATAAATAAAGAGAAATTCCATGTTCATTACTAGAAAGACTCAGTATCACCAGGACGCCACTTCTTCGCTGTTTGGCCTATAGATTCAATGCAACCCCAGTCAAGCTCCCAGCAAGTTCTATTTTATAGATATTGATGGCTGTGCACAGTGGTGGCTCACACCTGTAATCCCAGCACTTTGGGAGGCCAAGGTGGGAGGATTGCTTAAGCCCAGGAGTTCAAGACCAACCAGCCTGGGCAACACAGTGAGACTTGTCTCTACAAAAAATAAATAAATAATTAGGTCGGGAGTGGTGGCTTATGCCTGTAATCCCAGCACTTTGGGAGGCCAAGGTGGGTGGATTGCTTGAGGTCAGGAGTTTGAGACCAGCCTGGGCAACATGGCAAAACCCCATCTCTACAAAAAAATACAAAAATTGGCCAGGCATAGTGGCATGCACCTGTAGTCCCAGCTACTCAGGAGGCTGAGGTGAGACAATGGTTTCAGCCCCAGAGGCAGAGATTGCAGTGAGTGACCTAAGATTGTGCCATTGCACTCCAGCCTGAGCAACACAGCCAGACCCTGTCAAAAAAAAAAAAAAAATTAGCTAGGTGTGGTGTCATGCACCTGTAGTCCCAGCTACTTGAGAGGCTGAAGTGGGAGGATCACCTGAGCTTGGGAAGTCAAGGCTGCAGTAAGCCAAGATCGCACCACTGCACTCCAGCCTGGGAAGCAGAGCAAGACCCTGTCTCAAAAAAAAAATTTTTTTTTTTTACAAAAAGATATTGACAAACTGATTCTAAAGTTTACATGGTGAGGCAAAAGACCCAGGAAAGCCAGCTTAATATTGAAGGAGAAAACGAAGTTGGAAGACTGACATGCCTGACTTCAAGACTTACTAAAAGGCTATGCAGTAATCAAGACAGTGTGATATTGGTGAAAGAATAAACAAGTAGATCAATGGGACAGAATAGTAAGCCCAGAAGTAGACCCACATAAACACAGTCAACTGAGCTTTGACAAAGGAGCAAAAATAGTCTCTACAGCAAATGGTGCTGGAACAATTGGACATCCACATGAAAAATAAAAAGAAGAATCTGGACAGACATTAAAAGTTAACTAAAATGCATCATAGACCTGCCAGGTAGGATGGCACCCACCTGTTGTCCCAGCTGCTCAGGAGGCTGAGGTGGGAGGATCCCTTGAACCCAGGAGTTCAAGGTCAGCCTGGATAACACAGCAAGACTCTATCTCTTAAGAAAAGAAAAATCACAGACCTAAATGTAAAATGCAAAACTATAAAATTGCTAGACAATAATATAGAAAAAAATCTAGATGACCTTGGGTTTGGCAATGACTTTTTAGATACAACACTGAAGGTACAATCCATAAAAAAAGAATTGATAAGCTGGACTTCATTAAAATTTAAAACTTCTGATCTGCAAAAGACACTACAAGAGAGTAAAAAGCCAAGTCACAGACTGGGAGAAAACATGTGCGAGAACATGACTGGTAGAAGACTGGTATCCAAAATAGACAAAGAATTCTTAAAACTCAACAGTAAGAAAACAAACAATCCAATTTAAAAATGAGCAAAAGACCTTAACAGACACCTCACCAAAGAAGATATACAGATGGCAAATAAGCATATGAAAAGATGCTCCACATATGTCATCAGGGAAATGCAAATTGAAACAACAATTTACCACTACACATGTATTAGAATGGCCAAAATCCAGAACACTGACAATGCCAAATGCTAACAAGGATGTGGAGAAACAGGAACTCTCATTCATTGCTAGTGAGAATACAAAATCGTACAGCAACTTTGGAAGACAGTTTTACAGTTTCTTACACAGCTAAATATACTCTTACCATTCAATAGAGCAATCATCTTCCTTGGTATTTACCCAAAAGAGTTGAATACTTACATCCACACAAAAATCTGTTTAGTAGGTTTATTCATAATTGTCAAAACTTGGGAGCAACCAAGATATCCTTCAGCAGGTGAATGGATGAATAAACTGTGAGCTAAAAAGAAATGAGCTATCAAGCCATAAAAGATATGAAGGAAACATAAATGCATATTACTAAGTAATAAGCCAATCAGAAAAGGCTGCTTACTCTATGATTCCAACTATATGACATTCTGGAAATGGCAAAACTGTGGCGACTGTAAAAAGATCAGTTGTTGCCTGGACTTAAAGGGAGAGAAGTATAATTATGCAGAGCATAGAGGATTTTTGAAGCAGTGAAAATACTCTGCATAATTCTATAGTGGTGGATATATGTCATTGTGCATTTGTCCACATCCACAAAATGTTCAACATCAAGAGTGAATAGAGGCTGGGTGCAGTGGCTCACGCCTGTAATCCCAGCACTTTGGGAGGCCAAGGCGGGTGGATCACCTGAGGTCAGGAGTTCGAGACCAGCCTGACTGGTATGGTGAAATCCATCTCTACTAAAAGCACAAAAACTAGCTGGGCTTGGTGGCATGCGTCTGTAATCCCAGCTGCTTGGGAGGCTGAAGGCAGGAGAATTGCTTGAACCCAGGAGGCGGAGGTTGCAGTGAGCCAAGATCGCACCACTGTACTCCAGCCTGGGCAACAGAGTGAGACTTCGTCTCAAAAACGAAACAAAACAAAAAAAAGAGTGAATAAACTATGGACTTTGGGTGATGATGAGGTGTCAGTGTAGATCCATCAACTGCAACAAATATACTACTTTGGTAGGGGCTGTTGATAAAGGGGAAGGCAATGTGTGTATATGGACAGGAAATATATAGGATAACTCTGTATCTTCCTCTCGAATTTTGCTGTGAACCTAACACTGCTCTAAAGAAAAACAGTCTTTTTTTATTTTAAGTAACAAACAACAAAAACTGGTGTTGGAGCTGTGTGTGTGCTGTTTCGTGTGTGGTGGTGGCTGACTGGTGGGATTCCCTTTAGTGGACTGGGCAAGGATTGACTGTTTCTTTGGGGAACCCTGCATATTTATATGTGTAAGTCTTTTCTTTCTTTCTTTCTTTCTTTCTTTCTTTCTTTCTTTCTTTCTTTCTTTCTTTCTTTCTTTCTTTCTTTCTTTCTTTCTTTCTTTCTTTCTTTCTCTCTGTCTCTCTCTTTCTTTCTTTCTTTCTTTTTTTTTTACATTTTCTGGAAGCCACATTAAGAAGGAAATAAACAGTCTGGGCATAGTAGCTCACACCTGTAATCCCAGCACTCTGGGAGACCGACGTCAGGAGTTTGAGAACAGCCTGGCCAACATGGTGAAACCCTGTCTCTACTAAAAATATAAAAATTAGCCTAGTGTGGTGGCACACACCTGTAGTCCCAGCTACTTGGGAGGCTGAGGCAGGAGAATTACTTGAACCCAGGAGGCAGAGGTTGCAGTGAGCTGAGATCACGCCACTGCACTCCAGCCTGAACGACAGAGGGAGACTCCATCTCAAAATTAAAAAAAAATATTTTGGCCGGGCACGGTGGTTCAAGCCTGTAATCCTAGCACTTTGGGAGGCCGAGGTGGGCGGATCACGAGGTCAGGAGTTCGAGACCATCCTGGTCAACATAGTCAAACCCTGTCTGTACTAAAAATACAAAAAAATTAGCAGGGCGTGGTGGGGGGCGCCTGTAGTCCCAGCTACTCGGGAGGCTGAGGCAGGAAAATGGCATGAACCTGGGAGGCGGAGCTTGCAGTGAGCCGAGATGGTGCCACTGCACTCCAGCCTGGGGGACAGAGCTAGACTCTGTCTCAAAAAAAAAAAAAAAAAAAAAAAAAAATTTTAAATTAAAAAAAGGTGAAATAATTTCCATATATTTATATGACCCAATATATCCAAAATATTATCCTTTCAGCATGTAATCAATATAAAAATGTATTAATGAGATGTTTTACCCCTTTTGTGTACTGTCTTTAGAATCTGGTGTGTAATTTACACTTACAGTACATTTCAATTCAAACTAGCCACAGTTCAAGTGCTCAGCAGCCACACGTGGTTAATGGCTGCCATGTCAGACATTCAGATAGGGAAAATAATTATTATTGCCCTTGAAGGAACGAAGCTCCAGAAATTTTTTGCCTGTGTTTCTTCTGTTCCAAGTATCAGATTTTCAGGAGGGAGCATCTCGTTGGGTAGGCCCAGTTTTGCCTTGGGCCTGTCCTGGACCAAGGCCAGATGCCATCATATCATATTGAAGGGAGCCATCTTGGGTGTCTGAGAAGTTGGAGCTGTAAATCAGGCAGCCACCCCATGAAGGAGCACATAAACGCTCCTGTCAATATTTAATCACTTCACATGCAATATTATATCAATTGTGGTTTTTATTTTCTGTATTTCTTGATGCTTTAACATCCTGAGGGCCTTGCTGACTTGGAGATGCTGCCCCTCCTAGGGCTAGCCAATTCCTAAAGGTAGTAAGGGGCTCATCTGTGAGTGCACCTTTCCAGTACAAACTAACTGATCTGAAGCCCATACCCCAACCACCTCCTTTATCAGACTCTCATACCTGGCCCAGACTCTCATATTCCCCTGCCCTATTCACTCCAAGGCCAGGTACCGGGAAAGCAGGGACAGCTCCTGTAGCCTAGAGCCCACTGAGATTACTCAAAGTAGCCAATCTCAAGCCCACTTACCCTGCCTCACCCATTCCCTCCCATGGAATCCACAATAAAGACTTCTGCCCACACTCACTCCCTCTGCCTCCTGACCGACTCTGGTGCTGCCCTGCATGGCGCTGCATGGCGTGCTGTGCCTCCAGTTTCTGGTATCTGTGAACATAACAAACTTCTTCCTTCATGATAGTCATTTCCATGTCTGCAGGTCTTCTCATACCTGAATACAACAATGCTGGGTACCGTTTAAAACAGATATTAGACATTTCACAGGGTTTCTAAGGACACGATGGAACTTAGCAAAAACTCTCCTGTCCCTTTGCACAGTTCTTCTCCCATGCCCCATGGATAACCTCTGTCTTGGTTTTTCATGGATCTTTCCAGAGTTTCTTTAAGTGTATTTAGGCAAATACAAACCTTTTCACCAAAAAGGCAGTACAATATACCCACTGCAAATGCTTTTAATCATCTCATGGCCACCAGTATCACTTCTCTTATTCTTGGTATCCTTGTAGTAATTTTTTAAAATTCTTTTTGTTTTGTTTTGTTTCTGTTTTTGTTTTGAAAAGGAGTCTCGCTCTTGTTGCCCAGGCTGGAGTGCAATGGCACCATCTCAGCTTACTGCAACCTCCGCCTCTTGGGTTCAAGCCATTCTCCTGCCTCAGTCTGCCAAGTAGCTGGGATTACAGGTGCCCGCCACCATGCCCAACTAATTTTTGTATTTTCGGTAGACACGGGGTTTCACCATGTTGACCAGTCTAGTCTGGAACTCCTGACCTCAGGTGATCCACCTGCTTCAGCCTCCCAAAGTGCTGGGATTACAGCCGTGAGCCACCTTGCCTGGCCATTTTTACAAATTCTTATATGGTCATATGTGGTTTATATATTCTTGTATTGTTATTTGACAAAAGGTGTGTCTTATCTTTTACAGAGCTTCATCTACTACAGTGCTTCCCATGTTGTCAGTAAAAGTGAGCTAAATTGTAAAAGATAGTGAGCAGATCTTTGTGGAATAAATGAGTTAATATTGGGAAAGTATATGCAGCACCCATTCTTTTCCAATAGTAATTGATTTTATGACTACTGTGCTTCTTAAATCCTATTTTTAAAAAGTATAGTTGTCTCAGTTAATGTTTGGAATTCATTTTGCATTTTAAGGAAAAGCAGATAGTATCTAGGAAGCTTGGAAAAAGCTAAGTGTAGAAATCATATCAGAACTTTATTCAAACCTAACATAGTAAATAACCTCCTCAAATAAATGAGTCAAGGTTCAGTATTTGTCTTACAAGGAATGGACTTAGGTTTTTAATATGGCAACTCTGTCATGAGTTAAGCGTAGGACAAAAGAAGCATAAATCAGACGAAAATGGAGACAAAAGAAGTACAGTATGTTCCCAGAAAGCGCTATGAGAAGTTAAATGGCACATAGAAAAATCCCTGCTCCTCGAATCATTCTGGTATGGATTCTGATCCATGCTTTCTTACAGTTCAAAAGCAAGTATTTCCTTTATAAGGGGCCTGTAGTAAAATCTAAATCCTCTCCCAATCCCAAAGTGGTAGTTTAGGCACTTATGATTATTATTATTTTTTTTTTTTTCGAGACAGGGTCTGATTCTGTTGCCCAGGATGGAGTGCAGTGGCACCATCTCAGCTCTCTGCAACCTCTGCCTCCCAGGCTCAAACTGTCCTCCTACCTCAGCCTCCTGAGTAGCTGGGACCACAGGTGCATAGCACCACTCCTGGCTAATTTGCGTATTTTTGGTAGAGACAGGGCCTTGCCATGTTACCCAGGCTGGTTTCGAACTCCTAGGCTCAAGCAATCCTCCTGCTTCAGCCTCCCAAAGTGCTGGAATTACAGGCATGAGCCACTGTACCCAGCCTAGTTTAGGCACTTTTTTTTTTTAAACGGAGTCTCCCTGTTGCCCAGGTTGGAGTGCAGTGGCACAATCTCGGCTCACTGCAACCTCTGCCTCCAAGGTTCAAACGATTCTCCTGCCTCAGCCTCCCAAGTAACTGGGATTACAGGTGCCCACCACCACGCCTGGCTAATTTTTGTATCTTTAGTAGAGGCAGGGTATACCACATTGGCCAGGCTGGTCTCGAACTCCTGACCTCACGTGATCCACCCACCTCAGCCTCCCAAAGTGCTGGGATTACAGGCATGAGCCACAGCACCCAGCCTAGTTTAGGCACTTTTAAAAAGTGTTCTCCTTTTGAGGAAAATGGTTATTTGTCCTCATATAGCTTCATTTTCACCCAGCAGGAGGAAACATAATCCTGAATTTGATGGATTCCAAATATCATCATCCCCTTTGTTATCGAAAGCAAATATTTATCAAGGGTAGGGACTACTTCTTTGTTCTCCTGTGACCCTGGAGCCAGCACAGTGCCCTGTGTTTGCTGAGTTGAGATAAGGAGTCAGCTGTCAAAGAACTAACAATCGACAATAAATTTTGGCCCCTCGCATAACACCTATAACACCTAGACAGGTATAAATCAGTTGAAAATAATTTACATTTTTAAACACTGAGGTACTATTTTTAAAAGCAAAAGTACAAATCTTTTTTTTTTTTTTTAAGTACAAACCTTAAGTGTATATGGCTGGGTGCAGTGGCTCACACCTGTAATCCCAGCACTTTGGGAGGCTGAGGCGAGTGGATCACTTGAGGCCAGGAGTTTGAGATTAGCCTGGCCAACAGGCAAAACCCCATCTCTACTAAAAATTTAAAAATTAGCTGAGCATGGTGGTGCACGCCTGTACTCCCAGCTACTCAGGAGGCTGAAGCATGAGAATTGCTTGAGCCCGAGAGGTGGAGGTTACAGTGAGCCAAGATCTCGCCACTGCATTCCAGCCTGGGTGACAGAATGAGACTCTGTCTCAAATAATTAATAATAATAATAATAATAATAATAAAATAATTGTAGAGCATGACGAAGTTTAACAAATGAATACTTTCATGAAGTTGCCACCCAGATCACAATATATTTCTAGCACCCCCAGAAGGCTCCTTTATGTCCCCTTCCAGTCCTGTCCTGACTGTATCATCTCAATTTGGCCCATTTTGAACATTATGCAGATGGAATCATACAGTGTGCTCTCTTTTGTGTCTGTCCTCTTTCACTTAATATTACATCTGAGACTCATCTGTGCTATTGCATGTTCCAGTAGTTTGTTCTTTTCCAGTGCTGGGTAGTGTTCCCCAGTGTGAACCAACATACCACAATTTGCATGCCTGCTCTGCTCATAATGGACTTTTGGGAGGCTACCTGTTTAGGCTGTTATAAATACACCTCTATGAACATTCTTATGCATATTTTTTTAAATTATTTTTGTTCATTTGATTGACTTTTTGGTGTGCAGTTCTATGGATTTCAACATGTGTATAGATTTATATAACTACCACAATATCAAGATATAGTTGGTTCTATCACCCCAAAAACTCTCTCCTGCTGTCCCCTTAGAATCACAATCCCCTCCCCTTTCCCCAGTCCCTTACAGCTACTGATCTGTCTTCCATTACTATGGCTTTTGTCTTCTTGAAAATGCCATATAGATGGAATCATAGAGCATGTAACCGTTGGAGACTGGATTCCTTCACCAAGATAATTCCTGTGGTATTCACCAATACAACAGGCGTGCACCACCATAAGGTCGTCTCTGTCAACAACAGATCACATATATGATGGTGGTCCCATAAGATTATAAAACCTTATTTTTCCTGTACCTTCTCTGGTTTAGGTATGTTTAGATATACACAAATACTTATTTATCAGAACCCATCCCTGTCACTACACAGCGCATGGCTGTACATTCCTTTTTATTGCTGACATTACTACAAGTCTTTGATGGACAAATTTCTACTGGTATAGTCAAGGGAGTGGAATTGCTTGATCATAGGGTCTTCATATGTTTCACTTTAGCAGGTACAGCCAAATCGTCTTCCAAAATGGTTGAACCTGCAACGTAAAAGAGTTCTGATTGCTCTCTGCCTTCTTCACCATTTAGGAAGTATTCTGGTCAGTGTGTAGGTAACATTTTAGCTATTTTTGTAGATGTGCATATAAATTATCTTTTAAGATTTGCCATATATCACACAAAGAATTAGCCATCCTCTGCAGCAGATGCTGTTGGTGCCTGCGTGGACCCCCTGGGATCCTTTTTACTGCCCCCAGCTGCTGCAGATGCGCTTGCTAAGGCTCACACCTTCAGCTTTATCCAGTGCTGCTCAGCAGTTGGGGCTGCCACACAATTTTCATCCTACCCCCCCATCTCCCAAACACACACACACACACACACACACACACACACACACACACACGAGGCAGACAGATTCACAATGTTGCAACTTATACTTCAGAGCTCCTGTGGGATCAGGCTGAGACAGGACTTCACCTGAATCCACATGCCTGGCTGGCTTTTCCTCCCGGCCCAGACTGCTTCCCTCACTCCCTTACAACACTTCCCTGTGAGCACTCTCCCAGTAAAGCCTTTGCACAAGCATCCCCATTTTCAGCTCTGTTGCTAGGGAACCTGGCCCAGGACACCTTTGCAGCATCCACTTCTCCATCCTCCTTCTCCAAAGGCCCCATTTTCCACCTACAGACTGTCTAGTTAGAAAAACATTTGACTGCAACTAACAGAAAACCTGATAAGCAATAGCTTAAACAAACAACTGTTTGTTTTTTTTCCCGCAAACAGCTATAGCCTCACCATGACAAGTGCCAATTCAGTTACAGGTTTCCAGGCAGAAGCATGAGATAAATGAAATCACTCTCGATCCTCCCCTTGCCCTTCCAGCACTTGCCGCCCCTGTCAGTCCCTCCTAGTTTCTCCCGCTTCCCAGGCCCCCAGCCCTGAGGCCCAGTGACCTCTGAATGCTCACGCCAGTCATTTCCAAACAGTGTCCCCTGAGAATGTTCAGGTTCCTGGGATGCTTCAATGACTCAGCATGCATAAATTAATATTTTATGCCAAATAGTAGAAAATTTTAAATCCTGACTAGTAATTTTTATCGCTAGTCAAGTTAGTAACTGGGCAGTTAATTTCATTAAATTTTTCTTTTTCTTTCTTTTTTTTTTTTGAGACAGAGTTTCACTCTTGTTGCCCAGGCTGGAGTGCAATGGCGTGGTCTCGGCTCACTGCAACCTCCACCTCCCGGGTTCAAGCTATTCTCCTGCCTCAGCCTCCCGAGTAGCTGGGATTACAGGCATGCGCCACCATGCCCAGCTAATTTTGTATTTTTAGTAGTGACGAGGTTTTCCCATGTTGGTCAGGCTGGTCTCAAACTCCCAACTTCAGGTGATCGCCTGCCCCAGCCTCCAAAGTGCTGGGATTACAGGCGTGAGCTACAGCGCCCGGCCTATTGTCATTAAATTTTTCAAGACATCTTTCTAGTTTTGTCTCCTCATAAGAAATGCTCAGGCCGGCACAATGGCTCTTACCTGTAATCCCAGCACTTTGGGATGCCGAGTTGGGCAGATCACCTGAGGTCGGG
Organism: Nomascus leucogenys; assembly: GCF_006542625.1. NCBI lineage: Eukaryota > Metazoa > Chordata > Mammalia > Primates > Hylobatidae > Nomascus > Nomascus leucogenys. The sequence goes on from NC_044393.1 coordinate 47,067,550, forward strand.
AGTTTGAGACCAGCCTGGCCAACATGGTGAAACTCTGTTTCTACTAAAAATACAACAATTAGCTGGGCATGGTGGTGCACACCTGTAATCCCAGCTACTGAGGAGGTTGAGGCAGGAGAGTCACTTGAACCCCGGGGGCAGAGGTTACAGTGAGCCAAAATCGAGCCATTGCACTCCAGCCTGGGCAACAGAGTGAGGCTCCGTGTAAAAAAAAAAAAGAAAAGAAAAGAAAAAGAAAAGAAATGCCCAGATAAACTCATTCATTCTCAGGTATTAATGACATTTACTAATTCTTTGGTTCAATTTGTGTTTATAGAGGGCATGACCTAGGATCTGAATCAGGTGTGGGGTTTACAAATATGGATAATATATTGGCCTCTTTTAAAAGGCCCTGTGTGCACCTGTATACATGCATTTTCCACTCTTTATTGTAGCTGTCAATTTATTTTGTCCAGTAGATTGTAAGCTTCTTGAGGTCAAGAGCTACGTTTTATCTCTGTGCTACTAACTAGCATAGTGCTTGGAACATATCATACATGTTTCTGGAAAACAGCATAGCCAGGCAAGGTGGCTCATGCCTGTAATTCCAGCACTTTGGGAGGCCAAGGTGGGTGGATCACCTGAGGTCAGGAGTTCAAGACCAGCGTGACCAACATAGTGAAATCCCATCTCTACTAAAAATACAAAATTAGCCGGGCATGGTAGCACATGTCTGTAATCCCAGCTACTTGGTAGGCTGAGGCAGGAGAATCATTTGATCCCAGAGTGGGCGGAGGTTGCAGTCAGCAGGGATCAGGCCACTGTACTCCAGCCTGGGCAAAAAGAGTGAAACTGTGTCTCAAAAAAAAAAAAAAAAAAAAAAAACAACCCCAGGATGGCAGGGAGGATAGAAAGGAAAGACAGGCAGAAAGTGGAGAAGCTGCAGTAGATTAAAGATGGCCACCAAGGCTGGGCGTTGTGTTTCATGCCTGTAATCCCAGCACTTTGGGAGGCTGAGGTGGGGAGATCACCTGAGATCTGGAGTTTGAGACCAGACTGACCAACATGGGGAAACCCCATCACTACTAAAAATACAAAAATTAGCTGGATGTGGTGGTGCACGCCTATAATCCCAGCTACTTGGGAGGCTGAGGCAGGAGAATCACTTGAACCCAGGAGGCGGAAGTTACAGTGAGCCGAGATCACGCTATTGCACTCCAGCCTGGGAAACAGGAGTGAAACTCCGTCTCAAAAAAAAAAAAAAGATGGCCACCAATTCCTTGTAGTTTTCTCCACTGAGAAGTGGAGGCTATCTTTGCTCACCTTGAATCTGAGCTTACCTTTTGACTTGCTTTGATAATGAAATACGGTGTGCATGATGATGTGCCAGCTCCAGACCTATGCCTGAAAAAGGTCTGGCAGCCTCAGGGAACTACCCTGAGACTACCATGCTGTGAGGAAGCCCCAGATAATAACCTCGTGGAGAAGCCATGTAGAGAGAACTGAGGAACCCAGACAATAGCAAGGGTGAGGCCTAGACATACCCTAGTAGAATTGTTCCAGCCAGACCTCGGCTATCTGAGCCATTCCAGCTGAGACCCCAGACATCATGGAACAGAGATGAGCTATTCCCACTGTGCTGTGGTCAAGTTACTGACCCACAAAATCATGTTCCAATAAAATGTTGTTTTAAGCCACTGAGTTTTGGGATGGTGTGTTCCACAGGAAAAAAGAAAATCTGAAATTGGAGATATTCACCATCAAAAGAACAACGTACTGTCTCATCATTTCCAGTAGTCTTTATTCTACTTGAGATATGCCTGCAGGAAGAGAGCAATTCTTTTCCTTTCTTTCTTTTTTTTTTTTATTTTGAGATGAAGTTTCGCTCTTGTCACCCAGGCTGGAGTGAAGTGGCGTGGCTCAGCTCACTGCAACCTCTCCCTCCTGGGTTCAAGAGATTCTCCTGCCTCAGCCTCCAGAGTAGCTGGGTCTACAGGCATGCGCCACCACACCCAGCTAATTTTTGTATTTTTAGTAGAGATGAGGTTTCACCATGTTGGTCAGGATGTTCTCAATCTCCTGATCTCGTGATCTGACCACCTCAGCCTCCCAAAGTGCTGGAATTACAGGCGTGAGCCACTGCACCCGGCCAAGAGCAATTCTTAATATAAAGAAAAAGTTGTACTAGTGGAGATATCTGGGGGCAGAGAAAATATTTCCAACACATTTCTCATATCCTACCAAGGGTTGATACCACTACCAACCCTTGGTAGGATATAAGAATTGTATTGGAAATATTTGCTTGGTTATGTTGGGCGTCTTGATCTGGGCTGAAGGAAGGCTGGAGTCCACTGCAGGAAACTCAAGTATCTACTACGGTCTGGGAGCAAAGGTCAATGAGTGAAGTGGATCGGGAAATGGTGACAGTGGATGGACTGGCAGACACCAACACTCAACTCTGGCCATTTATGGTCATGAGGGAACTTGGGCCCTCTATTGCTGGATCCTTCATTTTTTTTTTTCAGAAGTAAAATAGCCAGATTTTTATATAAAATCTCCAAATTTTATATCTGGACCGTTGGGTTGCTCATTTGAGCTCCCTGGTCCAATGAGAGCCCTGGGTGAGGTGTCATACTCGTCGCACATTGCATGTGTGTCTCTCCAGGCAGCCTGTGGCTTTGCAAAATGAAAGTTGTCTATGTGTTTTCTGGCAGAATCCAGCTGGATCAGATCCGGTGCGTGAAGTTCTAAGTGCTGGCAGGGATGTGCAACAACTGGAACTCTCAGACATTGCTAATGAGCCTGTGAATTGGTACATTTTAGAGAAGTTTGGCAATAACTACTAAGGCTGAACATATACCTCCCCTAGCACTATGACCCAGTAGTGCCACTGCAAGGCTTGGTGAACACATAGCTGCAAGAGAAATGCAAATACATGTTCACCAAAAGACATCTATTAAAAAGTTCATAGAAACACTATTAGTACTAGTCAAATACTAGAAATAAATACATCCATCATCTGTAGAATGGATGAACAAAGCATCTATTTATGGAATATTACACAGCAATGCAAAAAAAAAACCACAATAGAAATTTGTTGCATGTTTGCTGCATGCAACAACACAGATAAAACTCACAAACAAACTGTTGAGTGAAAGAATCAGTTACAGGAGAGTCCCTACAGCACGATGTATGGTGCGTGAAAGTTCTGGCTGCATCACATCTGTGTATACCGACGCTTAGTATATAAAGTTCAAAACAGGAAAACTCATCTGTGGCATGATGTTGGTTACCCTTTTTTTAATTTTTAAATTATTTTTTAATATTTTGAGACAGGGTCTCACTGTGTCACTCAGACTGGAGTGCAGTGGCAAGAGCATAGCTCTGTAACCTCAAACCCCTGGCCTCAAGTGATCCTCCAGCCTTGGTGTCCCAAAATGCTGAGATTACAGGTGTGAGCCACTGCACCTGGCCAACAGTAGTATTATAGGAAAGAGGTCATCATCCAGACCCAAGAGAGGATTCTCAGATCTCGTGCAAGAAAGAATTCAGGGAGAGTCTGCAATGCAAAGTGAAAGCAAGTTTATTAAGAAAGTAAAGGAATAAAAGAATGGTTATTCCATAGACAGGGCAGCCCTGAGGGCTGCTGGTTGCCCATTTTTGTGGTTAGTCCTTGATGATCTGCTAAACAAGGGGTGGATTATTCATGCCTCCCCTTTTTAGACCATATAAGGTAACTTCCTGACATTGCCATGGCATTTGTAAACTGTCATGGCGCTGGTGGGAATGCAGCAGTGAGGACAACCAGAGGTCACTGCTGTCGCCATTTTGGTTTTGGTGGGTTATGGCCGGCTCCTTTACTGCAATCTGTTTTATCAGCAAGGTCTTTATGACCCGTATTTTGTGCTGACCTCCTATCTCATCCTGTGACTTAGGATGCCTTAACCATCTGGGAATGCAGCCCAGTAGGTTTCAGCCTCATTTTACCCAGCTCCTATTTAAGATGGAGTTTTCTGGTTTACACACCTCTGACAGTAGCAACCCTTGAAAGTGAGATGGTGACTAGATGGGGGTGAGGGGACTTTTGGCGCAGTGGTCCTGTTCTGTTTCTTGTCTGTGCATTGGTTACATGGGTGTGTTCACTTTGTGAAAGCCACTGAGCTATACACTTCTGATTTCTGCACTTTTCTGTATACATGTTGTATTTCAATACAAAGGTTTTTTTGTTTTTGTTTTTTGTTTTTTTCTTTAGACGGACTCTCACTCTGTTGCCGAGGCTGTAGTGCAGTGGCATGTAGTGCAGTGGTGTGATCTCGGCTCACTGCAACCTCCGCCTCCTGGGTTCAAGTGATCTCCTGCCTCAGCCTCCCAAGTAGCTGGGATTACAGGAGTGCACCACCACATCCAGCAAATTTTTGTATTTTTAGTAGAGACAGGGTTTTATCATGTTGGCCAGGCTGGTCTCGAACTCCTGACATCATGTGATCTGTCTGCCTCGACCTCCCAAAGTGCTGGGATAACAGGTATGAGCCACCGCACCCAGCCAATACAAAATTTTTAAAAGCAGCATTTGAAAAATGTAGCACTTGCTCCTTCAACCTGGGTTGTAAAGTGAGGACAAGAGCAACCTGGAACAAGCCTCTAGCCTCTAGCTTACCTAAGCTGAACATGTAGTAGGAGAGGGAACTAAGCCTTTGTGTGTGTGTGTGTGTGTGTGTGTGTGTGTGTGTGTGTGTGTGTGTGTGTTTTAAGTCCCTAGAAAATAATGCAGCACTCTAGTCCTCCTAGTTGTCCTCTCAAATCTATTTTCCAACTTCCTGGAGACATGGCTGTCTAACCAGAGGCTACATTTCCCAGCCTCTAATATTGGGCTAATGAGAAGTAGGCAGGAGGTAATGACCGGAGCCACTTCTGGCTATTTTGCTTTTGCCCTTTCTCAGGTGCGTCAATGTGGAGATGGCAAGGACAGCAGCAGCAACAGCACCTGGGAGCTCGTTAGAAAGGGAAATTAAGGTTATAGCTCTTTTAGAATTTGTCTAACAGGTTTTCCTGTCTTCACCAGAACTCGCCAACTTCCAACAAAAAAGAAATGGACATTCAGTTGACTCTTGAACAATGAGGGAGGGGCTGGGGCACCACCACCTGCACAGTCCAAAATCTGAATTAACTTTTTTTTTTTTTTTGAGACAGGGACTCACTCTGTTGCCCAGGCTGGAGTGCAGTGGTGCGATCGCGGCTCACTGCAACCTTCACCTCCTAGGTTCAAGCGATCCTCCCATCTCAGCCTCCCAAGTAGCTAGGATTACAAGCATGCACCACCACACCTGGCTAATCCTTGTGTTTTTAGTACAGACAGGGTTTCACCATGTTGGCCAGGCTGGTCTCAAACTCCTGACCTCAAGTGATACACCTGCCTTGGCCTCCCAAAGTGTTCAAATAACAGGCATGAGCCACCGTGCCAGGCCTGCATTAACTTTTGATTCCCCAAATACTTAACTACTAATACCCTACTGTTGACTGGAAGCCTTATAGATAACACAGTTGATTAACACATATTTTGTATATTATATAAATTATTACTATATTCTTACAATAAAGTTAGCTAGAGAAAACAAAATGTTATTAAGAAAATCAAAAGGAAGAGAAAATACATTTACTATTCATTAAGTGGAAGTGGATCACCACAAAGGTCTTCATTCCTCACCATGTTCACATTGAGTAGGCCGAGGAGGAGGAGGAAGGGCTTGGTCTTGCTGTATCAAGGGTGATGGAGGCAAAAGAAATCTATGTATATGTGGATCCGCACAGTTCAAACTCGTGTTGTTCAAGGGTCAACTGTTCTTGGTTCCCACCTGAGACCTAATGAATCAGAGACCCTGCGATGGAGCTCAGCAATTTGTGTGTAAACAAGCCCTTGGGGGGATTCTAACACACTCAAGTTTGAGGACCACTGATTTAGAGGAGTCAACACACGTTTTCTGTAATGGGACAGAGAGCAAATATTTTAGATTGCAGGCCGTACAGTCTCCGAGGCAACTACTTACCTCTGCCATTGTAGTGCACAAGTAGCCAGAAGACAATCTGTAAATGAATGGGTTAGCCGGATTTGGCCTAAGGTGGGACTCAGAGAATCAGGTATATGCTTAGAGTACAAGTAAACACCAGGCAAACCGTTTTCTTATCTTTGAGCAGAAGAATGTCCTCTGAGTCTCCCTCATGCCTTTTATCAGTCTTAACATCTACTCTGAGCATATTGGAGTGACCAGTGCTGAATCCTTTATCCTCTGTGGCTGAGCCCTCCCCTTCAGGTTCCTTACTTCTTGCACCCTGCAAAATCTGCTCTGTGAAATTCTATAATAACCCTGCGTAAGTATTAAAGTCTACTAATAGCCAATAATGCCACTTTGGTTGGAGGCATTGGCATTTTAATTTGGGGCAATCCTCATTGGGCAGGGGGAGGATTGTGTCCCAATACCGTCATGGGCCAACTGGTGGATCTATGGAGTAGGAAGGGCCTCCAATTTCCCCAAAGTCGCTTTCAGGAGAGAGATTGCTTTCGTGTAATTCCTGATTTGTCTGTTTTGAGTTCAGATTTTTGCCGATTTTTTTTTTCTAGACTGAGTCTCGCTCTATTGCCCAGGCTGGAGTGCAGTGGTGCGATCTCAGCTCACTACAACCTCAGCCTCTAGGGCTCAAGCGATTCTCCTACCTCACCCTCCCAAGTAGCTGGAATTACAAGCATGTGCTTCTATTTTTAGTAGAGACGGGGTTTCACCATGTTGGCCAGGCTGGTCTCAAACTCCTGACCTCATGTGCTGTGCCCGCCTCGGCTTCCCAAAGTACTGGGATTACAGGCATGACCCACTGCGCTCGGCCAGATCTGCCAATTTTTAATCCCACCTGGGTTTAGAGTGCGTGCAGTGTTCGTACGGCGCTGTTTGCAGTTTGTTCCGTTCTGGCTTCAGCGTTCCTACAGGGAGCCACAGCTGAACATACCGCCAGTCCCTCTTTCCCCTGGGCCTGACCCCCTGGGCTGGGAATGCCTGGCACCCCCTAGGGACGGGAGCAGCCCAGATGGGTTTCCCTTCCTACGCAAGCAGAGATCACTTCCCACCACGTCTGTCTGAACTGCACCTGCTCGGCCACAGAGCCAAGGCAGCAATCACCTCTCTCTCTGTTTCTCATAAGAGAGACCCAGGAGAAGGCCCTTTCTCTGTCTTGTATCCATTAGGTATCTTAGTCACAACTCAAAATGGGTTTAATAGAGAATTTCCTGACTCGTTTCACTGAAAACTCTCGGGATAATTCTGGCTTGAAGCACAGCTTGATTCAGGGGCTCAAACACTACCACAGGCCTGGTTTCTCACTCCATCCAGCAGCCCTCCTTGTTGGCTCCATCTTCAGACAGGCTGGCAGGTGATGGCGGCGGATCGAGGCTTCATTCTTCCAGGTGCACAGGGAGCAGGGCGGGCCTCTCTACTGGCTAAAGGCTCCTCACACCTCATTGGCTCTGAACCGATCACAAGCTGCCCCTAAGCCATTCTCTGTGGCTGGTAAAAGATCAATGCTGATTGGCTAGGTGTGACCCATGTGCCCTGCCCTGGGGTTGGGATGGAGCCACTGGAAGCACACAGAGGGAAAGTGAACGAGGGGTGTGTCAAGGAAATCAGAACCCAGCGGCCCTTACTGAGAGAGTGGAACTGGATGAACCTTCATGTGAGGTCTCCCAGACTCTGTAGTATTCAATTCCAAGTAGTTTGAGAGATGATTTCAGGGAGTAGGGAAGCAAGAAAAGGAAGAGAGCCAATAAAGAAAGCTGCGTTATCGGCCGGGCGCGGTGGCTCACGCCTGTAATCCCAGCACTTTGGGAGGCCGAGGCGGGCGGATCACGAGGTCAGGAGATCGAGACCGTCCTGTCTAACACGTTGAAACCCCGTCTCTACTGAAAATACAAAAAATTAGCCGGGCGCGGTGGCGGGCGCCTGTAGTCCCAGCTACTCGGAAGCCTGAGGCAGGAGAATGGCGGGAACCCTGGAGGCGGAGCTTGCAGTGAGCCGAGATAGCGCCACTGCAGTCCAGTCTGGGCGACAGAACGAGACTCCGTCTCAAAAAAAAAGAAAAAAGAAAAAAGAAAGCTGCGTTATCAAGCAAGTTATCTCTGTGGGCACCCGGAGCCCACTCCCCCTGGAGAGCTTGGGAGACGGTGTAGAAGATGCTTCAGAGTTCTCCCAACGGAGGGGCGAGAAAGCTGCAGTGCGAATCCGACAGCTCCTTGTCTATCATTGATACAGAACTTTCAGCTTGCCCTATTTGCCAGCCTAGCTTGCTCTAAAGGAGGGGGGTGGGGGGCAGGGAAGAGGAGGGGGTAGAGAGAGGGAGAGAGAGAACCTTCCGGCAGAGGAGGACTTGGAGGTGTTTGCAGTAGGCAGCCCTCATTGTGTAGGGGTGCATGCCACGGGGCTGTGCATGGCATATGGACAGTGTCTGCCGCAGGGTGCAGACAACAAATGTCCCGTTCCTTTCCCGCATTCCATCCACCAGGAGTCTTTTCCCATAGCAAGGACTAGGGCCTTCTCTGGCCCATCTAAGCAAGACGCCATTCCTTCTTCTGATAAATGAAGGAGAATATCAAGCCCATAAACACAGAAATAAAACAGTACCCAAAGCTCTCCTTAACATTAAACATACCCTATTTCACAGGGACGGCTCCTGCAAAAGTAAGAAAGGTTTTGCAGGTGCAGAGTCCTGGGCCAGAGGCTAAAGCTCTTAAACGGCGTGGTTGACTCATTGGGCAGGAACAGATAAGCTGAATCCGAGACAACTCCACCCAGACCATGTGGAACAGGGTTGGGAAAGGGTAGATATCCAAACAGAACTCCGAGCTGTCACTGGGAGTGGAATGGCTGGACGCTGCACGAAAATTCCCCACAGATGTTGGCTGCAATGGCAGCTCTTTTATTTGTTGATGTACAAATATGCAACATCCGTGAGTTCCCCGAGTATGACAATTTAACCTCTTTACATTCCCTACTTCTCTACTCTATTTCTCCCATTATTTTATTCTTAAATTCTATTAGTTACCTTTGTAACTTTAAAAAGAAGACCTTTATTTCTTTTTCTTGATGCATTAACCATATTTTTAAAAATATATTTTATTTTAAGAAGTATTTTATGGTCTATTTGCTTGGCTCTTGATGTCTGGCTCTTCTGATTTTGTTTTCTTTTTCTCTTTCTTTCCTTCTCTCCTTCCTTCCTTTCTTTCCTTCCTTCCTTCCTTCTTTCTTTCTTTCAGACAGAATCTGACTCTGTTACCTGGGCTGAAGTGCAGTAGTGCAATTTTGGCTCACTGCAACCTCCGCCTCCTGGGTTCAAGCGATTCTCTTGCCTCAGCCTCCTGAGTAGCTGCAACTACAGGTGCGTGCCACCACACCCAGCTAATTTTTATATTTTTAGTAGAGACAGGGTTTTGCCATGTTGGCCAGGCTGGTCTGGAACTCCTGACCTCAAGTGATCCACCCGCCTTGGCCTCCCAAAGTGCTGGGATTACAGCCATGAGCCACCGTGCCTGGCTTCTGATTTTGTTTTCTTTCAGAAAATATTTTGGCTGGGTGTGGTGGCTCACGCCTGTAATACTAGCACTTTGGGGAGGCTAAGGTGAGTAGATTGCTTGAGACCAGCCTGTACAACATAGTGAGACCCTGTCTCTACAAAAAATACAAAAATTAGTCAGGCATGGTGGTGCACGCCTGTAGTCCCAGCTACTCGGGAGACTTAGGCTTGAGCCCAGGAGGTCGAGGCTGCAGTGAGCCATGATCACGTCTCTGCACTCCAGCTTGGGCAAAAGAGTGAGACCCCGCCTTTCTGTCTGGCAGCAGCCATCAGGTAAGCCACGGTGGGTGCATACTAGTACATCCAGGAGCTATGGAGGGAGAAGCAGTCTGATCTCATGTGCTTTCTTCTCAGGGTCCGCTGCTGGCAGTACTGCCAGCTCTCTGCTCTCCACAGGGCTCCCCAATCCACTCGGCCCCATAAAGTGCGCCGACCGAACTACAAGGCTACATTATATATAGGATTCGTGTGTGCGGTGATGGCCAAAAACACCCAGTTCCTAAGGGTGCAACTTATGGCAAGCCGGAACATCATGGTGTTAACCAGCTAAACTTTGCTTGAACCCTCAGTCCATTGCAGAGGAGCAAGCTGGACACCACTGTGGGGCTCTAAGGGTCCTGAATTCTTACTGAGTTGAAGATTCCACATACAAATTTTTTGAGGTTATCCTCATTGATGCATTCCATAAAGCTGTCAGAAGAAATCCTGACACCCAGTGGATCACCAATCAGTCTACAAGCCCAGGGAGACACGTGGGCTGACATCTGCAGGCCGAAAGAGCCATGGCCTTGGAAAGGGCCTTAAGTTCCACCACACTATTGGTGGGTCTCGTCATGCAGCTTGGAGAAAATGTGATACTCTCCAGTTCCACTGTTGCCACTGACATAAGTAAAGTTTGTAAAATTCATACCTAATAAACAATTCAGGACAGTCAAAAAATAAAAATAAAAAATAATGAGACCCTGTCTCAAACAAAACAAACATGTTTTGAAAAGTTTTTTATTCTTATTTTATACAGTAGAGATATACACTACATAATAATTAGCTGATCCTTAATAACTTGGACACTTGAAGGAGTTCACTGGTAAACTGGACCTAAATCCTTTTTTTCTGTCTTTTTAAAATTGATGTATCATAGTTACACATATTTTGAGAGTACATGTGATATTTTGATACATACAATGTATAATGATTAAGTTAGGGTAATGAGGATATCCATTACCTGAAACGTTGATCTTTTCTTCGTGTTGGGAATGTTACAATTATCTTCTAGCTATTTTGAGATATACACTAAATTATTGTTAACTATGATTTCCCTACTGTACTATTGGACTAGAACTTATTCCTTCTATCAAATTATATTTTTGTGCATATTATCCAACTTCTCTTCAACCCTACTTCCCCCTCCTAAGTCATTCTTAGAAGGTAATTTTTCAAACTTTGTTTTCACTTTATTTTAGATGTGTCTTTGTGTAAGTTTATCATTGAGTTTTTGTTTGTTTGTTTGTTTGTTTGAGACCGAATCTCACTCTGTTGCCCAGGCTGGAATGCAGTGGTGTGATCTCAGCTGACTGCAACCTCCACCTCCCAGGTTCAAGCAATTCTCAGGCCTCAGCCTCCGGAGTAGCTAGGACTACAGGTATGAGGCACCATGCCTGGCCAATTTTTGTATTTTTATAGAAATGGGGTTTTTCCATGTTGGCCAGGCTAGTCTCAAACTCCCGACCTCAGGTGATCTGCCTGTCTTGTCTTCCCAAAGTGTTGGGATTACAGGCATGAGCCATCGCGCCTGTACTGTTTGTTTTTAGATGAAGTTTTGCTCTTGTTGCCCAGGCTGGAGTGCAATGGCGTGATCTCAGCTCACTGCAACCTCCTCCTCCTGTTTAATCAATTCTCCTGCCTCAACCTCCCAAGTAGTTGGGATTACATGCACGTGAGCCACATCACCCAGCTAATTAACTGATTTTTAAAATAGGGAGATTATCCTGGAATATCCAGGCAGACCGAATGTGTTCATAAGGATTCTTAAAAGTGGAAGACAGCCTGGGCAACATGGCGAGACCCCGTCTCTACAAAAAAATACAAAAATCAGCCAGGGGTGGTGGTACCTGCCTGTAGTCCCAGCTACTTGGGTGGCTGGGGCAGGAGAATCACCTGAACCAGGAGACGGAGGTTGCGGTGAGCCAAGATTGCATCACTACACTCCAGCCTGGGCAACAGAGCAAGAAGAAAGAAAGAAAGAGAGAGAGAGAGAGAGAGAAAGAAGGGAGGGAGGGAGGGAGGGAGGAAGGAAGGAAGGAAGGAAGGAAGGAAGGAAGGAAGGAAGGAAGGAAGGAGAGAGAGAAAGAAAGAAAGAAAGAGAGAAAGAAGGAAAGAAAGAAAGGAAGGAAGGAAGGAGGGAAGGAGAGGAGGGAGAGAAGGAGAGGAGGGAGGGAGGAAGGAAGGAAGGGAGGGAGGGAGGGAGGGAAAGAAGGAAAAAACAAAACAAAACAGGGCTCAGTGGCTCATGCCTGTAATCCTAGCACTTTGGGAGACCTAGGCGGGCGGATCACCTGAGGTCAGGAGTTCAAGACCAGCCTAGACAACATGGTGAAACCCCCTCTCTACTAAAAATACAAAAATTAGCCGGGCATGGTGGTGGGCACCTGTAATCCCAGCTACTCAGGAGGCTGAGGCAGGGAGAATTGCTTGAATCCAGAAGGCAGAGGTTGCAGTGAGCCAAGATTGTGCCACTGCACTGCAACCTGGGCGACAGAGTGAGATTTCTTCTCAAAAAAAAAAAAAAAAAAAAAAAAAAAAGGTGAGAGAGGGAGGCAGAAGAGGAGGTTGGAGTGATGGACATGAGAATTCAACTTGCCATTGCCGACTTTGAAGATGGAAGGGACCATGGGCTGAAGAAAGTGGGCAGCCTCTAAAATCTGGAAAAGAGAAGGGTATGGATCCTCCCTTAGAGCCTGCAGAGAGGAATATAGCCTGCTGACCCTTTGATTTTATCCCACTGAGGCGCGTGTCAGACCTCTGACTCCAGAACTTTAAGATAAGAAGTTTGTATCGTGTTCAGCCGTGACATTTGTGGTAATTTGTTACAGCAGCAATACAAATCTAATAGAAGCAAAGTATCTACATAATATTTTGGATTTCTTCTGCATAGGAAAGTTAGTTGTCTTTTCTCACTCATGTCTTCTGATCTTTAGGAAAGTTGTATTTTTGTTCTGGTGAATATATGTAAATGTATGCAATATACTCAGACTCAATTCTCGATTCCTTTAGACATTAGATTAGATGTTCGCTTCCTGCTATGAACAATGGTAAAATTAGTATGCTTTTCTTCCTTTCCTTTCCTCTATCATCTAATGCTAGCAATAAAATTATCTTTGCAAATCTTAATTTTATACTATAAAATATGCTGTATTGCATTCAACATACATACCTTCCCGACTTGACTGAGCTGTGTATTCCCAGGTCCCCTCCGAGCAACAGCCAGTGATTCTAGAAGTATTCTGGCCTTCCTTGGGCTTCCACCATGTAGTGGACCCCTGGGTCAGCAGCTGCCTCCTGGAAACTGGGTCAATGGTGGCCCCCCACCTTCACCATCAGCCTTAGCTTTCCATCCGAGTTGAGCAACCCCTACTTCTTTGGCCCCTCCCATTGTTAATGGGCTCAGCTGAAGCACAGCCTTGCGGGGCACAGGCTCTGACTTCTCCAGAAGATGCTAGGGGGAACCACAGAGCGTAGCTAACACAACAAAAGTTTACTACAAGTTCCTTGCAAGGGCTTTTGTTAATAAGCTGTCTTGAAGTCATGAAACTCCAGAGTCAAAACTGTATATGGACTCCCCAATGATTTCTCTAAATTGAAAAAGAAAATTAGTGTGAGTAAAGAGGTGTGTTATTAGACCAGAGGTAAGTATGAGATTGTATTAAGCCATCATGGTTCATAGTTATGGGCTAGTGGGAAAGATACTCAATTATAGCTAGGCGGTTTTGGTTCTTTAAAATTGTCTCCATTATGTAATTAGCACCTTTTAGTCAGCTCTCATGGACAATAACAGAAATTGCTGTATTCCTAAATCCTTTCATATGTTATCGTTGGAAATCACTCAATAGATTTTTTTTTCCTAAGTGTTTTATTTTCCTCTTCTGCTTTATTTGTTTGTTGATAGAGACAGAATACAAAAATAGCAAAACATACCTAAATAACTCGTGAGCCAAGGAAAGATTCACAACAGAAATGAAAACTGAATGACAATGAAGATATGACATAGCATAATGTGTGGAATATAGCTAACACAGTACTTACAGGGAAATTTATAGCTTAATAAATACATTAGAAAAGAAGAAATGGTTCTATCTCAAGAAGCTATAGGCCAGGCATGGTGGCTTATGCCTGTAATCCCAGCATTTGAGGAGGCTGAGGCAGCAGGATCATTTGAGGTCAAGTTCAAGAACAGCCTTGGCAACATAGTGAGATCCCATCACTATAAAAATTTTTTCAAAAACATTAACAGGCCAGGCATGGTGGCTCACACCTGTAATCCTAGCACTTTGGGAGGCCAAGGCAGGCAGATCACCTGAGGTCAGGAGTTTGAGACCCGCCTAGCCAACATGGTGAAATCCCGTCTCTACTAAGAATACAAAAATTAGCTGGGCCTGGTGGTGGGTGCCTGTAATCCCAGCTACTCGGGACGCTAAGGCAGGAAAGTCTCTTGAACCCAGGAGGCGGAGGTTTCAGTAAGCTGAGATCACATCACTGCACTCCAGCCTGGGTGACAAAACGAGACCCTATCTCAAAAAAAAAAAAAAAAAAAAACCCAGGCAAAGTGGTGCATGCCTATAGTCCTAGCTACTCAGGAGGCTGAGGTGCTCGAGCCCAGGAGTTACAGGCTGCAGTGACCTATGATGGTGTCACCACACTCTAGCCTGAGCAACAGAGCAAGACCCTGCCTCTTAAAAAAAAAAAAAAAAAAGGAAAAGAAAAGAAACTTTTTTTTTCTTTTTTCTGGTAAAAAGAATACCAGATAAAACCCAAAGAAAGCTGAAGAAAGGACATAATGAAGACAAGAGGCATGGCAGCTGCTGGGTTGAAACCAGCAGCTTGGGGTCCACATATCAAGAGAATCTGAAGAGGCTCTACTAGATGTAGCCAATACACCTTTGTCTTAGTCATTCACGCTGCTGTAACAAAATGCCACAGACTAGGTAATTTTAAAAGAACAGAAATTTATTTCTTTTGGTTCTGGAGGCTTGGGAGTCCAAGGTCTGGGTCAGCACTGGTGTCCAGTGGGGGCTGCTCTTTACTTCCAAGATGGTGCCTTGTTGCTGCATCCTCACCGGGTGGAATAGAGGGGTAAACTCTCTCCGCACCCTTGTTTATAAAGGGATTAATCCATTCATGACAGTGGGGCTCTCCTGACTTAATGACTTAATCATCTCCCAAAATGCCCACCTCTTAATCCCACCACAATGGGCATTATGTCTCAACATGAAATTTGGAGGGGACACCAGGACACCACATTTAAACCATAGCACCTTGTTTCTTTTCTTTTGTTTTTTTTATTTTTTTATTTTTTGAGACAGAGTCTCACTCTGTCTCCCAGATTGGAGTGAAGTGGCGTGATCTCGGCTCACTGCAAACTCTACCTCCCAGGTTCAAGCGATTCTCCTGCCTCAGCCTCCTAAGTAGTTGGGACTACAGGCGTGCGCCATCACACCCTACTAATTTTTGTATTTTTAGCAGAGACGGTGTTTCACCATGTTGAGCAGGCTGGTCTTGAACTCCTGACCTCAGGTGATCCGCCCGCATCGGCCTCCAAAAGTGCTGGGATTACAGGTGTGAGCCACTGTGCCCGGCCCTTGTTTCATCTTTTACCCTGTTTCAGAATTATCTTTCTATTGTAGATATGACCATCTACCCTCCTGCTTAAAGCTTTTCATGGCTTTTTATTGCTCATAGAACGAAGTCCGAGTAATTTTGCATGTTCAGGACTTTCAAAACCTTGCCTACCCTATCTTCCCAGCCATATTTCCTGTCCTTTTATTATCCCTGCAGGTGTCAGAGATGACTGGTGCTCCTCCAAAAATTTGTGCTGCTCATTCCATAGCATGGAGCTGCCTCTTAAAGATGGATTCTCATGCAAGGACTCCATTTCCCACCATCCTCAGGTCTATGTGTGGCCAGATGGCTAATGCTTTGCAATAGAATGAGAACAGAAATGACATGTATCACTTCTAGGCTGGAATTTTTAAAGCGGTTGGAGAATCCTCATTTTTGTTCTTCTGCTTCTTGCTACAGCCAAAGAGAACCAAGGTCCTACAGATGGCAGAGCCACCCAAGGGAAGTAGTCTGGGTCCCCAAGTCATTCCACAAAGAAAAGTTGCCTTGCTCGCCTCTGAGTTGGCTTCCTTTTTACCGTTTTTTTTTTTTTTTCCATGCAGAGACAAAAATAATCTGCTGCAGATTCTAGCTCACATTCTGCTAGTTTATTAACTGCAGCTCAAAGAGAACTCAGGCCAGGCGCCATGGCTCATGCCTGTAATTTCAGCACTTTGGGAGGCTGAGGGGGGCAGATCACTTGAGGCTACGAGTTCGAGACCAGCCTGGCCAACATGATGAAACCCTCTCTCTACTAAAAATACAAAAAAATAGCCAGGCATGGTGGCACACACCTGTAATTCCCAACTACTCAGGAGACTGAGGCAGGAGAATCACTTGAACCCAGGAGGCGGAGGTTGCAGTGAGCCAAGATCACACCACTGCACTCCAGCCTGGGCAACACAGTGAGACTCCATCTCAAAAAAACAAAAACAAACAAAAAAAAAAGAAAAGGAAAAAAGAGAACTAATGTTTATCATGAATCTAGCAAAAGTCATAGGCTTGATTCTCATGGGGATACTTCGGGTCACATGTGAATCCCTGAGCCATTCTCATGTCTCAGATGTTTTGGCCTGGCCTAGGTCACTGACCCACTTCTGCAGTTGAAGGTTGGAAAACACATAGCCTGGGCTTGGAGGAGACGTGTTTCCCCCAATAGCTATCGAGTATGCAAAAAGAAACACACCCATTCAGTGGGCTCAGGACTTAAAGAGAAAGTGTCGTCCTAAGGTTGTCTCAGGCCTTCTTCCAGGCACAGGGGCTAAATCCCCACACCACTCCTCCAGCAAAAGACTGGCTCTTGGCCTGGCGCTGTGGCTCATGCCTGTAATCCCAGCACTTTGGGAGGCCGAGGCGGGTGGATCACGAGGTCAGGAGATCGAGACCATCCTGGCTAAAACGGTGAAACCCCGTCTCTACTAAAAATACAAAAAATTAGCTGGGCGTGGTTGCGGGCTCCTGTAGTCCCAGCTACTCAGAAGGCTGAGGCAGGAGAATGGCGTGAACCTGGGAGGCGGAGCTTGCAGTGAGCCAAGATCGCCACTGCACTCCAGCCTGGGCGACAGAGCAAGACTCCGTCTCAAAAAAAAAAAAAAAAAAAAAAAAGACTGTGGCTCTTTTCTTCTCTGAGGGACAAGGAGAGAATCCATCTCTTGACCACGTACTCTTCATTTTTCCTCGATGCCCTTCTATGGAAATCAATGATGTCAGAGAGAGGTGGCCAGAGTTGCTGCTTCTTCCACCTTCATTTCCCTTCCACACCAGGCTGAGGCCCGACATTCTTCAAGAGGGTGGAAAGAACTCTGCGGCATAACATTTGATCTAAAACCTGAGGGATGACAAAGGAGCCGTGGGGAGACCATTGATAACCAAGGCACCGAGGTGAGAAGAAACACTGGATGTTGGAGGAAGGGAAGGAGGTCATTGTGGATGGATCAAGGGAGGCCAGGGAGTGGTCGGAAGGAGACAGGCTCAGAGAGGGAGGCAGAGGCCTGATCAGCAGGACCTTGTGGGCTGGGGCAGGAGTCTAGATTATTTTCTACTCGTGGTGGAAAGTTGTTGAAGAATTTTTAAATAGCATGATTTATTCTAGCTTTCCAGAAGTTCCCCTTTCTTACTATGGAGAGAATGGATTGGAAGGCACAAGACAGGAGTTAGGAGACCAGCTAGGAGACAAGCAATGCCAGAGGGTGGAGACTAGGATGGTGGCATCGGAGTGAAGACATGGTGGGCTGGCGTGGTTAGAGTTGAGAGCGTGTGACAGCGTGTGGAGGGGTGGTGAGAGAAAGGAAGGATCAAGCGTGACTCGGAGGTTTCTTGCTGCGGCTGCTGAATGAACGCTATTTATTGAAATGGGGAAGCCTGGGGCAGGGACATGGGGAAGGAGAGATTGAGGGGAAACATCCAGGCCTTTTCAGACTTACTGGGCTGTTTGTGAGACATTCAGATGAAGATACCAACAACTGGATCCGTAAGAATCTGGAACTCTAAGAAAATTTTGGGTTGCATTTATGACTTTGAATTCATGGGATTTAACACTAAGAAATGGGTGAGAGCTCCTTGGGACAGAACAAAGATGGAGAAGATGAAAAGGCCAGGGCCAAGCTCTGAGGAGGAGTTGAGGATGAAAATCAAAGGGGGAAGGAGTTCCACAGAAGGAAGAGTAAAGGAAAAAGTGAAAAGCGTGGCACGTATTGTAGAATATATTGAGGCTCTCAAACAAAGATCAGAATCACCTGTTGAGCTTGTAAAGCCCAGATTTCTGGGCCCAGAGTTTCTGACTCAGTGAGTCTGGGGTGGTACCCAGGAATTTGAATTTCTAACTAATTCCCAGGTGATGCTGATGCTGAGAGCCTGAGGACCACACTTTGAGAACCACTGACAGAGTGACACTTTCAGCATGTTTATTTATGAATGGGGACCAGAGAAGTAGAAGGGAGTGGGGATACAGGAGGATTCTTTAAGATGAAAGACAGAACACCTGCTTGCTGATGGAAGTGTTCCAGTAGAGTAGGGGAGATGAATGATGCGGAAGGGAAGGGGATAGGTGAAGGGACAGAGTCCTTGATAATTCAAAAGGGACCTGGGCTTGCATCATCATAAAGGCTTTGGCTTCTATAGGAGGATGGACATTCCTCCACAGTGGCAAGTGTGTACAGGTTTAGAGGAGTTGAGGTTGGAGACTGGGCCAGCTTCCATTAGGAGCTTCTATATTATCAGTAAAGAATGGAGAGCTCACCTGGAAGCTTTTATATTCTTTATTCTCAAGGAAGAATGAAGGAAGAGTGGAGAAAATGGTTGGGGAGATTTAAGGCAAGGGGGAAAGGCTATGAACTGGTTATCTTGGGGAGTGGGAAGTCAAGTTTCCTAACCTAGTGTAACAGAACTTTCTGGAATCATGGAAATGTTCCATAACCTGCATTAGTCACATGGGGCTGCTTGTATTTAACTTAATTAAAATTAAATAAGAATTTAGCAACAAGAATGTAGTTGCTTGGTCTCACTAGTTGCATCTCAAGCAGCTATGGTCTCACAGAGCACACAGTTGGCCCAGGAGCTGTGTTGGGTGTGTGCTGGAGGTCCTTGAAACCAGCCAGCCATGCTTTGCAATTTTCTTCCAGCAGTGCTCACCAGCTCTGCAGCAGGCCCAGAGAAGGTGAGAGATATAGGCCCCTCAGGGTGAGGTTTTTCCAGACAAGCAGGACAAAAGTAGAGAGGCCCAGAGCAGCAAGGGTATTGGGGAAGGAGAGATTATAATGCTGGGCTGGAAAACCTACACTAGGAAAGAACAGTGAGGTTGCAAGGGGTCTATCTCATGTAAGATTATCTTACTTTTATCTTCACTTTTTCTATAAACTCTATCTCAGGGATTAAATTGTTGATAAGGGGGAGTTTCATTTTATGCAAGTATTCCAGCTAGTGAAGAAGGAATGATAGAACCAGAGGATCAACACTCTATAAATTCTGGCCAGGTGTGGTGGCTCACGCCTGTAATCCCAGTACTTTGGGAGGCCGAGGCGGGCAGATCACCTGAGGTTGGGAGTTTGAGAGCAGCCTGACCAACACGGAGAAACCCTGTCTCTAGAAAAATACAAAAATTAGCCGGGCATGTCGGTGCATGCCTGTAATCCCAGCTACTCTGGAAGCTGAGGCAGGAGAATTGCTTGAAACCGGGAGGTGGAGGTTGCGGTGAGCTGAGATCACACCATTGCACTCCAGCCTGGGCAACAAGAGCGAGACTCCATCTCAAAAAAAAAAAAATCAATTTTGGAAAACACAAGGGACTAAGGGACTAAGGAACATGTTAGCATCAGACATATAGAATCAGTAAAATCCAGACTGGAAAATTCTTCTGAATAAACAACCTGCTTTCTTTCTTCCTTCCTTCCTTCCCTTCCCTGCCCTCCCCTCCCCTCTCCTCCCCTCCCCTCCCATTCCCTTTCCTTTCTTTTTTGGATGGAGTCTCACTCTGTTGCCCAGGCTGGAGCGCAGTGGCACGACCTCAGCCCACTGCAACCTTGGACTCCCAGGTTCAAGGGATTCTCCTGCCTCAGCCTCCTGAGTAGCTGGGATTACAGGTGCATACCACCATGCCCGGCTAATGTTTTTTATATTTTTAGTAGAGACAGGGTTTCACCATGTTGGCCAGACTGGTCTTGAACAACCTGCTTTCTTCAACAAATAAGTTGCAATGGAAAAAGAGATGGAGGGGGAACCTAAAAGAGATTCATGACACACATCAACAATAATTGTATTGTGGCTATATATTTTTAGAATACAAACTGAAATAGTAACAGATAAAATTATGCACCTGGGATATACTTCAGGATAATCCCAATGGATGCAGATATTTGCTGACTATCACAGCTGGTGGATGGGTACCTGGGGCTTCATTATACTATTCTACTTTATGTATATTTGAAATTTTTCATAATAAAAAGGTTAAATAGAAATAGCACTTCCTACACTAGATACCGTATCCAGATGGTAGGCTGCCTCTCTCCTTCCTTTCACAACCAAGCTTCCTGAAGGAATGATCTCTGCCACTTTTTCATGTCCTTACCTTCCATTCGGGGCTTTAGCCACTGCAGTCTTGAGTGCCTCCACCAGAACTAAGTTCTCCAGAACCTCTAAGCCAGGGGACACGTTTCTTTTCTTTTCTTTTTTTTTTTTTGAGACGGAGTCTTGCTCTGTTGCCCAGGCTGGAATGCAATGGCACAATCTCAGCTCACTTCAACCTTCGCCTCCCAGGTTCAAACGATTCTTGTGCCTCAGCCTCAGGAATAGCTGGGACTACAAGCACCTGCCATCATGCCTGGCTAATTTTTGTATTTTTGTAGAGATGGGGTTTCACCGTGTTAGTCAGGCTGGTCGTGAACTCCTGACCTCGGATGGTCTGCCCGCCTTGGCCTCCCCGAGTACCAGGATTACAGGCATGAGCCACTGCACCCGGCCCAGGGGACCCTTTTCTAATCTCAACTCCCTCACTACACCTTCCCTTCCAAACGCTCTCCAAACCAGGACAGCTGGAATCGGACAGCATAGGACTCACATGTCAGCTGGCCACACTCTGGCTTGATGTTCTCATTGGAGAGCCTCTCTAAGCCTCCATCTCCCCATTTCTAAAATGATGATAATAACTGTGTTTCCCTGTCCTGAGTATCAATTCCTGTGTAACAATCTACCCCAAAACTTATGGGCCTAAAACACTATTTATGATGATCTTTCATGGTTCTGGGGGTGAATGGTCTCAGCTGGGAAGCTATCCCTTGCCTCATGCAGTTACAGGCAGATGGTGCCAGAGGCTTGTGTCATCTTCACTTACATCCCTGGCCCTAGACTAGGGCGGCTGGAGCAGCTAGAGCTGGTCAGGCATCACTGTCTCCATGAGACCTCTCCCTGCAGCTGGCTTGCGCTTCCTTTCAGGATACTTGGACCTCTTATATGACAACTGGCTTCCCCCAGAGTGAGCACTCAGGGAGACAGGAGGCAGAAACTTCTGATTTTTTATAGCCCACAATGTGGTACAGCATCCCTTTTACTATATTCAGTTGGTCAAAGCTGTCACAGAAACTGCCAAAGTTCAAAAGGAGGGGACAGTGAAGTCCCAGGGAAAAAGTCTCAAAGTCATTCCGCCTTGAAATAAACCCCACCTTCTATTGTAAAAAGCTCTCTCTCTCTTTCTCTCCTCTCTTTCTTTTTTTTTTTTTTTAGATGGAGTCTCACTCTGTCACCCAGGCTAGAGTGCAGTGGCACAATCTCAGCTCACTGCAAGCTCCGCTTCCTGGGTTCACACCATTCTCCTGCCTCAGCCGCCCGAGTAGCTGGGACTACAGGCGCCCACCACCACACCCAACTAATGTTTTGTGTGTTTAGTAGAGACGGGGTTTCACTGTGTTAGCCAGGATGGTCTCGATCTCCTGACCTCGTGATCCACCTGCCTCGGCCTCCCAAAGTGCTGGGATTACAGGCGTGAGCCACTGCACCCGGCTCTCTCCTCTCTTTCACTCACTCTCTCTCTCTGCCAACATCCTTTAGATCAGAGTTTATCAAAATATGAATGTGT
Organism: Nomascus leucogenys; assembly: GCF_006542625.1. NCBI lineage: Eukaryota > Metazoa > Chordata > Mammalia > Primates > Hylobatidae > Nomascus > Nomascus leucogenys. The sequence goes on from NC_044393.1 coordinate 47,089,574, forward strand.
TAGATACTCATTTGGCTGCAAGAAGCAGCACTGGCTTAAACAATAGAAGGTATTTTCCCCTCATTATAAGCCTCTCATTATCACACCTCAGCCTCCCAAGTAGCTAGGACTACAGGTGCACACCACCACGCCCTGTTAGTTTTTGTATTTTTGGTAGAGATAGGGTTTCGCCATCTTGCCCAGGCTGCTCTCAAACTCCTGGGCTCAAGCAATCCTCCTGCCTTGGCCTCCTAAAATGTGATTATAGGCATGAGCCACTGCACCCACGTAATGTGATGTTTCAATACAGTATATAATGTGTAATGCTCGCATCAGGTAATTGGCATGCTCGTCATCTCATTTGTCATGTATTTATATTGGGAACATTTAAAATCCACTTTTCTAGCTATTTGAAAATATACGATAAATTATTGTTTATTATAGCCGCTCTATAGTGCTGTAGAACATTGGAACTTATTCCTCTTATCTAGCTGTGGTTTTGTATTCGGCAACCAGCCTCTAGGCATCGCCCCCTTCCTCTGCTTCCCAGCATCTAGTAGCTATTGATCTACCCTCTACTTCTATCAGATCAACTTTTTAAGCCTCCATACATGAGTGACAACATGGAATATTTATCTTTCTGTGCCTGGATTATTTCGCTTTTTTTTGAGACAGAGTTTCATTCTTGTCGCCCAGACTGGAGTGCGATGGCACGGTCTTGGCTCACTGCAACTTCCACCTCCCGGGTTCAAGTGATTCTCCTGACTCAGCCTCCTGAGTAGCTGGGATTACAGGTGCCCACCACCATGCCCGGCTAATTTTTGTATTTTTAGTAGAGACGGGGTTTCACCATGTTGGCCAGGCTGGTCTTGAACTCCTGCCCTCAGGTGATCTGCCAGCCTCAGCCTCTAAAAGTGCTGGGATTACAGATGGGAGCCACCACGCCCAGCCTGGCTTATTTCACTTAACAGAATGTCCTCCAAGCTTACTAATTTGCCACAAATGACAGAATTTTGTTCTTTTTTAATTGCTAAATAGTATTCCATTGTGTATATATACCTGGTCTCTCTCTTATAAGGATATTTATGTTGGCATTTAGAGCATCCCCTCCCAGATGATCCTGGATAATCTCCTCATCTCAAAATCCTTAATCCAATGACATCTGCAAAGACCCTTGTTCCAAATAAGGTAATATTCACAGTTTCCAGGAATCAGTGAATGGATATCTTTTGCCGGGAGAGAATGCATTTTTCAGCCTACCACAGTGGGAGTGAGCAAGGCGGAAGAGGATCAGCCTCTCTCACAGACAAAGCCATCTTCCTTTACAAGATATGTCGTTACAACACAAGAGTGTTGCCCCCAAATCCTTTTTCTGACACCATCTGTAGGATTTTAGCTCCATGGATGTAACTCCCATTCCATCACATGGCGGCCGTGAGAATGTGCCACTCACATCTCTGACTGCAGAAAATGCGATGGACCCAGGGCCTTGGCCACTGCACTCTGAACTGCCTCACTGCAGTGGGGGTGAGGCTGTGCTTTCCACGGGCTCCTCCAGCCAGTGCCTGAGCACAGTAGGGTAGTAAGGTAGGCCCATTATGGGATCCTCTGACAGATGGCCGGCTGAGGACTCCTCAAAGGCCTTGCTGAACCTGTCTTAGAACTGTCCTGCAGACTAAGATGCTGCCACCCAGACTCCCTTCCTTCCTTCCTTCCTGCTCTTCGCTGCTCCCTGGGGTCAGCCCTGAATCCCAGTCTGACCACTCACAAAACCTTCTTCTGGCTCCCTTCTCATTTCTCTCACAGACATTCCCCCTAGTACATTTCTTGCATGTTTAATCCCTTCTTGGCATCTGCTTCTTAGACGATCTACTTATACTTAACTTTTCATTAAATAAATGTATTTAAGAAGGAATTTTATATCGCTACTGTAGATAGGAAGCCAAAATCACTTGCCATAAATAGAGGGAAAGCTGAAAATGCATAGATATAGACCAACAAAATAATGTTATTAAATTTTAGCCAGTTACTCATTGCTTACTTGTCAGAGGGTCAAAGTCCGAGATTGGATTGCTCTTTAAAGGGAGTTTAGCCAGTGTTAGGAAGGTGTTAAAGACCTATTCACAGCTGGGTGCAATGACTCATGCCTGTAATCCCAACATTTCAGGAGGTAGAAGTGGATGGATTGCTTGAGATCAGGAGTTCAAGACCAGCCTGGGCAACATGGCGAAACCCTGTCTCTACTAAAAATACAAAAATTAGCCAGGTGTGGTGGCATGCACCTGTGGTCCCAGCTACTTGGGAGGCTGAGGCAGGAGGGTCACTTGAGCCCAGAAGGTTGAGACTGTAGTGAGCCATGCTCATGCCACTGCCTTTCAGCATGGGTGGCAGAGCAAGGCCCTGTCTCACTCAATAAATAAATAAATAAACCACAAAAAAAAAACCGTATTCACACCAAACTAAGACTTTCCCCCGAATCGAATCAGAAGTATCAACAGAGAATTAAGGAGAGAATAATTTTCTCATTTGGGGTTCCATGTTAACATTTACCATAGACCAGTAAATACTCCTCAAACAGACACATAGCCACACACGTTCAGTAAAGATGAGTTAATTGTTGAGGAAACCTTGTGGCAGGAAAACTATTGAAATATTAATTTGTGTTTTGTTCTAGTAGTAAGTTTTCCTCCATCAGCACCAATCAGGTAGCCGTTCTTCATGCTTTCTTGTCTTTGGGGGTCTGTGTGGAGAGAGCAGGGTCTTTTGAAGGCGCTTCTCTTGCAGTCTTCAAAGCAAGCTAAATTCATGAGTGGGGAAGAGAGGTGTGTGGACACAGGACCATGGAAGGACAGAAGGAGGTTGCTCAAGCTAGGGAGGAGGACAGAGGCTTGGGATCCAGAGAGCAGTGAGGATGCCCATTCCCCTCCTTGGGGACAGAGTCCAAGGTGGAGAGGGAAGAAGGTGGCTGCATGGCAAACCCACCACATCGGGACGGAGCCTTGGAGTAAAATTGAAGAAAACAAAATCAAATGACATTATCCACACACTTGAGTTTGTGCACCTGGATCCCTACATCTTAAATAATTCTTTTCTTCTTTTTTTGGGGGGGATGGAGTCTCCCTGTGTCTCCCAGGCTGGAGTGCAGTGGCGCAATCTCGGCTCACCACAACCTCCTCCTCCTGGGTTCAGGTGATTCTCCTGCCTCAGCCTCCCGAGTAGCTGAGATTAGAGGTATATGCCATGACGCCCAGCTGATTTTTGTATTTTTAGTAGAGACAGAGTTTCACCATGTTGGCCAGGATGATCTTGAACTCCTGACTTTGTGATCCACCCGCCTTGGTCTCCCCAAGTGCTAGGATTACAGGTGTGAGCCACTGCGCCCGGCCAATAATTCTTTCTTTTTCTTTGTTTGAGATGGAGTCTTGCTCTGTTGCCCAAGCAGGAGTGCAATGGCATGATCTTGGCTCACTGCAACCTCCGCCTCCCTGGTTCAAGCGATTCTCCCACCTCAGCCTCCCAAGTAGCTAGGATTACAGGCGTGCGCCACCATGCCCGGCTAATTTTTGTATTTTTAGTAGACATGGGGTTTTCACCATGTTGGCCTGGCTGATCTTGAACTCCTGACCTCAGGTGATCCCCCCCCAGCCTCCCAAAGTGCTGGGATTACAGGCCTGAGCCACTGCACCCGGCCAATAATTCTTATAATGACAATCAACTCACTCCCAAGCCATCTATTTACATTTATATTTTTATGGTGCCCCAAATGATGGCGATCTGTTGTTTTACATGTATATCTTCGATCTACAGAACCATACCCTCTGCCTCATGAGGGTCAGCTAAAACGTTATTGTGGCCTGGTGGCCTTTGGAGAACCAACTTGTGGTTTGTTGGGAAAGGACACACTGTGTTTTCCATGAGTCACTAGGAGAGCAGAGAAATAACAGGCTCCAACACAGTCTTGTGGACCCAGCCTTGCACTCTCCACTTTCCTCTGTTGGCATCATCTGCAGGCAATTGCTGGTGGCAGAGGTGGCTGCCAACCCTAAGCTTATATCACATCCTCTCCTCAACCTCAGAGGGATGGGAGTCTCCACAGCAGCTCACCTACACAACTGGCTCTGTTTGGATATCACATCTGTCCTTGAAACAATCGCCATGGCCAAGATGGTGGAGGGTTCTAATTAGCTGGGTTAAATTCCCACCTCTGCTAGGAGGGGTGGAACCGGCCTGTCCAGAACAGCATGAGAATAGGGAAGAAGCAATTTCCCAAGAAAATGAGAGTTCAGTTACTGGAAGATGAGGGATGAATGCCGGAGGGATGGGAAAACACCAGATATCTTTCTCATGTAAACTTCAGGCCGGTAGACCCTTCCTTTCCCACCCTTCCCCAGAAACAATCGTGCCCAGAGCATGCAGAGCTTGTTCACGTGGAGAAGACACTGATACCTTGTTCTTGGAAAATTCTGAGTGTGTTTACAAATTGAGGAGCCTCAGGAAAGGGGGTCCCCCACCTGGCATGACTGGGGGCCCTGATGGACACGCTGCCAGTTCCTGCTAAACTCAGAATGCACATTCTTAGAATCCTGTGTATTGGCTGGGCGTGGTGGCTCATGTGTGTAATCCCAGCATTTTGGGAAGCTGAGGAGGGAGGATCACTTTAGCTCAGGAGTTCGAGACCAGCCTGGCCAACACGGTGAAACCCCATCTCTACTAAAAATACAAAAGTTAGCCAGGCATAGTGGCCCGAACCTGTAATCCCAGCTAATGGGGAGGCTGAGGTGGGAGAATCACTTGAACCCGAGAGGCAGAGGTTGCAGTAAGCCAAGATCATGCCACTGCACTACAGCCTGGGTGGCAGAGTGAGAGTCTGTCTCAAAATTAATAAATAAATAAAAGATATTTGTATATCTCTAATGAGGGGCTTAAAAGCAGGGGCTCTTGACCTTTCTAAGCCTTTTTTTCTCACTTGTGAAATGGGTATGAAAAGAGTATTTCTCAGGCTGGGAGCGGTGGCTCAAGCCTGTAATCCCAGCACTTTGGGAGGCCAAGGCGGCCGGATCACGAGGTCAGGAGATCGAGACCATCCTGGCTAACACGGTGAAACCCCGTCTCTACTAAAAATACAAAAAATTAGCCGGGCGTGTTGGCGGGCACCTGTAGTCCCAGCTACTCGGAGGCTGAGGCAGGAGAATGGCGTGAACCCGGGAGGCGGAGCTTGCAGTGAGTCTAGATCGCACCACTGCACTCCAGCCTGGGGGACAGAGAAAGAGTCCGTCTCAAAAAAAAAGAAAAAAGAAAAGAGTATTTCTCTCCCACAAGGGCTGCTTAGGGAACAATATGCCCAGAGCATATTACCTAGTAGCTAGGTCACAGGGGCACTTGATTAACATTGGTCATTGTCTTTTTTTCTCTTTTTTGGAGACGGAGGCTTGTTGCAATGGTGCAATCGTGCCATTTCAGCTCACTGCAACCTTCACCTCCTGGGTTCAAGTGATTCTCCTACCTCAGCCCCCTGAGTAGATGGGATTACAGGTGCATGACACCACACCACCACACCTGGCTAATTTTTGTATTTTTAATAGAGACTGGGTCTCACCATGTTGGCCAAGCTGGTCTCAAACTCCTGACCTCAAATGATCCAACTGCCTTGGCCTCCCAAAGTGTTGGGATTACAGGCGTGAGCCACTGCGCCCAGTCTTGTTATCTGACAGTAGCATAATTCTTCATACAAGCACATACACAAATACGATACCATTTGATTTTCCTAGTGTGATGGTTAATATCAGATGTTGGCTTGATTGGATTGAAGGATGCCTAGATGGCTGGTAAAGTACTGTTTCTGGGTGTGTCTGTGAGGAGGTTGCCAGAGGAGACTGACATTGAGTCAGCTGACTGGGAGAGGAAGAACTCACCCTTGGCATGGGTGGGCACCATCTAATGGGCTGCCAGCAGGGCTAAAACAAAGCAGGTGGAGGAAGGTGGGATAAGCTGGCTTGCTGAGGCTTCTGGCTTTCATATTCCTCCCGTGCTGGATCCTCCCTTCCACTCCTCCTGCCCTTGGGCATCAGACTCCAGGTTCCTCGGCCTTTGAACTCTTGGACGTGCACCAGTGATTTGCCAGGGGCTCTCAGGCCTTTGGCCATAGACTGAAGGCTGCACTGTCAGCTTCTCTGCTTTTGAGGCTTTCAGACTGACTGAGCCACTATATCCCTAGAGCTTATCAGTAGCAGAGCCAGGTTTCAAAGCCAAGTCACTGGCCTTTCAATGCAATCTCCTTCTCATCCCCCACTCAATCGAATGCTGATCAGGAATATTGGAGGACTACCTGAAGTGAGCCTTCCAGAACAATACGGGCTCTTCATGCCAGTCTAAATAGTCTAGAACCACTGTCCAGTACAAATACAATGTGAACAGCCAGGCGCAGTGGCTCACACCTGTAACCTCAGCACTTCCGGAGACCAAGGCGGGCGGATGATGAGGTTAGGAGTTTGAGAGCAGCCTGGCCGACATGGTGAAACCCTGTCTCTACTAAAAATACAAAAAATTAGCCTTGGTGGAGGGCGCCTGTAATCCCAGCTAACTGGGAATCTGAGGCCAGAGAATCACTGGAACCCAGGAAGCAGAGGTTGCAGTGAGCTATTGCACCACTGCACTCCAGCCTGGGTGACAGCATGAGACTCCATCTCAAAAGAAAGGAAAAAAGGAAGGAAGGAAGGGAGGAAGGAAGGAAGGAAGGAAGGAAGGAGGGAGGGAGGGAGGGAGGGAGGGAGGGAAGAGAAAAGAAAAAAGAAGGAAGGAAGGAAGGGAGGGAGGGAGGAAGGAAGGAAGGAGGGAGAGAGGGAGGGAGGGAGGAAGGAAGGAAGGGAGGAAGGAAGGAGGGAAGGAGGGAAGGAAGGAAGGAAGGAAGGAAGGAAGGAAGGAAGGAAGGAAGGAAGGGACTATGTGAACCACAGGTGTAATATGAAATTTCCTAGTATCCGCATAAAAAGTTTTTTAAAGAGCCACACATGGTGGCATGGCCCTGTAGTCCCAGCTACTAGAGAGGCTGAAACAAGAGGATCCCTTGAGCCTAGGAGCTCGAGGTTGCAGTGAGCTGTGACTATGCCCGTGAATAGCCACTGGACTCCAACCTGGGCAACATAGTGAGATTCCCATCTCTTAAGAAAATTTAAAATAAATAAAACTTTAAAACATTGATTTTAATAATATATTTTATTTACCCTGATATATCCAAAACACTATCATTTCAACATGTAAATGAATATACAAACAGTTAATGTTTTACATTTTTTTCATATTAAATACTTGGAATCTGGTGTGTATTTTACCCTTATAGCACATCTCATTTCAGACTACCCACCTGTCAAGTGCTCAATAGCCAGTAACCACATATAACCAACTGCAGTTCCTATTTGGACAGTGCAAGACTAGAGGCAGATTAGGCATAAATTTAGGACACCAGAAAAACAGGAGGAAAAGGAGAGGGGCTGAGAAAGAGAGAGAGACAAAGAGAGAGATTCTGCTTTGATGAGTTTAACCAGAACCTTGCAAAATAGCCTAGAAAGTGGAGATTTAAGATAAGCATAGGCTGGGCACAGTGGCTCACATCTGTAATCCCAGCACTTTGGGAGGCTGATGTGGGCAGGTCACCTAAGGTCAGGAGTTCGAGACCAGCCTGGCCAACATGGTGAAACCCTGTGTCTACTAAAAATACAAAAATTAGCCAGGTGTGGTGGCACACGCCTCTGATAGGGGAGACTGAGGCAGGAGAATCGCTTGAACCCAGGAGGTGGAGGTTGCAGTGAGCTGAGATCGCCCAGGCTGGGTGACAAGAGTGAGATTCCATCTAAAAAAAAGACAAGTACATATTTTGTGGTTTAGCATTGTTTTTATTTTGAATTACGATGGGGTAGGGACGATGAGACACCATGATCTTGTCCTCGATCGGAAGACAGCTGAAGGTCTTAATGCTGTCCTAGGACACCAATGGCAGAATCGATGACCCAAGATGTGGCAGCAGAACCCACTGTAGCCAGCTCAATCAGAAAAGGAAGGTGTTAAACACTGCTAGGTAGCTCATGGAATCTCGGGAGATGGAGACTCCATCCTGGAAGGAAGCGTCCTGAATCGATGCTCAAATTAAAGTGCAGGCCACTCCTGCGAGGGCGTCTGTTTCTGCCATCTCTGGCCAGGATGCCTGAGTAACTAACTACCATTCTTGCTGAGTACAGGGCTCGACCACCAGGAACCTGGCCACAGCACCCTCCAAGCTTCGGAGGTCTCTCTCCATCACCCTTGCCCCAGCAGACACTGGCAGCTCATCTTGGTTCATGTTGTTTATGTTGCTTGTTTTTAACTGGAGTCTATGGGAAAATCCCAGTCATAGAACCTGGGTCACGTGCTTGCACTCAGTAGCATGGAGTCTGGGAAAGTAATTTGCAGACTCTGTTGTGAGGAAGTTAACTCATAAGTGGGAAATTGCCCAAGCATAAAGGTGTGCAGCAGGTTCCTATAAGCATGATGCATGCCCACTAGGCTAACTGATTGGGTTTTCTCTTTTAAAAATTATTGTGACAGCCGGGCACAGTGGCTCACGCCTGTAATCCCAGCACTTTGGGAGGCTGAGCTGGGTGGATCACCTGAGGCCAGGAGTTCGAGACCAGCCTGGCCAAAATAGTGAAACCCTGTCTCTACTAAAAATACAAAAATTAACCCGGTGTGGTGGTGGGCGCCTATAATCCCAGCTACTCGGGAGGCTGAGGCAGGAGAATCTCTTGAACCCGGGAGGTGGAAGTTGCAGTGAGCCAAGATCATGCCATTGCACTCCAGCCTGGGCAACAGAGTGAGACCTTGTCTCAAAAAAAAAAAAAAAAAAAATTATTGTGACAATACACAAAAAGAGAAAGTAACCTATGGAATAGGAGAAAATGTTTACAAATCATATATTCAGTATGAGCATACCCAAAATAAATAAGGAAGTCATGCAACTCAATAACAAAAAAACCCCAAATAACCCAATTAAAAAATGGGCAAAGGACATGAATAGACATTTTTCCAAAGAAGACATACAAACTGGCTTGACAGGTACATGAAAATGTAGCCAATATCACTAATCATCAGGTAAATGCAGATCAAAACCACCATGAGATATCACCTCACAACTGTTATGGTGACTATTATCAAAAAGGCAAAAAATAACAAGTGTTGGCAAGGATGTGGAGAAAATTGTTGGTGGGAATGTAAATTGGTACAGCCATTGTGGAAAACAGTAGGGAGGTTTCTCAAAAAAATAAAAATAGAACTACCATATGATCCAGCAGTCTTACTTCTGGGTATATATCCAAAGGAAATGAAATCAGTATCTCGAAGAGATATCCCCACTCCTGTGCTCACTGCAACATTATTCACAGTAGCCAAGATATGGAAACAACTGAAGTGTTCATCCACAGATGAATGGATAAAGAACATGTGTATATATTATATAGTGTATATATATATATATTTTTAATTAATTAATTTTTTTTGAGATGGAGTCTCACTCTATCTCCCAGCCTGGAGTGCAATTGCGTGATCTCCACTCACTGCAACCTCTGCCTCCTGGGTTCAAGCCATTCTCCTGCCTCAGCCTCCCGAGTAGCTGGGATTACAGGCATGAGCCACCACTCCTGGCTATATTGTATTTATTATATATAATATGTATTTCCTTTGGATATATACCTTTCTTTTGTTAATATATAATATATAAATGTAAAATATATATATATATAATATACATATCTAACGGGATGTTATTCAGCCTTAAAAAAGAAGGAAATTCTGCCATTTTCTACAACATGGATGAACCTGGAGGACAAGAAATACAGATATTGCATGATCTCACTTACATGTGGAATCTTAAAAAGTCAAATTCATAGAAGCAGAAAGTAGAAGCGTGGTTACCGGGGGATGGGGTGGGGGAAAAGGGGTGATGTTGGCCAAAGGTTACAAACTTTCAGTAATTAGATGAATAAGCTCTAGAGATCTAATGTACAGCGTAGTGACTATAGTAAATAATACTGTATTGTATACTTGAAATTTGCTAATGGAGGAGATCTTAAGTATTCTCACCACACACATACACACATACACATTTACCTCTGTGAGGTGATGAATATGTTAATTAGCTTGACTAAAGTAATCATTTCACAATGTATATGTATAGCAAAACATCACCTATACCTTGAATATATACAATTTTTGTCAATTATACCTCAATAAAAATTGTCATAAAATATGTCTTACAGACAAGAGTATATATTATATATAGGTATATATTTTATATATATATACATATATATATAGTGAAATAATAATAATTATTCTGGCTGGGCACAGTGGCTCATGCCTGTAATCCCAGCACTTTGGGAGGCTGAGGTGGATGGATCACCTGAGGTCAGGAGTTTGAGACCAGCCTGACCAACCTGGTGAAACCCCGTCTCTACTAAAAATACAAAAAATTAGCCTGTAATCCCAGCTACTTGGGAAGCTGAGGGTAGGAGAATCCCTTGAACATGGGAGGCAGAGGTTTCAGTGAGCTGAGATCACGCCATTGCACTCCAGCCTGGGCAACAAGAGCCAAACTCCATCTCAAAATAATAATATTAATATTAATAATAATAATAATAATTGTTCTTACTTTCCTGGTTTAGAAATCCAACATTATCAGCCTGAAACCATAGCCTCTCTTTTTCTTTCCTTGGGATTTTTGTTGAACTTTTTTGGAAACCCAGCCTGTCTTTGTCTTTCCTTGGGATTTTTGTTGGTTTTTTTTTTTTTTTTTTGTGAAAGTAATGATTCTTATTGTCAAAACAAGAGATCATAATAGAAAACACAAATAAATTAATGGTTTTCATAATTTTAGACTCCAGGTCCTCTCTGTGGAAAGTTCAGCTTCTTATTCAGAGAAGATACTATCCACAACAAAAAACAAGTATTTGAGACAGTGTTCAAGACAATGACTGAACTTATACATGGTAAGGAGAAATAAAAAGGCAGTTTCAGCCAGGCATGGTGGCTCACGCCTGTAATCCCAACACTTTGGGAGACTGAGGCGGGCAGATCTCTTGAACTCAGGAGGTTGGGACCAGCCTGGCCAATATGGTGAAACTCCATCTCTACTAAAAATACAAAAATTAGCTGGGCGTGGTGGTGTGTACCTATAGTCCCAGCTACTTGGGAGGCAGAAGCAGGAGAATTGCTTGAATCCGGGAGACGGAGGTTGCAGTGAGCCAAGATGGCACCACTGCACTCCAGCCTGGGCAACAGAATGAGACTCCATCTCAAAAAATAAATAAATAAAATAAAAAGGCTGTTTCCCTATTTCCTTTAGTGTGTGTGTTTTGCATAAAGGGATGAGGTTCATTTTGGTGAAAAATGCTTTCATACAGAAAATTTTGAATTCTTTCGCCTCCCCCACCGCAGACTTTTCAGGCCCTGAACTGATCAAGGAAGTAAAAATAAGGTAACACTGGTTTCACACAAACCTCAAGACTATAATCTAACTGTACCTACCAACTTCTTTACTTTAAAGGAAGTTTAAAGTCCATTTACCTATATCAAATCAGTAGACTAAATTATCTCCTTTAGGAAGTTTTTAACCGAACTGGAATTAACTTAATCTCACTTTAAAGTGAAAGACAGGCTTTGCAAGACTGACCAGTGTTTGTTCTGTGGCAAAGAAAGAGAAGCATGCCTCCTCCAGGACTGGCCTAACAGGTACCACATGAAGAACTGGCTGCAGAACAGTAATCCATTAGATATACCAAAAAGCAATGGGACTCAAGGTTCAGCCTAGAAAGAGGGGTTGCTGCCAAGTCTGGCTCTTACCAGACAACCCAGGTCCCAAACAGACCTTAGGTCCCCTAACTGAGAAGCCTGGAGCACAGCGTCAGCAGTCAACAGGGCCAGAGTCGTCTCAACGAGTCAGTGAGCTTTGTTGAATTTATTTTTAATTTTTTTTAGTAGAGACAGGGTTTCGCCATGTTGGTGAACTCCTGGCCTCAAGTAATCCACCCACCTTGACCTCCCAAAGTGCTGGGATTACAAGCGTGAGTCACCGCACCTGGCCATTTTGTTGAATTTTTTTATTGACATATGATAGTCGTACATATTTTGGGGATACCTGTGATATTTTGATAGATGTATACAATGTGTGCTGATCAAATCAGGGTAATTGGGAAATTCATCACATCAAACATTTATCTTTTCTTTGTGTTGGGACACTCCTTGTGTATACCCTTTCCTCTCCCCCTGGTGGTCACTACTATCCTGACTTTTGTTATTAGTCATTTTCCTACTGTAACTAATGATGATTTAAATTATTAATTTTGAGATACTACAAATTCATTTGTATTTTTAGTAGAGTTGGGGTTTCACCGTGTTAGCCAGGATGATCTCGATCTCCTCACCTTGTGATCCACCTGCCTCGGCCTCCCAAAGTGCTGGGATTACAGGCGTGAGCCACCATGCCCAGCCTTTTTTTTTTTTTTTTTTTTTTTTTTTTTTTTTTTTTTTGAGATGGAGTCTTGCTCTGTTGCACAGGCTGGAGTGCAGTGGCGGGATCTCGGTTCACTGCAACCTCTGACTCCCGGGTTCAAGCAATTCTCTTGCCTGAGCCTCCTGAGTAGCTGGGATTACAGGTGTGCACCACCATGCCTGGCTAATTTTTGTATTTTTGTAGAAATCGGGTTTCACCATGTTGGCCAGGCTGGTCTTGAACTCCTGATCTTGAGGGATCTGCCCACCTTGACCTCCCTAAGTGCTGGTATTAGAGGCCTGAGCCACCGCGTTTGGCCTGTTGCTTAATGGTTTTAACACATATGTTTGTATTCCTAAATAGCCTATTGTTCACTTTTATGTGTTTAAAAAATAGTTTGAATATTATAATTTTTTTGTAATTTACTTTTTTCATTCAACTATATATTTGATTGTGTGGCTTTATTGATGTGTGTGGCTGTGGGGCCATTTATTTTTATTGCATAAATTTATCACAATGTATTCATCCAATTAGTTATTGACAGATATTTGGGTTGTGTCTTTTATTTTTAGGTTGAGTTTTTATTTTTCAGAATATTATGAATGATGATATTATGAATATTCTTGCCTGTGACTCTTGGTTCACTAATGTATGACTTTTTCTAGATTAAAAATGTGGATTGGAATTTCTGGCTCAATTTTACTAAATAAAATCAAACCTATTGCTTGGTGCCCTCACCAATACTTGGTATTTTCAGACTTCTGGATTTTGTCAGTCTGATATAAAACAGTATTTCATTGTTATTTTAATTTGCATTTTCTTGTTTATGAATGAGATTGAGCATCTTTTATATGTATGTTTATATATTCATGTTTTCCTGGGAATGCCCGTTCATGTCTTTTGCCATTTTTCTATTGAGTTTGTCTTTTTTAAAAAAATTGATTCATAAGAGTTCTTTATATATTCTGGATTCTAATCATTTGTAAGAGAAATGTGTTGAAAAAGTTTTCTCAGCTTATTGTTTAGCATATCATTCCCCTTATTGTGTGTTTTGATAAAGACATTCTTAATTTGTCTACAGTTAAATTTATCAACTTTTTCTTTTCTTTTCTTTTGAGACAGAGTATAGCTCTGTCGCCTAGGCTGGGGTGCAGTGACATTATCTTGGCTCACTGCAGCCTCCGCCTCCCGGGTTCAAGCAATTCGCTTGTCTCAGCCTCCTAAGTAACTGCGACTACTGGTGCGCGCCACCACTCCCGGCTAACTTTTTGTATTTTTAGTAGAGACGGGGTTTCACCATGTTGGCCAGGATGGTCGCGATCTCCTGACGTTGTGATCTGCCCGCCTTGGCCTCCCAAAGTGCTGGGATTACAGGTGTGAGCCACTGTGCCCGGCCCCAAGCTTTTTCTTTTCTTTTTTAAGTTCACAATTCTTCAAGGTGGAAACACTTTTTCTTTTGTGGTTTATTTTTTGGGTCTTATTTAAGAAATTCTTTCTTATCCTGTGGTCATAAACATATTCCTCTACATTGTCTATATACATATATGTGTATATGTATTCACACACATCTAAATGTTTAATCCACCAGAAACTGATATGTGTGTTATTCAGTTTCCTTTATTTTTCCCAAACGGATAACCACTTGTTCCAATTCCATGTATTGAATATGACATCTTTCCCAGCTGCACTGCATACCCTGTCTCATAAATCAATGCACACACATGTGTGGGGCTGTTTCCAGGCTCTCTCTCAGGTACCAGTGGTCCCTCTGTGAATGAAAACCACATCATTTTAATTACTATTGATATCTGATTGATCGAGCCTACACACCTTGTCCTTCAGGAGTGTTTCGACTCTCCTTTCACATAAATTTTGAAAGAAATTTATCGTGTCCCACAAAAAGACTGTCAAGTATTTTTTTTTAATTGTATTACATCTATAGATGAATTTGGAGATTTTGGGCCTCTTTGATTCTGAATCTTCCAATCCATTAATATGGTAAAACTTTCCATTGATTAGTGTCTTCTTTAATGTCTTCCAATAAAGTTTTGTTGTTGTTGTTGTTTGTTTTTTAGATGGGGTCTTCTTTTCCGTGGCCCAGGCTGGAGTGCAGTGGCGCCATATGGGCTCACTGCAACCTCCACGTCCTGGGCTCAGGTGATCCTCCCACCTCTATCTCCCGAGTCTCTGGGACTACAGGTGCACACCGCCATGCCCGGCTACCAATAAAGTTTTCTAATTTTATATACAAAGAGCTTGCACAATATTTTTAAAAAATCAATTGCAAGGGACTTTGTATTTTTGTTGTGTTTTAAATCATTTTTTCATTAGACTTTTTATTTTTCTGACTGTTGCTGGCATGTAGAAATTTAATTGACACTCAAACCTTACACACTCAGATTCTTTCTTTTTTTCTGTTTTTTTGTTTTGAGACCTAGTCTCACTCTATCGCCAGGCTGCAGTGCAGTGGTGTGATCTCAGCTCACTGCAACCTCCACCTCCCAGGTTCAAGTGATTCTCCTGCCTCAGCCTCCCGAGTAGCTGGGACTACAGGCATGCTCCACCACGCTCAGCTAATTTTCGTATTTTTTAGTAGAGACGGGGTTTCGCCATGTTGGCCTGGATGGTCTCGATCTCTTGACTTCGTGATCTGTCCACCTTGGCCTCCCAAAATGCTGGAATTACAAGCATGAGCCACTGTGCCCAGCCCACACTCCCATTTTCTACACTGCAACCTTGCTAAACTCTCTTATTAATCCTAGTAATTTATCTATAGATTCTTTTGGGCTTTCCATAGACAATGATACTGACTATAAACAATAGTAGTTTTGTTGTTTTCCCTTATAATCCTTATACTCTTATTTCTTCTTTTTTGCCTTGCTGTACCTGCAAGGAAGCAATCTAATGTGAGTGGGGTGGTGAGAGCAGGCACCCTTGGCTTGTGCTTGGGTGCTTTTTCCACTGGTGAGTTCAGTGGGTAAAAATACATCATTTTCCTAATATTGTACTATACTTCAATTAAAAGTTTAGGGTGGGCGCGGTGGCTCACGCTTGTAATCCCAGCACTTTGGGAGGCCAAGGCAGGCGGATCATCTGAGGCAGGGAGTTTGAGATCAGCCTGACCAACATGGAGAAACCCCGTCTCTACTAAAAATACAAAAAATTAGCCAGACGTGGTGGTGCATACCTGTAAATCCAGCTACTCGGGAGGCTGAGGCAGGAGAATCGCTTGAACTCAGGAGACAGAGATTGCGGTGTGCCGAGATCGTGCCATTGCACTCCAGCCTGGGGAACAAGAGCAAAACTCTGTCTAAAAAAAAAAAAAAAAAAAGTTTAAATAAAGTTTCCTTAGGAATATTTTCGCAACACCTTACCCTCTCCTTATTGCTGTGTGCTCCAGGGATGCCACTGAGCAGGTTTGTACCTGCCTCCTTTCAACCTGACTATATATTACTGGAGAAAAGAAGTCTTAAGTGAGGGTGCAGATGGCTGCGTTGAAGAATTTGAAGAACTACCAGGGGGAGGGAGTACAGAGGGAGTCTCAGCAGCCCTGGATGACAGAATAAAAGGGGAGATGGAAGGGCAGGAAAGCAGATTTCCACAAGCAGAAAGAAAAGCTTTCTAGCATCACTGTTGTCTAACCGGAGAATAGGTTGCTTTTTGAGGCAGTGAGCTTCCCAGCACTGGAAGTATTCAAGCAGGACTAGATACACACCTACCAATGATGCCGTACAGACCCCTCACCCTCAATATTGGGTGGGATATGGACCACATTATGTCTCTGTCTCTTCCAACTTCAGTCTTGAGATTTGTAAAGAATTGGATTCATTTCTTCTTTTTTTAAAATTGAAATTGTTTTTATTAACATCTTGTGTGTGTTTTTAAGTTCTGATATTCAACTTTGACTATGACCAAAATGTCTATACTTAAAGAGGTAACAAGGTATTTAACACATTGTGTAATATGAGCCAGATAAATTGCTTTCATAATGAGGGCTCCGTCCAAATAAGGCAGAGGCCACGATCCCAGGTGGAAGGAATGGAAATGAATCTATTTCAAGGCCAATAGCTACACCCAGAATTCACTCAACTCTACCAAACGTACCTGCACTGTCTCAGCAACACATCTCTACAGTTTGACAAGACAATCGAAAGTACATTTTGTACTTCATGTAATAAGAGGCTCAGATATAAATGTCTACTTTTATATATTTTTAACTTATGCACATCGTTTGCTATTTAATAAATAGGTTAAACTGACTTTGTTGCAAATGAGATATGAGGATGTGCATATGAAGAATAATTGGGCTGGGAGCAGTGGCTCACACCTGTAATCCCGGCACTTCGGGACGCTGAGGCAGGTGGATCATGAGGTCAGGAATTCGAGACCAGGCTGGCCAACATGGTGAAACCCCGTCTCTACAAAAAATACAAAAATTAGCCAGGTATGGTGGCAGGCGCCTGTAATCCCATCTACTCGGGAGGCTGAGGCAGGACAATCACTTGAATCCAGGAGGCAGAGGTTGCAGTGAGCTGAGATCGTGCCATTGCACTCCAGCCTGGGCAACACAGTGAGACTTTTTTTAGACAGAGTCTTGCTCTGTCACCCAGGCTGGGATGTAGTGGGGCAATCTTGGCTCACTGCAACCTCCGCTTCCTAGGTACAAGTGATTCTTCTGCCTCAGCCTCCCGAGTAGCTGGGATTACAGGCGTGCACCACCATGCCCAGCAAATTTTTGTATTTTTAGTAGAGATGGGGTTTCACCATGTTGGCCAGGCTGGTCTGGAACTCCTGACCTCAGGTGATCCGCCTGCCTCGGCCTCCCAAAGTGCCGGGATTACAGACGTGAGCCACAGCGCCCAGCGGAACTTGAATGGTACTTAGTTTCTCATAGCCTATTTTCCCTCCTTCTTAAAAAATGGGACAAATGATATTACCAAATGAATGTAAATAAAGGTATTTAGGAAATAATGTGAAAAAGCTTTAAAGCATTATTTACTTTTTCTTTTATTTTTTAATTTTAGATTTGGGGGTACATGCTCAGGTTTGTTACATGGGTAAATTGCATGATGCTGAAGTGTGGGCTTCTAATGATCCTATCTCCCGAATAGTGAACACAGGCCGGTTGTGGTGGCTCATGTCTATAATCCCAACACTTTGGGAGGGCGAGGTGGGCGGATCACTTGAGTTCAGGAGTTCGAGGCCAGCCTGGCTAACGTGGCAAAACCCCATCTCTACTAAAAATACAAAAATTAGCCAGGTGTGGTGGTGCATGCCCGTAGTCCTCGCTACTTGGGAGGCTGAGGCACGAGAATTGCTTGAGCCCAGGAGGCAGAGGTTGCAGTGAGCTGAGATCTCACCATTGCACTCCAGCCTGGGGACAGAGGGAAACTCTGTCTCAAAAATAAAATGAAAATAAAAACAAATAGTGAACATAGTACCTGACAGGTAGTTTCTCAAGCCTTTCCCCCTTTCTCCCACCCCACTTTTGAAATCCCCCGTGTTAACTGTTCCCATCTTTGAATCTGTGTGTACCCAATGTTTAGCTCCCACTTCTAATTGAGAACCTACAGTATTAGATTTTCTGTCTCTGAGTTAATTTGCACCAGATAATGGCCTCCAGGTGCATCCATGTTGCTGCAAATATGTGATTTCATTCTTTTTGTGGCAGCATAGTATTCCATGGTGTATATGTACCATATTTTCTTTATTCAGTCCACCACTGATGGGCACCTGGGTTGATACTATGTCTTTCCTACTGTGAATAATGCTGCCATAAACACACAAGTGTTTATTGGTAAAGCGATTTATTTTCCTTTGGTTGTATACCCAGTCACTGGATTGGTGGGTCCAATGGTAATTCTATTCTTAGTTCTTTGAGAAATCTCCAAACTGCTTTCCACAGGGGCTGAATTAATTTGCATTCTCACCAACAGCGTATAAGCTTATAATAGCAGTGCAAGAAAAGGAGAATCGGGTTCATTTCTCATCCTGCTTTCTGGGATACTCTATCAACTCCTCTCATAATACTTAGAAAACCAACCTTACAATGGAGACAAGTTAGCCAAGATAAAAGCTGGTTCTTTGTATATGTTAATAATTTTGATAGACCCCATCACGTCTGATCAAGAAAAAAGAGAGAAATAAAACACATTAAAATTCCTTTCTCCTCAAGAAGCACCCAGCAAATATAGTAGGTGTGCATCCAACGATCATAGAATAAAAGTGTTGTTATCCTGTTAAGTCTTCATCCCCAAACCTATAAAGGTTGCATTGCTTTGGAGGTTTCTAGCCTTATACCTCATCATCCTATAATCTTTTAAAATAATACAAATAGGCAAAGTAGTCAAGGCACTCACTGGTTTGAAATCCAGTGAAAGAAAAAAAAAGCTTTGTTAATGGAGTTGACAGCCTCTTCTGTATAATTGGGAGTGCTGAACGAAGTTCTGAAGATTTTTAAAGACTAGGAATAGTTCTGTAACTTCATAGTTGTACTTTATTTTTACTCTTCCATTCACCCAAGCTCCTTCTTTCTAGCAAATCCCGTTTGTTGGCGGATACAAATACATCTGCAGAGTCTCCCGGAAGCTGCCCCATCAGCCTCATAGACAAGAAGCCTTGTTTTCCTGCACCGCTACAGAAATGTCTTCCTCCTCCTCCTCCTCCCGCTCACCGGGATCAAAGTCTTTTTCGTCCTTAGCTGGTTTTTCTTAGAGAAAAGCTGGAGTTCAGAGTTCAGTCCGGAGAGGGTGACTCCTTGAGGGCAGACCTAGAGGCGCCGCGCACCGGTCCCGCCCGCAGCCCCGGCAGAGCTGCGCCCCGGCTCCCTGCGCCGCGCGAGTCCGCCAGTAGCGCCGAGAAATCCGTTACCAGGCGGTTGTGTCCCCAAGGGCCATTCAGGGCGGAAGGGAACAGGGAACACCGCTGTATTGATTCCCGGGCCCTGTAGGCTGGGAGCTCGGAGGGTCAGGTTACAGACAGGTGAGGCTGGCTGTTGGGTGAGCCGTGGGCTCCAGGGCATCCCTGACCAGACGCGCCCCCGCAGCACCCGGCAGCTGGCACACGTCTGACGACCTCCTGGAGGAGGGCGACCGCAGCGACACAGGAGGCTGTGCCGGTTGTCCTGGGCGCACCCGAACAAGGCCTTGGGAAGGGCAGCGCGCCCCGCAACGTGAGCACAACTGCCTTAGAAACTTGGCATATTTTACCAACTCCCCCTCCTTCTCCCCCCTCCCCTCCAGGCATAAAGGTTGATAGGAACAAACAGATATAATAATAAATGCAAAGCTTTCCTACCTCCCCATTAGGGGCGGCGAGAAGAGGTAGCCAATGTTCACTATGCTAGCTTCCTGGAAAGGTATTTCCCAGTCTCAGAATTTGGGGATCGGGTGGTCAGGGGAGGCAATGGTGGGAGTGGGCGAGGATTGGGGGCTTGTTTTGAAGCTGCATTTGCATAATATGCTCCTGGCTTTTGTTTCTATTGTGTGTTTACTTGGGGTGAGGGGGCTCTCGGGGGTGCAACGTCTTGTGAGGAGAAGCTGCTTTGGCGGGGCAAGCCTTGTTTTTCTTAGATTCTATGATACTAGTCAGAAAAATAGCATGTTCTAAAGATGCCGAATTTTAAAATTTATTTTTACTGCTTATGGGGGGGGTGTTGTAGTTGATGGATAGCTTAAGCCCCTAAGCCCCCAGCCCCCCATTATTAATAATCAGAGTTCTTGGAAGTCTCCCGCCGCCTCCCCCTTCTGACCGCCCAGATTTCATCAAGCCCCAGGAAGGCTCCACAAGGTTCAGAGGAACTGAGCCATTTTCTGGCTCGTCGAAGACAAATCCACCGGGCGGGGGAGGGGGGCAACTCGCGGGAGGCCCCAGCTCACCGGAGGGGTGCCCTGGGAGGCGAACCTGGGGTTTATCTCGAAGAGCTCACCTCGAGGTGCAGGTGATGGGGGAATGGTGCGGGGGTTGATTAAAAAATGTTCTTCCTTTCTTAAAAAGAGGAGGGGGAAGAACAGACTTTAAATTCTTTTGCAAACATTCATGCCTAAGGAAGGGCTGGAACAGGCAGCCCCGGCCGCCGGAACCGGTCGGACAGGTAGCGAGCTTGTTGACACCGTTATGTTGCAGGGCGCATGCTCACTCCCAAGTTTCCTGGTGCCTTTTCTATTCCACCTTATGAAACTTTTTCCCCGGCGTGGTCTCGCTCGCGATTTAAAGCATAGGTGTCGCCGAGCCGGGAGGCTGGGAGTCGCCAGGCGTGCGGGGGAGAGGCCTGGGCCGCGCCGCGGCGGGGGGTGGAGGAAGAGGGCAGGCGAGGCGGGAAGGTGGGCTCTGGCCGCCGGGAGCCGGGGACCGAGCCGCCGCCGTCGCCCCTAGCGGGGAGCAGCCGGGAGGAGGGGGCCGCAGTCGGGAGAGGGGACCCCACCATGCCCAAAGTCTTCCTGGTGAAGAGGAGGAGCCTGGGGGTCTCGGTCCGCAGCTGGGATGAGCTCCCGGATGAGAAAAGGGCAGACACCTACATCCCAGGTGAGCGCGCGCGGGGGCCGGGCCTGGGCGCTGGGCTCCCGGGGTGGGGGAAGGGGTGGCGGGTCTTCTCTGCTCATCGGCAGGGGCGGGCTCCCCACCTCATCCCCCTCTTCCGGGGGGCACGCGGGGGTCTTCTAGGCGGGGTAGGGTGGGCAATGAGGGACTGGGATGCCCTGGACTCTAGGCGCCCCCTTCCCCGTAGTGGGATCCTCTAATTGCCCGGCGGCGGGACCGTTGGCTGCAGCGCGGGCCGAGGTCGCCCAGGAAAGGGATTGAAAGCCAGCAGAGGCTACCCCCAATCTCACGTCCTCATGGGGGTGCACAAAGGCCCGCCAACCCTTCTGGTGCTAGCTGGTGAGAGGTCAGACCCGCCTCCCCCGCCCCGAGAGGAAACTTGGCGCGCGGGGTCCTCCGCCGCGTGTGGCCGCCTGGTTCCTCGTGGGCGCCGGGGCTGGGACCGGGAAGAGGCCCCGAGCACCCCAAGCTAGCTCTATGGGCCGATTCGGGGCTTTCTCGCCACCCCCGCGACGTTGCCCACTTGGCGAGGTGCCCAGGTCCGGGGCGGGGCGGCGGCAACACCGCCCGCAGGTCAAACTGCCGCGGGCGTGGGGGCTGACGCCGAGTGTGTGTGTCGGGGTGCGGCCCCTCCCTCCACAGTGGGCCTGGGCCGCCTGCTCCACGACCCCCCCGAGGACTGCCGCAGCGACGGCGGCAGCAGCAGCGGCAGCGGCAGCAGCAGCGCGGGGGAGCCTGGAGGAGCTGAGAGCAGCTCGTCCCCGCACGCCCCCGAGCGCGAAACCCCCGAGCCCGGCGACGCCGAGGGCCCCGATGGACACCTGGCGGCCAAGCAGCGCCCGGTCGCCAGATCGAAAATCAAGGTACTGTGTCGACTCTGCCCCCGCCGCCACCTGCACCACGCCCTGGCGTCGGGCTCCCGGGGCCGGCGCCCCTCCCTGCCGCGCCCGCCCGCGCAACCCGGCACCCGCGCCCCGAGCGCGCCCGCAGCGCGGATCCTGCACCTGCCCCTGGGCGGCGGCCAGGGCGCCTCGGCGCGTCCTCCCGCCCGCAGGGTAGCTGCTGCGCGGGGGCGGCCGGTTCCCGGAGTGGGGTCCGTCCTCCTGGTGGCCCCGCCTGATGCCGAGTGCTGCCTCTGGAACTGCCGAAAAGGCACAGGCATCGCTGCCTTCCGCCAGCAGCCCGTTCTGTGCGCTAGGCCTGTAGAATAACCAAGGCCGTCGGAGTTCCGGAGGTCGGAAAGGAAGCCTCAGCGCTCTCAGAAATTCCACCCTCTGGGACGGAGTTCCTGGCGCCGCGATTCTGAGAGTTCACCCCCCATGCTTATGTTCTGGACATGGGAGGCAGCTTGACACGTAGTGGGCCTCTCCCAAAATAAGCGGTTCCCAGTGTCTGTCAGACAGGAGGCTTATGCGCGGCACTTTAGATCTGTCATCTTTCCAATCTTGAATTAAATTGATGGGTAAAAGGGTTCAACTACAGACTTCTCGAGCGCCTCTACTCCAGTGGATTGGAGTGTTTCCTCTCATCTATGGTCGCGCTTCGGGGCCCCCTCGAACATTCTGGACGCCCACCTGCGCTTTCGGGCAGAACTTCCATGATGGTCTGCTCAAAGGTATCCGCTACCCACCAAGATTTAGGAATCCCATTCCACTGACTCAGCCAGCTGGAGCTAGGGGCCGGTGATTTATGATCACTTGACCCCACTTTCTAGCCTGGTGGGCCGCAGTGCTACACTGTGCACCCACCCCCTAGACCTCCGGTGCAGGTGGTAATTCCGGGGCTCTCCGGTGCCCTCTCGCCACCCAGACCGGGAGTAGAGGGCAGTGGGGAGGGAGAGCCTGGGCTTTGCTGTGGATTGAGAAAGCAGCCCTCATTTTCCTGGGAGAGGCCACCCCTCCCCTGTGCACATTCCATATTCCCAGGGTTTGACTCCGGGGTGGGCTGAGGCGCATTTGGTTTTGAATTGAGGTTTGAGGCTTCAGCTGGGATCCAAAGGAAAGACCTCTTTAAAGAAGAAGCTGCCGATACCGTGCGGGCCGGCAGCTTTAGCGGTAAGTGTGAGGGTGAGGTTCAAAGTCAGCTGGCCTGAGGCTCTTCCGGGCCAGGTGGGGTTAAGTGGGAGGGAGCAATTTGCCTGAGGCTGGTAGCTCTGCCCTTCGGGAAATTCTACAAAGTGTCCCACTTGCATATTTATCACCAGGCTGGAAGGACAATTGTAACGTTGTTTTGGGAGCCTCTGCAGCTAGTTTGCCCCTCTGTCCCCCAATTGCCCAGATTCCGCTAGAGAGAAAGTGACAGATTCTCATCCAGTCTCTTAACCAATATTTTAGGCAATCTCTTCTGCCTCAGGCACACAGGGCCGTTGGAATCCTGGATTAAAGGAAGACGTAAACCAATCTGATTTCCTAGATTAGTTGCCTGTGCGCTGGGGGAAGGGGGGCGGGGAGGCACAGTTCACTCCTGAACCGTTAAGAGTCTTCTTTCCATAGTTTCCAGGGGAGTTTTTATTTACTGGGGATGTTTAGGTTCCTTCTTTCTGCCTCTACCCCCAGCAAGGAGACATTTTGGTGTTAATATGCTCCAAGCCTCCAGAATTATTATCAGCCATGGCATTGGCGGTTTTCAAATGACTGACCAAATTGCCTGTGACTTCGCATGTTGTATAATTATAAAGCTCTTTCCAAGGCATGCTGAACTCACAGTTTCTCTAAGAATTAGTTTCTTTTCTTTTCTTTTTTTTTTTTTTTTTTTTTGAGGTGGAGTTTCGCTGTTCTTGCCCAGGCTGGAGTGCAATGGCTCAATCTCAGCTCACTGCAACCTCTGCCTCCTGGGTTCGAGTGATTCTCCTGCCTCAGCCTTCCAAGCAGCTGGGATTAGCTGGCTACTAGCCACCACCGCTGGCTAATTTTGTAATTTTGGTAGAGATGGGGTTTCTCCATGTTGGTCAGACTGGTCTTGAACTCCCGACCTCAGGTGATCTGCCCGCCTCGGCCTCCCAAAGTGCTGGGATTACAGGCGTGAGCCACCACGTCTAGCCAAGAATTAGTTTCTTAGGCAGCGGGCTCCCAGGACAACAAGAAGGGCAGGTTTGAGCCATCGCCTGGCACAGAGAAGCAACACTCTGCCCATCTAACACCTGGGGTGTGCAAGGCAGCAAGAGGTAAAAATGCTCCCACCCTGGTGTTCCTTCCAGAATCATCTGGCAGTAGCAGTTAATCATGTAAGCTCTGGTTTTGTCACTTCTTAGATGTGGACCTTGAGTGGCTCACCCACTGGGCTCACTCACCCCTCTGGGCCTCGGCTTCCTTATCTGTAAGATGATAATAATGATACCTACTTGAGAGCATTGTGAGGATAAATGAGTGAAGGGTAGAACATGGTATGTGCCCAATAACCGTAGATAGTATTCAGGTTAATAGGGAGACACAAACATTATTAACTCTGCTGCAGGACAGTGAATGTGAAACCAGAATTCCAAACACAGAGGTGACCGATTTGAGTGAGGAAAGTGTCCTGATATGGATTTGAAGGCCGGGGAGAAGGGAGGGGGTGGGCCTGAGGGCAGTGTGGGCTGAGTCCCGCAGCTGGAGCATAGAAAAGACGAAGCTCTGGTGGCTGAAGATAGGAAACAGGGCTTGCTGGGGTCAGGGAGAGAGCTGGTGGTAAAGAGCTGGAAATGTAACCAGGACAGGGTGAGATGGTGAAGGGGCCAAGCCGAGAAGTGTGGGTGCTCCTGCTGGGCAGAGGAGAAGCTCTGGATGATGTAAGAAGGAAAACCTCAATCGGGTTCCTCTTTATTTATTTATTTTTATTTATTTTTTGAGACAGAGTCTCGCTCTGTCGCCCGGAGCTGGAGTGCAGTGGCGCAATCTCGGCTCACTGCAAACTCTGCCTCCTGGGTTCAAGTGATTCTCCTGCCTCAGCCTCCCAAGTAGCTGGGATTACAGGCACCTACCACAAAGCCTGGCTGATTTTTGTATTTTAAATTGAGACAGAGTTTTGCCCTGTTGTCCAGGCTGGTCTTGAACTCCTGACCTTAGGTGATCCGCCCACCTCAGCCTCTTAATGTGCTGGGATTACAGGTGTGAGCCACCGTGCCCTGCCATTTGGGTCCCTCTTAACAGCTGTGGTCATGGATACATTATCTCCTCTGAGCCTCAGTTCCTTCATCTGTAAAGTGGAGGACTCAAAGAATCAGCCTCCTAGAAGAGTTGCATAGATTAAATGAGATAGTGGGTGTAACGTGTTTAGCTTTCTGCGCATGTGTAAACTGCCCAAGAGGAAGTTAGCTGACAGTGACATACAGCAAGTTTTAATGCCCAACATTTTGGTGGCTGCAGTAAGGACATGGGATTCACTAACCTGATTTTGTTGATGGATGGATCTGGAAAAGGAGTCCGAGGTGCAGATTAGGAAATGTGGCTGGCCCTTCCCAGCCTATCTGCCTTTTGACGGTGTGCCTCAGGGCAGATTGTGAAATTGTCTCTTTACTACTGAGAACTCTGTAATTTGCCAAACAAATAGGGGTGAGAAGATGATGTACATTCCAGAGAGTGTGCATGGCAGGTCTCTTTTCTGCTGGATCCATCTGCAGGTCTTCAGCTGCGGGGTAGAGAAACCCAGGAAATACTAATCACCGTTGTCCTTTGGAGGCTTATTAAAAACTAAGTAACTCTGAAGTTAACCCAGTTGACTGATAGTATTCATTTGTGATTCTCTGGCTGGTAGGATCCAGGTCCAAGTAGGGAGTACCAAGTGAATTTGTCCTCTCACCTTGTCCTATTCTGTTCTTTCTTTTTGCCCTCTCCCGTGGGTTCTTCAAAATAAATAAAATTTAGATTCTTTCAAAAGTATTCTTGGCCTTTTACCTGGCTCTCTAACGAGTCTTGTGGTGGTGGAGATGTGTGTTTATGGGGTAGTCCCCATATCCCCATCACTTTGTATTATTTAGAATCTCAAAAGCATAGTCATATGTATCTGCCACCCAGCCCCAACAACCATTAACCCATGGCCAGTCCTGCCCAGCCACACCCCCACCCCTTGCCCCACACACGATTTTGAAGCAAATCTAGGACATCATACCATTTCAACCATAAATAGTTCAGAATGTGCGTTTAGTGGATAAAGACCAAAATTCATGATCACACCCACATTACCAATTGTGTTCACATTACTAATTGTCTCATAAATTCATACTTTTCCCCTCCAGTTTGCCTAATTAGGTCCACATAATGTCCACACATTGTAATTGATTGGCATGTCTTTTGAGCCTCTTTTAATTTCATACATTTTCCCTCCATCAAGTTAATTGTTGAAGAAATGGGTGATTTGTTTTGTAGAGTTCCCAACAGTCTGGATTTTGCTGAGCACATCACCACGTGCCTAACATTCCTCAGTCCCCTAGGTTTTCTCTAAATGGGTAGTTGGATCTGCAGCTGCAGCATCCAATATCATGTGTGACTATCACAGCCATAGTCAATTAAGAATTAACAATTAGACCAGGCGCCGTGGCTCATGCCTGTAATCCCAGCACTTTGGGAGGCCGAGGCGGGTGGATCACCTGAGGTCAGGAGTTCGAGACCAGCCTGGCCAACATGGTGAAACCCCAACTCTATTAAAAAAATACAAAAAAAATTAGTGGGGCTTGGTGGCATGCGCTTGTAATTCCAGCTACTAAGGGTGCTGAGGCAAGAGAATCGCTTGAACCCAGGAGGCAGAGGTTGCAGTGAGCCAAGATTGCACCACTGCACTCCAACCTGGGTAACAGAGCGAGACCCCATCTCAAAATAACAATTAAGTTCCTCAGTCCCACTAGCAACATTTCAAGTGCTCAGTAGCCATGTGTGACTAGTGGCGAATGTACTGGACAGTACAGAATATAATTTTTCTGTCACCACAGAAAGTTCTATTGGACAATGCAACTCTCCCTGCTTGGTCAGCTCTATTTTATTTTAGCTAGAATATGTCACAGTCAGGGACACCTGTCTTCATCAGGAGGTACTGAATATTTGGTTATCTCTCTTTTTCTGATGTTAGCAGCTGTTGATGCTCAGGACCTAAATATTTTGGCTTTTTAGGTGTTCTAAAACAGCAATAATCTAATTCTCCCCTCTGTTTATTAACTGATGTATTTCTATAGAGACACACTTTGCCTCATCTACTGCTTGGTTTCCCAGTGGCACAGTTCACTTATGAAAGACAGAATAATGCCAGATTCACTTTACCTTTATTTGTAAATGAAGATAATCAGTTGTTAACCAGAATTCTCCTTTGATGGCTAATTAGTTCTTTCTTTTCTTTCTCTTTATTTATTTTTCCTTTTGAGACAGGGCCTCACTATGTTGCCCAAGCTGGTCTCAAACTCCTGGGCTGAAGTGATCCTCCTGTCTCAGCCTTCCAAAGTGCTAGGACTACAGGCACATGCCGCTGAGCCTGGCTCTCAATCCGTTATTTCATTCATTTTGTTGTGAATTATGGATTTAAGCCGTTTTTAAAAAACAATTCATTTGATATTTGGAAGGGAATATAAGTTTCATCCCTGACTCCTTTCCTCTTGTTTTTTGTCTCTCAAGACAGACTTGAATACTCCTCCCCCTGCCCCACTGTAACCTGCTGCCCATTTTCCTGGCTGCACATTTGGCCAACTGACTTCTCTTTTCCACTCTAGATCCATCAGAGCCAGGGAACACTTCCTACTGGGCTCGTATTCCCCAGCAACCAGCGCAGTAGTGCCTGGGTCATAGAAGGACATAAGTCAACACAGAACAAGAATATAGGCAGGGGAAGAAGTCAACAGTTCCCAGACATGAGTGGTAGCATTTGAAGGAAAGCACAGAAAGCAGGAAGAAAAGGGATACTGGAAAAATGCTTGGAATGGATTCTTGATGAAGGTTAAATTAATTAAAAGGGGGAAAAGGAGGAACATGAGAACAATGTGTATTAATTGCCTGGTTTTAAACTTGTATA
Source organism: Nomascus leucogenys (assembly GCF_006542625.1). Classification (NCBI taxonomy): domain Eukaryota; kingdom Metazoa; phylum Chordata; class Mammalia; order Primates; family Hylobatidae; genus Nomascus; species Nomascus leucogenys. Next base: position 47,117,574 of record NC_044393.1, read on the forward strand.
TAGGTGAAGTAGGTTTTTATTGTTGGAAAGGACTACATAGGCTTAGTTACGCACATCAGAATCCACTGTAGCTAGTTTAAGCAGAGAAAGGTATTAAATGGACTAAAGAAGGACCAAGCTGAGCTCCTAGGAATGACTCAGAGCCACAGAGCAGAACTGGGCCATCTAGGAGCTGCGGCTGCTGCCCAATCAGGAAGCTGCCACCTCGATGGCCGCCCCTCCCTGCGTCTGCCATCGCAGAGTGTAAAACAATTGCCTCTTGCCTGCCTCTGTCCAGTTAACTCAGGGCTGAATTCAGATCTCCTGATAGTGCATGTAACTGGTGGAACCCAAGTTACTTCCCAAATCCTCATGGCAAGGGAGTCAGGGAAGCGTAATTTTCACTTCTCTAGCTTCGGCAGTACAGGAAGGCCCACCAGAAGGAGTTGGGATAGATACTGAGTCCTTCCATAGGATCGACTACAGGAACCTTTAAAGCATGTATGGCCCCAAATCTCCTTACTTTCAGGGTGAGAAAAATTAAGCCCAGCAAGTTTTTGTTGAGTTCCTCAAAGTTGTTAGTGGCAAAACTCAACCCAAGGATCCTCAACCTTTCAGCATTGTTCCATTGCATTGTGGGACAACTGCACTGTCCAGTATGTCAGCCGTAGTCAACATGTGGCTTTGATGCTTTAGCCCTTAGTGTTGATAGTCTGCCATTAAGGACTCATGATGATATGAGACAAACAATGGGGTTCATGCCCCCTCCTCCTGCCCCAGAGACCTGCAGGCCTGTCCTGAGGGAACTGTAGGCACAAGTTTTGCAGATGACGGACCACATTCAAAATTCTCAGGGTGGGCCACTACAAGTCACGTGGCCGTGGGCAAGTCAAATCTCTTTGGGCCTCAGTTTCTTCTTCGGTTTTATAAAGATATATATTCCCTTCATCCTCTCTGCATTTGAGAAGGCTCTCCACTCTGCCATGTAGGGGAGTTGTGAAGTCTAAGGAAATGGTACGTAGGACCAGGAGGGGAATCTGAATGCCAAACGAATTGGGGAAATATGCTTAGCATGCTTTTAGCATTCAAGCATCGCAACGTGTCGGTGGAAATTGGTTCAAATGGCCACCAGAAGGTAGCCTTGGGCTCAGAATATCCTCCCATAGGAAACAGGACCATTAACTAAATGAACTTATCTGCTAGAAACATCAACAGAAAATAAAGGTTGTTCTTTTTTTGTTGTTGTTTTCACCTTTAGAAGTTTGACAGGTGAATGATCTGAGCCAGCTTTGAAGCTGGTCAGAGGGCCAGCCGAAGGCCCTGACTCCCTGGATGTTCCTGCAGTTTTCAGCAGTGCGGAGACAATGATTGGTTTGTTCTGCCGCCGAGTCCTGTTTTCTAGAAGAAGAACTTGAGGAGAATTTTGCACATTTTTTGAAATGAAAGCTGAGATCCTGCAGAAAACAGGACAGTGCTCAGAAAAGCGCCAGGCCATGGGGTTGGAGAGCTATTCATTGTCTCTTCGTCTTCGTGCCCTGAATTAATTTCAAGACCAATGTCATTTCCCTCCCTCTATGGTAGTTTCCCCACCTCATTAATAAGCCTTTTGCAAAGTGTTAATTTTGGATTAAGGGTGAGACGATTAAGCTTTTCCAGAAGGTAGCATGGTGTAAAAACCACCCCTGGCAGGCCTGGAGCTGTACCTTATAATTAAATATATTAATAATTTCTGTATTAAAACGTGAATATTGACACTAAATGGGATAAAGTCGGCACATATTTTTAAATCAGCTCAGGTCAGATTTCACTGTCATGGGAGATAGGACAGAATGTTGGTTGGCAGAGCTTTTTGTCATATATTTTATTTTATTTTTTGAGACAAGGTCTGTCTCTGTCACTCAGGCTGGAGTGCAGTGGTGCTATCTTGGCTTACTGTAACCACCGCCCCCTACCTCAGCCTCCTGAGTAGCTGGGATTACAGGTGTGTGCCACCATGCCCAGCTAATTTTTGTATTTTAGTAGAGTCAGGGTTTTACCATGTTGGCCAGGCTCATCTTGAACTCCTGACCTCAAGTGATCCTCCTGCCTACACCTCTCAAAGTGCTGGGATTACAGGCATGAGCCACTATACCCAGCTGTTTTTCAGAGCTTTTTGAATTACAGAGTTGCAGATGAAGGACTGGGGGCTAGTGGCTCCCTTTTTAGTTTAGTTTTTTTTTTTTAGTTCCTCTTTTCTTCCATCAAAGAGAGAAAAATTCAAAAGCAAATTGAGAAACAAATTTTTTTTTCTTTTTTTGAGACAGAGTCTTGCTCTATGGCTGAGGCTGGAATGCAGTGGCATGATCTCGGCTCACTGCAACCTCTGCCTCCCGGGTTCAAGTGATTCTCATGCCTCAGCCTCCTGAGTAGCTGGGACTACAAGCGTGCACCACCACACCCGGCCAATTTTTGTATTTTTAGTAGAGACAGAGTTTCACCATGTTGGCCAGGAAGGTCTCAAACTCCTGAACTTCAGTGATCTGCCTGCCTTAGCCTCCCAAAGTGCTGGGATTACAGGCGGGAGCCACCATACCTGGCCGAGAAACAATAAATTTTGACCAATTACCTTTTGTTTAGGACCACAGAATTTTGGAGTTGGTCTAACTATAATAGGACTTACAAAGCACCAGGTTAATTAAATTAAAATTTAATTTCTTCATTTCTTTCTTTTTTTTTTTTTTTTTTTTTTTTTTTTGAGATGGAGTCTCACTCTGTTGCCCGGGCTGGAGTGCAATGGCACTATCTCAGCTCACTGCAACCTCCACCTCCCGGATTCAAGTGATTCTCCTGCCTCAGCCTCCCAAGTAGTTGGGATTATAGGCACCTACCACCATGCCTGGCTAATTTTTGTATTTTTAATAGAGGTGGGGTTTCACCATGTTGGTCAGGCTGGTCTCGAACTCCTGACCTCAGATGATCCACCGGCCTTGGCCTCCCAAAGTACTAGGATTACAGGTGTGAGCCACTGTGCCCTGCCAATTTCTTCATTTATTTCTAAGAGGCAAATATTATTATTATTATATTTATTTATTTTGTGACAGAGTTATGGTCTTGTTGCCCAGGCTGGAGTGCAATGGCACGATTTCGGCTCACTGCAACCTCCGCCTCCCGGGTTCAAACCATTCTCTTGTCTCAGCCTCCCGAGTAGCTAGGATTATGAGTAGCCACCATGCCCGGCTAATTTTTGTATTTTTAGTAGAGACGGGGTTTCATCATATTGGTCAGGCTGGTCTCGAACTCCTGACCTCAGGTGATCCGCCCACCTTGGCCTCCCGAAGTGCTGGGATTACAGGCATAAGCCACCACGCCCGGCCATGCAAATATTATTATTCACATTTTACAGGTGATGAAATTAAGGCTTAGAGAAGTTAGGTAACTTGCCTACAACTAAGTTAGGTAACTTGCCACAAACTAAGTGGTGGAGCAGGAATTGAAGGAATTTAGGAAACTGGAAAACAGACCCTGCTCTTAGCTTCTTATACTGCTGAAGAGATCATCTAATACCATTTTATTGTTTTACATGTGGGGAAATTGTGACATAGGGATGTTAAATGACATTCCATATCACACCCGTAGCCAGATCTAGGCTTTTTTTTTTTGATCCTTCAGATTTATTGTCTCTCTGTTCCACTATTGTTTTGTAACTAACATGACTAAGATGTAATTAAGTTTAGTCTACTACTTGTAGAGGAACAAGGTAAGATTGATTAACTCTTTTTTAACTTTTAGGAGGTAGAGTGTTAGGTGTAAACCTATGTAAACATAATAAAGGTGCTCCAGTGAGCAGAGCTGTGATCCTGATCCAGGCAGGGTCAACTGGTCCTCTGGCCCATGAGACATCAGTCCAGGAGTCAGATGTGTCTTCTGTACCATGCAGTCCTGGGAGAGACACTTAGAAATGTGGCAGGTCTGGCGTCTGGAGAGAATAATACGTTTATTACTGTTCCAGTTAACCTATTTCTGCTTCACAAGTATCTCCAAATTTAATAGCTGAAATAATGTAGTATTGTATCATCCACCTCTGTGGGATGAATAGGCTTAGCAGGGCAGTTCTTGCCTTGTGGTTGCAGTCAGATGGCGGCTGAGGCTGGAGTCTTCTGGGGGTTTGACTGGGATGGACATCCACAAGGGCTCACTCACATGGCTGGCAGGTGGCACTTGAACTGCTTCTAGCCTCTTACCTTTGTCCAGTGCATTAATTGTAAAGTTCTGCCACCATTTTTTAACAAGTTCCTATTGATAGACATATATTTAGTTTCCAGTCCTTTGCTATTACAAACCAAATTTCAAGCACAAGGCATATTAAATATACTTTTAGGGATAAATTTCATGTTTAGGAATTTACAAAGATCCCTTCCTTTCTGAGAAGTGAAATAGTCTGGCAGAAGCTAGCTTTGTCAGCCATGATTTTTTGCCATTAAATAACCTCACATCTTCTTTCAACAAGGCTCCTGAAGACTTTGAGTGTAATTTGTTAATATCTGATGGCTGGATTGGTCATAAGGGTGGTAAGCAGCACTTAATGGATTGGAGGGTGTGCCACAGGGTGAATTCCCTACATGAGCTACTTCTTGGTGACTCAGCTTTCCATGCTGTGAAATGGGGAGAAATGGAAAAATTGCCTTTGCTGAGGGATACGTGGAGAATTTCCATTTTTGCTCTAAGAAAACCAGAGGAAACGTCCCCTTGAGAATTAGGTGTGCCCTCAGTCTCCAACCCCTTCTCTCCACTCCCATTTTCTCCCCTGTTTTATAAAGCTTCCTGGCAAGTCATGGTGGCTCACGCCTGCAATCCCAGCACTTTGGGAGGCTGAGGCAGGAGAATCCCTTGAGGATAAGAGTTGAAGACCAGCCTGGGCAACATAGTGAGATTCTATCTCTAAAAAAAATTAAAAACAAACAAAAATAAATAAAACACTTTTCTATGTCTTGATCAGATGATCTACTGGCCCTCTACTCCCTTAAATTGTCACTGATCTCCCTTCCCTGTGCCCTTCAAGATCTTATTCTTTTCAAACAAAATAATACCGATGATTTGAGATTTTCATCCTAGACTGCAATAGAAGGCATCTGTATTGCATTCAGAGCATTTTTTTTCTTTTTTTTAAATTATTTATTATTATTATTATTATTATTATACTTTAAGTTTTAGGGTACATGTGCACAATGTGCAGATTTGTTACATATGTATCCATGTGCCATGTTGGTGTGCTGCACCCATTAACTCGTCGTTTAGCATTAGGTGTATCTCCTAATGCTGTCCCTCCCCCCTCCCCCCACCCCACAACAGTCCCCGGGGTGTGATGTTCCCCTTCCTGTGTCCATGTGTTCTCATTGTTCAATTCCCACCTATGAGTGAGAGCATGCGGTGTTTGGTTTTTTGTCCTTGCGATAGTTTGCTGAGAATGATGATTTCCAGTTTCATCCATGTCCCTACAAAGGACATGAACTCATCATTTTTTATGGCTGCATAGTATTCCATGGTGTATGTGTGCCACATTTTCTTAATCCAGTCTGTCGTTGTTGGACATTTGGGTTGGTTCCAAGTCTTTGCTATTTTAAAAATAGGAATTTGTCAAAAAGATTAAACAAGAGTTCATGTTTGAACTATGGTTGGTGAGTCCTTAGGCACATTCTACAAGACTTTAAAAAGACAGTTGCAGGTTTTTACTAATTTTAATTGGAATTACCAGAGTAATTGTCTTTGTTCTATTTCATTAGCCCCTCACTACCACTCAAATGTCTTTGTGCACACTTGATCTTTAGAAGCTCAAAGTACTTAGTGGAGCATATTTAGTCTTTTCAAATCCCTTCAAGGGTGGCAGTGAGCAGGATGGGGACTGCCAGGCAAGGAGGAGAATGTGATCTGCCCGGGTGATAGGAAAGCCTTGGGCAAAGGTGGGCAGCTGCAGTTCTCGGGAGTGAGGTAGTTGATGAGGATCCAGGACAGCCACCCAACTGGGTCATCGAACTCAGCCCCTGTGATGGTCCCCCTTTGTCTTCCAATGGCTCCCTCTTGCCCTTTGACTACATTCCAGCTCCAGTAGGGCCCTCAAGGTAGACTCCTAAGGGGATCTTGCTCTTCTCAGCTACCACTGCTCTCTTCATTAACTGCTCTCCCAGGCTCAGGCTAGCCATGCTGAACCACACACAGTTCCCTCTTTCCCACCGTCCTCTCCTGGAATGTTCTTTGCTGTGCGCCCCTTTTCTTCCTCATCTTTGCCTGGCTAAGGAGCTCACTTCCTCTGGAAGCATCTTCCCTGGTGCTGTAGGTCTGGGGTAGGTGCCCCCTTGGACCCCTGGGCCTCTCAGATGTCAATGGCTGTTGACTTGCCTGCACCCCCACTAGACTCGACAGCTTCCTAGGGACTGGAGATTAAGTCATCTCTAACTGTATTGCCTCCAGCTCTAAGCACAGGGCTTGTCACAGATCAGGGACTTATCAATGTTAGCTGGGGCAAATTAAGCTCCAAGCAAAGGAAAATGAACTAGTGGAGGAGGCTGACTGGAATACCCTGTTCTGGGGTCTTGTGCCTCCTTGAGACTCTCTGCATCCTGCTACCTGCTCCCAGCTGCCAGTCAGCACATACTGATTGTGCACTGGCCCTAGACTAGGCTTGGAGCAGCGGGTAGGGAGGCAGGAGTGGGACTGAATGCTTGCTGACCATCCTCAAGGTGTTGAGTTGAGAAAACCAGATGAACTGTGTGCATAGTGAAACTTGGGAATGAGATGGAATATAGCATGACTTCTTGGGGCTAGTGTGGCGTGTGCACCAGTTGCAGTGGCATCTCCTGGGCTCCAGTTAGAAATGCAGCACATCAGACCCTACCAGACCTCGTGAATCAGAACCTGCATTTTAACAAGACCCCAGGGGAGGCATAGGTATGCTGGAGTCTGACAGGCACTGGTTTAAGTGGGACAGTGAGCAGTTTAGTCATGGGCTGCAGTATTTGGAGAAGGCTGCATTGGCAAAGGAGCAACTGAGCTCCCTTGAGTCCTGGGAGGGCAATACCCAGGGTGGATGAAAGAGGAGAGTATTTGAAGCTGGGAGAGTGTGGAGCCAGGAAAGGACCAGTCTTCTTGCTAGTGATGGATTTTGGCAGACCAATGGGATCCATCTTCTAAAGGATCTCATTTGGTAACATTCACGTCACATGTTCAAAAGTTACCAAATCAGATACTAAAATTGAACACATCATTTTTATCACCCAGATGTAGATTCTATGTTCTTCCTTAGCAGCAGTGAAGGTGGTAGAAAGCACTGGGCAGGGAGTCCAGACCCAGGTCTGGTTGTGGTTTTGCTGATAACAAAGCTGTGGGTACCGACCAAGCTGCTTTACAAAATGATAATTTTATGCGTTTATGATTTTGTGGGTCAAGACAAAAGCCGTAGGCATGGCTCTGCTAGGCAGTTCTACTCTGGGTAGCGTTAGCGGGGGCCATTCATTCAGCTGGTGGCAGCCCTGAGTTGGGCTGGAAAGTCCAATCAGGCTTTATTCATATCTGGCTCCTCCATGCTCCCCCATGTGGCCTTTGGCTGTCCGCATGGCTAGCTTGGGCTTCCTTACAGCATGGTAGCCTCAGGCTTCTTATGTGGCAGCTGGCTTATCAGAGGGAAGAAGTGGAAGCTGCAAGGTCTCTTAAAACCTGGAACTGACACATCTTCATTGCATTCTGTTGATCCAACTGGTCATAAGCCCTGCCCAGATTCAAGGGGAGGGAAAACAGTCTCCGTCTCTTGATAAATGGAGCAGGATGCAGGCACAAGGAGGACAGAATTGAGTGTGGCTTTCTTTGGGTACTGTCTGTAATATAACATACCAGGCTCCATGACGTCATCAGGACCCAGACTGCTTTCTGCTCCTCCATCCTCAGCACGCACTTCCGCCTCATGGTCCAAGGTGGCTGTTGGTGCTCTAGTCAGCAGGAAGGAGCGAAGGAGGAAGAGGGCACCGTTTGCTCCCCTTCAAGGAGATTTCTATTTCATTGGCCAGGTAGTCCATGGCCATGCTGTCTTAGTCCATTTTGTGTTGCCATAAAGAATACCTGGGACTGGCTAATTTATAGAGAAGAGGTTTATGGCTCATGGTTTTGCAGGCTATACAAGAAGCATAGTGCTGGTGTCTTCTTCTGGTGAGGCCCTCAAGAGGCTTCCACTCATAGAAGGCGGAAGGGGAACAAGTGTGTCACGTGGTGAGGGAGGAAGCTCTTTTTTTTTTTTTTTTTCAGACAGAGTTTTGCTCTTGTTGCCCAGGCTGGATGCAATGGCACGATCTTGGCTCACCGCAACCTTTGCCTCCCGGGTTCAAGCAATTCTCCTGCCTCTGCCTCCCGAGTAGCTGGGATTACAGGCATGCACCACCATGCCCGGCTAATTTTATATTTTTAGTAGAGATGAGGTTTCTCCACGTTGGTCACGCTGATCTCAAATTCCCGACCTCAGGTGATCCACCCGCCTCAGCCTCCCAAAGTGCTGGGATTACAGGCATGAGACGCCGCGCCTGGCCGCCAGGCTCTTTTAAACAGCCAGCTCTCCTGTGAACTGAGGAGAGTAAGAACTCGCTCTTTACTACGGGGGCGGCACCAGGCCATTCATGAGGGATCTGCGCCTGTAACCTCCCACCAGGCCCCACTTCCAACTCTGGGGATCACATTTCAACATGACATTTGGAGGGGCCTAACATTCATACCCCATCATATGCCTGTAGGATGCTATAAGACAGTATGCCCAGCTAGAAGTCAGAGGTTTGTTCTAAGGAAGAAGGGGAGAATAAAAAGTGAGAGCAACTGGCCGGGTGCGGTGGCTCATGCCTGTAATCCCAGCACTTTGCGAGGCTGAGGCGGATGGATCACTTGAGGTCAGGAGTTTGAGACCAGCCTGGCCAACATGGTGAAACCCTGTCTCTACTAAAAATACAAAAATTAGCCAGGCGTGGTTGTATGTGCCCCTGTAGTCCCAGCTACTTGGGAAGCTGAGGCAGGAGAATTACTTGAAACCAAGAGGTGGAGGTTACAGTGAGCTGAGATCGAGCCACCGCACTCCAGCCTGGGCAAAAAAGTGAGACTCCATCTCAAATAAAAAAAAAAAAAAAAAGTGGGAGGAACTGCCAGTTGTTACTTCACCTTTCCCAAAGCCAAGACCTGCTTGAAAATTTTAGGGAGGCCGGGCGCCGTGGCTCACGCCTGTAATCCCAGCACTTTGGGAGGCCGAGACGGGCGGATCACGAGGTCAGGAGATCGAGACCATCCTGGCTAACACAGTGAAACCCCGTCTCTACTAAAAATACAAAAAATTAGCCGAGCGTGGTGGCGGGCGCCTGTGGTCCCAGCTACTCGGGAGGCTGAGGAAGGAGAATGGCGTGAACCCAGGAGGCGGAGCTTGCAGTGAGCGGAGATCGCGCCACTGCACTCCAGGCTGGGCAAGAAAAGCAAGACTCTGCCTCAAAAAAAAAAAAAAAAGAAAAAAAAAGAAAATTTTAGGGGCAGAAGCTGCAGACAGGGCAGCCTCAAGACACAGGGAGGTGGGTCTCTTGAGTGAGCCTACTGGATGTGCCTGCCTGCCCGGGGATCCTCATGGCCTCTCTCTGCCCTCAGTTCACCACAGGCACATGCAGCGACTCGGTGGTTCACAGCTGTGACCTGTGTGGCAAGGGCTTCCGTCTGCAGCGCATGCTGAACCGTCACCTCAAGTGCCACAACCAGGTGAAAAGACACCTGTGCACCTTCTGCGGCAAGGGCTTCAACGACACCTTCGACCTGAAGAGGCACGTCCGCACGCACACAGGTGAGCAGGGAGCACGTGCTTTGTTCTCTGTTTTGTTATTCTGGCCAAGAGCTCCTGTTTCTTTCCCACCAAAGAACCAGGTCGAGACCGTGGAACAATGTTGTGTTCCTAGAAAGACCACAAGATGCGGATCACGAGGCTAGGAGTTTGAGACCCGTCTGGCCAACATAGTGAAACCCTGTCTCTATTAAAAATACAAAAAAATTAGCTGGGCGTGGTGGTGGGTGCCTGTAATCCCAGCTACTTGGGAGGCTGAGGCAGGAGAATCACTTGAACCTGGGAGGCGGAGGTTGCAGTGAGCCAAGATCACACCACTGCACTCCAGCCTGGGTGACACTGCAAGACTCCATCTCAAAAAAAGAAAAAAAAAGAAAGATCACAAGATGATGGGGCATTAGGGCCAGCCCTTCTGGGTTCACCTCCTGACTCTGCCACCTGCCAGCTGTGTCACCTTGGGCCAGGTGAACCACCTTTGGTAGCCTGCCTTTCACCCCTGTAAAATGGAGATACTGATGTGAGTTCTAGCGAGGCTCAAAACGGATCCCTGGCTGGAAGTATTCTGAGAATCACGATGCATGGCACACACGCGGGGCCTGCCATAGCTCAGTCCCTTGGTTCTGGCTGCTGGAATGTGGTTCTTGTGGCCCCACAATGAGTATTTTATGCTTGTCTCTTGGGACATAAGCCTGTCTCTGGATAGCGTCGTGTTCCTCCTGAGAGACAAAAAGGAGCTCATTGCCTTTAAAGCTGACCCGAGCCTCGCACTGGAGCCTGGCACGCAGCTTCCTCTTCTGGGACCTGCCTCAGTTTTCTGACTTAGGAAGTGGGAATCCAGGTTCTCCCCAGTTCCAGTTCTTCACAGAGTCCTGGGGGTGCCCTTGGCCTCTTGTCTCGGCCTCACTGCTTCTATCTGAGAAACACCTGGCCTCCATGCTTTCTCGCCTGAGCTCCATTGTCCACACCTCTGCCAGAGTGATCCCTCCAGGAGAATTCTAAGGACTCTACTTCCCTGCTAAGAAATCTCCAACTCTGAACAGAATTGAAATCCAGACTCCTCATCTCTCATCTTGATGGGCTTCTTGTAAAGGCCTGTACAATGTGGGTTCCATCTTCAAATCCCCATCCTATCTCAGCCCATCCCAGCCTATCACATCCTATCCCATCTCATCCTATCACAGCCCACCTCAGATCAGCCCATCTCACTCCAACCCATTTCAGCTCATCCTATCCCATCCCATCTTAACCCATTCAACCCTATCCAGGCTACCACCCACCCTCCCAACAGACTTATAGAATTTACTATCTGCAGGCCGGGTGCAGTGGCTCCTGCTCATAATCCTTGCACTTAAGGAGGCCAAGGTGGGAGGATTGCTTGAGGCCAAGAGTTGGAGACCAGCCTGAGCAACATCGAAAGTCTGTCTCCCCAAGAAAATTTAAAAATTAGCCAGGCGTGGTGGTGCATGCCTATAGTCCTAGCTACTTGGGAGACTGAGGCTGGAGGATCGCTTGAACGTAGGAGTTTGAGGCTGCAGTGAGCTATGATTGTGCCACTGCACTCCAGCCTGGACAAGAGAGCAAGACCCAGGCTCAAGGGAAAAAAAAAAGGGTTTATTATCTATAGTCCTCGAGCCCTTTCAGTCCTTGGTATTTTGGTAGGGAAGGGAAGACACTTTTTCCTCCCTCCAGATGGGGCTCCCAGCTACTCAGCCTTCACACAGGTTCCTTCTTAGGCCTCTGCATCCTATTTTCCAGTTCATATCATGCGTGTTTGCTCTTAGAGGACTGGCCGTGAGCTGCCTACCTGGTCTGGAAAGAGTTTCTGTCACCTTAGAGAGTGGCTGGAATCCTAACATATTTCTTTTCTGTTTTCCTTTTTTAAAACTTTTTCTTTTCTTTCTTTTTTTTTTTTTTTTTTTTGAGACAGCGTCTTGCTCTCACCCAGGCTGGAGTGCAGCCACCAACTCCTGGGCTCAACTGATACTCCCACTTCAGCCCCCCTAGTAGCTGGGACTATAGGTGCATGCCACCACTCCCAGCTAATTTTTTTTGTATTTTGTATTTTTTGTAGAGATGGGATTTCGTCATGTTGCCCAGGCTGGTCTCAAACTCCTGGGCTCAAGCCATCCACCCGCCTTGGCCTCCCAAAATGCTGGAATTACAGACATAAGCCACCACACCCGGCCAAAAACTTTTTCTGAAGAGGCTTTTCATTTCAGTGTAACATACATCTAGAAAAGTGCACAGATCGTAAGTGCGGACCTCAGCGAATTTAGGAAGTTTTACAAAGTGAACACACTTGTGCAACTAGCAGTCAGACCAAGAAACAGATTATTTCCAGCCACTAGAAGTCACTACCCCTCCCAGTCTGCCTCTTTCTCTCCAAGGAAAACCACTGTTGCAAATTCTAACAGCTTAAGTTACTGTTGCCTGTTTTTGAGCTTGATGTAAATGGAATCCCATTGTGTGCTCTTTGGGTCTGGTTATATGGCTTCTTTTCCTAGCACCAGTGAATCAGTAAAAGTTTGACCTCTGTGAGGCTAAGCTGGCCATCGGGTGGGGGTGAGGAGAATGCTTAGGGAGTGGTGGAGGATCCATAGGGCAGTAGAGGGTCTTATAAGAGGCCTAGGGAAGGTCTCGTGGTTGTCAAGGGACCCATCCAGCAGCAGCAAAGCTGGGCTTTCCTCCTGACCCCAGGGGCAGGAAATCGGGACCACTCCTGAAGTCGCTGGCCATTGGTGGCCCTGGAGGGTGTCTCAGCCCCTCCTTGAGGGTGTCTCAAGGACATCATCTCTGAGGATGTCCTTGAGGGCATTCCCTGCCTGGATAGACTCTGTGGTCACTCCCCCAACCCTGGCTTCTAGGACACAGTGCAGGGGGCCCAGGAAGCATGGCTGGCTGTTGGTACCTTCAGCTGGAGTAAACACTGAGCTGATGGCATTGCCTCACCTGTGATTGAGTTAATTCTCCATTGCTGGAGACTAAGGGAAATATTAGGGACTGGCAGCTTCTCAGAGAAGAGTTTACAAGTTGAGGCAGTCACATAGTAGTTAAGAACTCCTGATCTGAGTTAGCTGACTGTGAGACTTGGTCTAAATTATTCATCTTTCACCTTAGTTTTTCCATCTCTAGAATGGGTGTGATCATTTTAATACTTGCCACTTAAAGTGATGGTTGTGAGGTTTTGGGGCCAGAATTACATAAAAGTGCTTTTTACATTGTAAGTGCTTAGTAAATATTAGCTATTATTAGTAGTAAAATTGCAACAGTTGGCAGAGGCTTCCTGAGGACCTGATGTGGAACAGACCCTAGGATTCACCTCTGTGCTCATGGAGCTCTCAGCCAACACAGGGAGGAATGACTCAGACATCTGACTGTGAGACAAGGGAAACAGCAGATATGCCAGACAGAAGAAAAAGTGGCACATGCCAAAGGGAAGTCCTGGGAGGTGCCTTGTTTCTAACTGTATGTCAGGGAGGCGCCTTGTTTCTAACTGTATGTCAGGGAGGCTTCTTAGAAAAGTAGTCTCTCAGCTGGGCCTTGAAGGATGAGCAAGCTTTCTACAGCAGGACAGAAGGAGGAAGAGCGTTGCTGATGAGGAGTGTCTTAGTTTGGGTTGCCCAAGAAGCAGACACTGACACAAGGATTTGGATGTGAGTAGTGTATTTGGGAGGTGAACCCAGAAGACACAGTAGAGGAGGGAGGGGAGGTCAGGGGGGAAGACAGCCAATTAGGGCTCAATAATAATGAGTGGGTTATCACTATGGGCAATGGAGGCTCAATCCCCCTGGAGATCCTCTGAAGAACCATATAGAATGCACCCCAGGTTGCTCAATCAACCCCCATCCCTCCTTGGGTGTCCATCCTGGACCTCCTGACTCCTAGGCAGTTCTCCCTACCCACTGCCCACCTCAGCCCTTTGCAGGCCTGAAGAGCATCCTTAGGCAGAGAGATGCAGGAACCATCTGAGATGCCTGGCGATCTGCTAAGGGGATATGAATGGGGCATCCACCCTGGGAGGCAGAAGATTTAGCAAGTGAGGAGGGTGGCTCGGCAGAGACTGGGAGACCCTTCAGAGAGTAACACAGCTCCTGCAGGCAGAAGCAAGCCACACACGGTCACTCTCCTTCATGCCAGGCCCCCAGCCTTTATCCTGTCATCTCAAATTACCCAAAGCAGTCGGTGCTGTTGTTCCCCACCTCTTGCAGAGGAGGAAACCAGGCTCAGGGAGCTGGCTTCAGGGCCAGCTGGGAACCAGAACTGGCTGGCCCTGAAGTTCATGGTCTTTTATCCTCTGTAGGGTCTCCTTCTCTGCCCTCTTTGCCTCCCAGTGCCTTCCTCAGCATTCTTCTCCCTGAGGCAGGGGCCTCACCAGCCTGCCCTGTTGCAGTTTCTAGAAGCCTGCTTGCTTCTAGAGGAAGGTGAGATAAAGGGAAACTCAGACCCATTAGTAGCACAAACTGCACACTTCAGCTTGGGGTTTAGCAGGTTGTAGAGGAGTCTGTGAGCGTGTGAGTTCAGTCGTGCCAAGATGTCCTCTGCCCACAGAGGAAACAAGAAAGGGGGTACCTGTACCCCCTCGGACTCCCAACCTGAGGTTCTCAGATTTTCTCCACCTCCTACTCTTCTAGTGACTCCTGTGAGGGTGCTGAAAATCATTTAAGTTAGTGAATGAAAATACCTTCCACCTGACGTTTTCCCAAAGGGCTTCACAGTTATCGCCTTAGAGGAAAGGCTAGGGCTTAGGAGGCAGCTAGGAGTGAAAAACCCAGAGGTGTGCTGGCTGGTCCGGCGGCCACTGGCTGTGTGTGGCTCCTGAGTCTCAGAGGAGTGGCTGGTCCAGATTGAGATGTGTTGTATGCGCAAAAGAGACACTAAGTTTCAAGTTGTAATGCAAAAAAAGAAGGTGTAAAAATCTCAATTTTTTTATTTTTTTCTTTTTTGAGACAGAGTTTTGCTCTTGTTGCCGAGGCTGGAGTGCAATGGCTTGATCTTGGCTCACTGCAACCTCTGCCTCCCGGGTTCAAGTGATTCTCCTGCCTCAGCCTCCTGAGTAGCTGGGATTACAGGGATGCACCACCATGCCTGGCTAATTTTGTATTTTTAGTAGAGATGGAGTTTCTCCATGTTGGTCAGTCTGGTTTCGAACTCCTGACCTCAGGTGATCTGCCTGCCTCGGCCTCCCAAAGTGCTGGGATTACAGACGTGAGGCACTGCACTCGGCCAAAAATCTCAATTTTTAATATGGATTTTACATTGAAATGGTAGTAGTTTGGGCATAATAAGTTAAACAAAATATAGCATTAAAATTCATTTCACCTGTTTCTTCCTATTTGTTTGAGGCTTCTACAAAATGTTAACTTATAAAGCAGCTTGCATTTTAATTTCTTAGATGGCACTAAGATAACCTTTAAAAATTTTAATCATCATTTTGACACTTAAAGTGATGAACAAATGGAACTATGGAAGTGTTTTAGACCTATTTACCCCATCCTGACCTATTGTCTGATGAAGGTGTGTCTCCATGTAATAAAAGACCAGAAAGAGCAGCCGGGGGCTTCCTGACACATCTGCTGGTGGCAAGCTCAGAGGAACGGGCTTGCCGAGCCATCTCTTCAGCTCTGTCCAAAGGAGACAGTTGGTACAAAGTGCAAAAATGTGGGTTTCTCAGATGATGTTTTAGTTCATGTGAATAAACTTCACCAGCTCCAAAAGACCTTACTGGAATTCAGTGAGAATTTGGTCTTACCTTTGTTGTTTGTTGGTTGGTTTTGTTTTAGACGGAGTCTTGCTCTGTTGCCCAGGCTGGAGTACAGTGGCTCCCATCTTGGCTCACTGCAGCCTCTGCCTCCTGGGTTCCCGCGATTCTCTTCCCTCAGCCTCCCAGGTAGCTGTAGCTGGGATTACAGGCACATGCCACCACGCCTGGCTAATTTTTGTGTTTTTAGTAGAGATGGGGTTTCACCATGTTGGCCAGACTGGTCTCGACTTCCTGACCTCAGATGATCAGCCTGCCTTACCCTTCCAAAGTGCTAGGATTACAGGCATGAGCCACTGCACCCGCCTGGCCTGGTCTTGCCTTTGATTGAGCTGTGAGTGTTGTATTTTTGCTACTGGTTCTTATAAGTAAATGTTGTATTTAGGCCAGAAACAAAGATATAGACACTTAACATAAATACGACAGATAGTTAAATGAGGGATATGTTTGTTTGCAGTCCAATTAGACCAGGCCATGGCCTAGACCCAGGACCCAGGACCCAGGGCCCAGGACCCTTTGTTGGAGAATTGTAGCTATAATATTGATGAGGTGGGCAAAGACAGTGAGGTAGAGAATTAGGGTTAATCTGCACCATCCCCCACTCCCCCATCTCTTCCTATCCCCTGCAACTACTGAGCAAACAGGATATCTAAGGAAAGACTCAAAACACAAAGAAATATCTTGGAAAAGATCCAGGGAAACTAGAACCTGAAAATGTCTTACATTAATATCCAAGTAGATGAAAGAAAAGATTAGGACTTCTTCTTTGGCTGTGAGTTCACCCAAGAAAGGTAAATCGGAGCAGTGTGTGTGTGTGTGTGTGTGTGTGTGTGGTGTGTGTGTGAGAGAGAGAGAGAGAGAGAGAAAGAGGGGAAGGGAGTGTTAGTTAAATGGTGTCTTACTGAAGACTGGAAGAAAGAAACTGACCTGTGCAGAAAAACTCCGTAATATTTTGTGAAAAGAAGTGGCTATTTTCAATCCAAATTATCTTAGGTGGGGTTTGGAAGCGGCTTCCCATCAAATGGTTTATTGAGGGAGGGCTGTTAAGAGGAGCCTGTGAGGGCAGAGGATGAGCATGGGTTTTGCTGTTAGCTGGAGTGCAGCCTCGACCTCATCCCAGCAGGCATCGGGAGTGGGAATGGACTCCAGGATGGATCTGCTACAGGCAAGGTGGGGGCAGGGACTTTTTTACCCCCATTTCAGTCTGACGTTGGCTGAGGGCTGTGTCTGCCCTGGGCGAGGTCAGGCAGACACTCCTGAGCATCTGGAAGGTCACTTGCCCAGTGCTGATTCCTTAAAGAAGGGGACAGCCAGAAGCCACACGACACCTGGGACATGCACTGACCCAGAAAAGCAGTCTGGATGGGAAGCCAGCAGCAGCCACTATATAACTGAGGGACTTGCTGTACTTCAGTGAAGTTGACAGGATCACTGAGGCCAACATGGGAAATTCTGCCTGCTGACCAGCTCAAAATAGAGAGAGGGGTCATGAGCTTCCAGGAAATGAATGTGTATTCAGTTCACAGCCTGTGAAAAACATGGGCCTTTATATTTATAGGACATATATAGTATTTATAGGATATTCTTTTGGATTTATTTAAGTGTTTTAGGTTGAACAGGCTAGGATGCTTCCTAAGAATGGCTCTCTGTTGAAGTAAACGATTTGCTTTGGGAGGAGAGGGAGGAGATCTGTATTTTAGAGGAAAAAATAATAACCAGCCCTTGCAAGCACAAGACTTTGCACTGAGTGTCCACACCCTCCCTACTCAAAGGGTGGTCCGCGGACCGGCAGTGCCAGAGTCCCCAGGAGCGAGCATGCGGGAAATGCAGACTACTGCTTTGGAAGTGCCCGATGTGCCCGGCCCATCATTTAAGTCCCGCATTTATGGGAAGTGTTTCATTTTGCTCATTTGTAAAATGACTACGTATTCTGTAAAAGATTTCAGACAATATAAAAAGCTGCAGAGAAGACAGTGTAAAGGGCCATAAACAGGTGAGAGGGGCACACACATCCGTGGGGCTCCCGGCTAAGGCTTTGCAGGGAGCCATGTGGCCCAGGGAGGTCATAAACCCGTGCTGGTTATAACTTAACAACGCTAGCTGGAATAAAGGAGGCAGTTCAGGGCTCATGCCATTCCTGGGGAAGCTGCTGAGTTCCACAGGGTGAAGCCGAGGAATTCCAATTCTGAGCTCAGGGAGGTGGAGGGGGGTGGGGGGGCACCGGCCCCACCCTCTAGGGCGCCTTCTGTCCTTATCTTCCATCGGGGGCTACATTCAGAGGGAGGAGAAGGCACACAAATCCCGTCTTGATTAAAGAAGAGAAAACAATGGTGTCTTTGTTTGGAGCCCAAAGGGAAGAATTGACTCGATTGGGAAAAATGCAGATTGGGAGATGTTTGGAGTGGGGCAGATGGAGAAGAAAGAATCAAGTCACCTCCACCCCTAGTGGCCTGAATGCTGTCATGCGGAATTGCCTGGTCCAGTTAACAAACCCTCGCTTCATTGTTTTATTTTTAATTTGTATTTTATCTTAATTTACTTTTTAGCTAAAAAGGTAATATGTTCATTAGGAGATAAAAGGAAAGAAAAAATGTAAACTCCCTTCACATGCCCCAAGCCCCAGTTCCACCATTTAATTTTTTTCCCAAAAGTTTTTAATGTATATTGCTTTTTCATATAATATATATCTTGGAGCCAGGCGCAGTGGCTCACACCTGTAATCCCTGCACTTTGGGAGGCTGAGGGGGGCTAATCACTTGAGGTGAAGAGTTTGAGACCGGCCTGGCCAGCATGGTGAAACCCTGTCTCTACTAAAAACACAAAAATTAGCTGGGCATGTTGGCTGGCACCTGTAATCCCAGCTACTCAGGAGGCTGAGGCAGGAGAATCGCTTGAACTTGAGAGGCAGAGCCTGCAGTGAGCTGAGATGGTGCCACTGCACCCCAGCCTGGGCAACAGAGTGAGACTCCATCTGAAAATAATGATGATGATGATAATAATAATAATAATAATAATAATAATAAAAGAAATCATGACAAAATTTCCAATATTGAGGGACTGTGCTTTTCCTATTCCTCAATTGATGACATTTGTTTCCATTTGCAGATTTCCTTCCTTCCTCCCTTCCTTCCTTCCTCCCTCCCTTCCTTCTTTTTTCTTTTCTTTCCTTTCTCTTTCTTTCTTTCTTTCTTTCTTTCTCTCTTTCTCTCTTTCTCTCTCTCCTTCCTTCCTTCTTTCCTTCCTTCATTTCCTTTCCTTTCCTTTCTTTCTCTCTCTCTCTTCTTTCCTTCCCTTCTTCCTCCCTTCCTTTCTTTCTTCTTTCCTTCCTTCTTTCCTTTCTTTCATTTCAGGCAATCCTACCATGAGTATATCTTGTATATCCTTCGCCTCCCTGTGTGAGTCTTCCTGTAGGATAATTTCCCTGATGTGAAATTGCTGGGCCAAAGGATAGATACACTGTGATTTTTTTTTTTATGGCCATTGCCAAATTGCCTTCCAGGGAGGCTGCCGTAAATGTCCACTCCCACAAGCATGCCTCTAAAAATCTTCTCGCTGAAGTTCACCTTCGGATAAAGTTCAGTAAAGGAGCAGTTGAGCTACAGCAAGGAAAGCAACTAGAAAGTTCCAAAGTGAAGAATTTTCCTTGAGGATGTATGCACGAAGCTTGATTTGCTATTAGGGGTAAAAAAATTGAAAACAACAAACCCTTTTTGATAACCCAATAAACAATATTTTTTGGACTAGGTAGGACAGGCTGATGGTACAAAATTCAAAAGGGCAGACGGGAAAGCAGTCCCCCCTCTCCTCCACCAGCCACATTTAAAAAAATTATCCTTTTGTTGTGAAATAAGTAACACATACGAAAGTATACATATAAGTACAGTTTAAAGACAAATCTGTAAAATACTCATATGCCCAGCAGCCAGCTTATGTTTTTTGTTTTTTTTTTCTGAGACAGAGTCTCACTCTGCTACCCAGGTTGGAGTGCAGTGGCGCCATCTCAGCTCACTGCAACCTCTGCCTCCCGGATTCCAGCGAGTCTCCTGCCTTGGCCTCCCAAGTAGCTGGGATTACAGGCACTCGCCACCATGCCTGGCTAAACTTTTTTTGTATTTTTTAGTAGAGGCGGGGTTTCACCACATTGGCCAGGCTGGTCAGCAGCCAGCTTATGAATGAGGCTTACCTGCATTATGTTGAGCTGTATCCCATTGAGAACTTAGTCTATCTCGGCTAATCCTCACAGCAGCCATGCAAGAGCTATGACACCCCTGTGACAGGTGAGGAAACAGCCTTTTGGGCTGGAGCAGCCTGCCCCTGTTTCAGTTAATGAGCAGCAGATCTGCAGCCTGGCTCTTCAGTGGCCTTGGACTCACAGTCGTGTGGATGTCAGTAGGTTAATGACGTCTAGTGCATGGGTGGTGCTCTTCGGTTCCCATGTCCTGCTTTAGACACAGGCATGGTTGGCCTTTGCATGAGAGCACCAAGATGGGTGAGCCTCAGTGGTGGGAGGGGCCTTGGCATCAGTCCCTCTTGCCCAGGGCTCCTCTCTGGCCACCTTTGTCCCCCTGAATGTGTGGGTGATGGGGGTGCTCTGGGAGGGAGGTGCTTGTTCCCAAGCCTAGAAAGGGTCACCAAGGGGCTGCCGCATGGCAGTGCCTGCACCAGTGAATGAGGGGTGAATGGTGGCATTTACACTAGAAAATGGGGAAGCAGAAGTGCTGGGGCACAGAGCAGTGCATTTGGCAAAAGTCAGAAGTGCCGTAACTGGAGATTTCTGGGCCTATGTCTCCTTCCAATCTCTGCCTGCGAGTCACTCATCTTCCAAGCCAGGCTCTAATTCTACCTGCTCCCTGGAAAAAAAGCCCCCACTGCCATCATCTCTGTTGTTTGCATGATGCAGGGCTTCGGAATCTTCTAGCCTTTGCTATCCAGGCCTTGCTGGGTATTCTGCTAATAGAAGATGCTCAGAGGATGTGTTGACTGAAGAGAGGAAGGAGATGTGGCCCTGTGCACACGGGGCTGAGTGGTGGCCTGGCTGGCCTCTCCTAGGGGGCAGATCACCTTTGAGGATGGGAACCTCCGGGAGTTTGTTGCATCCAGGTTAAAGCCTGATGTAAGTGTGCCAGCTTCCCCATATTTTTAGTTTGGATGTTTTAAAACAGCAGTCGGTTATTTCTACTAACTAGTGAAAGGAGCAACTAACCTCTGGGTGGATTTCTGCTCTGATGAGCTGAAGGTTTGAAATCAGGTTTGCCGCTTGATCTGCTGGGTAGTGGGAGCCAGCTGCTCACTGCTGCATGGGCCCAGAAGGCCGGGAAAACACAAAGTCTGCAGCAAACATGAAAGCTAGAGCGGGCGCATTCCTTAGGAGAGAAGTCTGTAGTCCTTGCCTATGTGGAAAACTAGTCCCAAAGATGTGGCCTTTCTTTCCTGGAACCAACATAGTTCATCCATTCATTCAATATTTTGATTTTTAAAATATTGCCTTAAAACTTTCTTAACCTTGATTGGTGAGGGTTTGTTTGTTTGTTTTTTGTTTTTTTGAGACAAGGTCTCACTCTGTCGCCCAGGCTGGAGTGCAGTGGTGCGATCATGGCTCACTGTAGCCTTGAACTCCTGGGTTCCAGTGATTTCTCCCACCTTAGCCTCCTGAGTAGCTGGGACCACAGGGGCATGCCACCATGCCCAGACAATTTTTTACTTTTTTGTAAAGACGGGGATCTCCCCATGTTCGCCAGGCTAGTCTCGAACTCCTGGACTCAAGAGATCCTCCTGCCTTGGCCTCCCGAAGTGCTGGGATTACAGGTGTGAGCCATGCACCCATCCTAGAATAGTTTTAAGAAAAAAGGTGGGAGATTCATTGTCATTACACTGCCCAGAAGGAACCACAGTTAATACGAAAATTATTATTATTAATACTGGCAGGTGGTTGGAGATGGGAAGTAGTACAGACAGGGATGCAATGGCAAGTGTAAGCCTTCACCACCCTCCAGACCTTCTCTCCAGAACCCCAGGTTTATGTTTCAGAAAAATGTACATCCGTGCATATGCCAGTGTGAATGTGCATTTATTTAGAACTCTCGTTTTCATACTTGGCTGCACACTAGAGCCTCCTGGGGAAGCTTTAAAAAATTCTCCTGCTCAGGCAACACCCAGAGATGACATATATTTATTAATCTTAAAATATATATGTAGGCCGGGCGTGGTGGCTCATGCCTGTAATCCCAGCACTTTGGGAGGCCGAGG
Organism: Nomascus leucogenys; assembly: GCF_006542625.1. Classification (NCBI taxonomy): domain Eukaryota; kingdom Metazoa; phylum Chordata; class Mammalia; order Primates; family Hylobatidae; genus Nomascus; species Nomascus leucogenys. Next base: position 47,139,377 of record NC_044393.1, read on the forward strand.
CAGGTGGATCTCCGAGGTCAGGAGTTCAAGATCAGCCTGGTCAACATGGTGAAACCCGGTCTCTACTAAAAAAATGCAAAAGTTAGCCAGGCATTGTAGCAGACACCTGTGGTCCCAGCTACTCGGGAGGCTGAGGCAGGATACTCGCTTGAACCCAGGAGGCAGAGGTTGCAGTGAGCCGAGATTGTGCCACTGCACTGCAGCCTGGGAGACAGAGTGAGACTCCTTCTCAAAAAATAAAGTAAAATATAAAATAAAATAAAATAGTACATACATATAATTTGTAGAAAACATGAAGGATCACAAGAAACTTGCAAGTTAGGACTAGGGAAGGAGAGGTGCATGGGGTGACAAAGGGATCTTTTCTGTTTTTTTTTTTAATTTACTGCTGTTTTTCACCATAAAACTGGGGGTATATTACTTTTAAATTTAAACAACTATTAATAGTAACCTTTTGTTATTTATTTTGTTTGTTTGTTTGTTTATTTATTTGCGACAGGGTCTTGCTCTATTGCCCAGGCTGGAGTGCGGTGGCACTATCTCAGCTCACTGCAACCTCTGCCTGCTGGGTTCAAGCAATTTTCGTGCCTCATTATCCCAGGTAGCTGAGATTACAGATGTGGGCCACCACACCAGGCTAATTTTTGTATTTTTAGTAGAGACGGTGTTTCACCGTATTGGCCAGGCAGGTCTCAAACTCCCGACCTCTGGCGATCCACCCAGCTTGGCCTCCCAAAATGCTAGGATTACAGGCGTGAGCCACCGCACCCAGCCTATTTTTTATATTTTAATAAAAGGTAACTATTAGGGCCAGGCGCAGTGGTTCATGCCTGTAATCCCAGTACTTTGAGAGGCCAAGGCAGGTGGATCACCTGAGATTGGGAGTTTGACACCAGCCTGGCCAACACAGTGAAACCCCTGCTCTACTAAAAATACAAAAATTAGACGGCTGTGGTGGCGGGCACCTGTAGTCACAGCTACTCGGGAGGCTGAGGCAGGAGAATTGCTTGAACTAGGGAAGCAGAGGTTGCAGTGAGCCGAGATCATGCCACTGCACTTCAGCCTGAGTGATAGAGCAAGACTCAGTCTCAAAAAAATAAAATATTAAAAATAAAACTGCAGCTTCCTAGTCCCAGCCCCTGATCTAGTGCCTGGGGTCCCTGAGGCAGGCCTGGGAATCTGTACAGGGTCTGCAGGTTTCTCCAGTTGGCATCCCTCCTGTCTCTAGGTTCTAGGATGGTCTCGTGGCTGTGGCAGTGGCCCCTTCATGCTCCATGCACCCCCAGTACCATATTCACCCTCGCTCAGCTTCCATGCTTTTGTGACGTGTCTCCTTCACAGCCATAACCTCTCTTTGAGAGCCTAAGTTAGACCTTACTATGGTGATTTCTTAATTTCATTTATTTATTTATTTACTTATTTATTTTTTTGGAGACAGTCTCGCTCTGTCGCCCAGGCTGGAGTGCAGTGGCACAGTCTCGACTCACTGCAACTTCTGCCTCCTGGGTTCAAGCATTTCTCCTGCCTCAGCCTCCCCAGTAGCTGGGATTACAGGCATGTGCCACCATGCCCAGCTAATTTTTGTATCTTTAGTAGAGACGGGGTTTCGCCATATTGGCCAGGCTGGTCTCAAACTCCTGACCTCAGGTGATCTGCCCACCTCAGCCTCCCAAAGTGCTAGGATCACAGGTGTGAGTCACTGTGCAGCATCCAGCCAATTCGTTTCTTAAAGCCCAGTAAAACTTGCTGATATGACCTACGGGAATTTCCTAGAATCTGTCATGTGAGATTTCTGCTTAGTGTGCTTGCTTCTGTCACATACCAGTCTCAACCTTTTAAAAAAAAAAATTCAACTTTGATTTTAGATTCAGGGGGTGCATGTGCAGGTTTGTTTATACGGGTACATTGCATGACGCTGAGATTTGAGGTCCAGATGATCCCCCCACCCAGGTAGTGCGCGTAGTACCCAATGGGGAGTTTGTCAGCCCTGGCCCCTCCCTCTGTCCGCCCTCTGGTAGTCCCCAGTGTCTGTTGTTCCACCTTTAAGTCCCAACCTTCTTTTTGAGTGTGAGCCTCCTATTCAGCCACTGGCTCGAGGGGTGACCTTTGCCGGTGTAGGGTACTGAGCTGGGTGTGCTCTGAGGTCTTTGCCCTGCCACTACCTTACCTGACCTCAGGCAAGACCACAGCCAGAATCTTAAAGACCCTAATCAGTGGCTCTTGAAAGCCAAGTTGAGGCCGGGCGCGGTGGCTCAAGCCTGTAATCCCAGCACTTTGGGAGGCCGAGGCGGGTGGATCACGAGGTCAGGAGATCGAGACCATCCTGGCTAACACGGTGAAACCCCGTCTCTACTAAAAAATACAAAAAAATTAGCCGGGCGTGTTGGCGGGCGCCTGTGGTCCCAGCTACTCGGGAGGCTGAGGCAGGAGAATGGCATGAACCCAGGAGGTGGAGGTTGCGGTGAGCCGAGATCGTGCCACCGCATTCCAGCCTGGGGGACAGAGAAAGACTCCGTCTCAAAAAAAAAAAAAAAAAAAAAAAAGAAAGCCAAGTTGAACACTGGAATATCCAGCGACGTTTGTTAAAAATAAATTCCTGGGCCCGGCGCGGTGGCTCATGCCTGTAATCCCAGCACTTCGGGAGGCTGAGGCGGGCGGATCACAAGGTCAGGAGATCAAGACCATCCCGGCTAACATGGTGAAACCCCGTCTCTACTAAAGATACAAAAAATTAGCTGGGCGTGGTGGCAGGCCCCTATAGTCCCAGGTACTCGGGAGGCTGAGGCAGGAGAATAGCGTGAACCTGGGAGGTGGAGCTTGCAGTGAGCTGAGATTGCGCCACTGCACTCCAGCCTGGGTGACAGAGCCAGACTCCGTCTCAAAAAAAAAAAAAAAAAAAAAAAAAAAACATAGATTCCTGATTCCTACCCCAGATCCACTGAGTTGGTCTTAGGAGAAGTGAGTTAAGATTTTCAAAAGCTCTCCAGGTGATTCTGAGGCTCTGGCAAGTATGTAAAATACTGTACTGTCCAAGCTCATCTAAATAGTCTGTTACACACACACAGAGTCCATGTTTATATTCTTTATCTGACATTCTGCCATACACATCAGGGTGAGTACCAATCATGGAGGTAGGAGCAGCAGTGCTTTGATGAGGCTGAGCTCACTGCTCTATATTGTACCTGTGATATCTCAGCTAGAAGGCAGGTCCAATGTTAGCCCAGTTCTAACGCCAGCATGAGATCTTGTTTGGAAATGATTTTCATAACTGCCACAAATGCCTCAGTGTCCTGCCAATGGCCTGGGCATCTGCCATTTCTGAGCACACCTATCCAAGTGGCAACGGCCCACCCCTGCACCTCTGCCTGAGGAGTTTCCTGTTGGAGCCCAGTCTGTCTGCACAAGGCAGGCAGAAGTGCTGGGGATGGAGAATCAAAGCTACCCAGGAGCAGCCGGCAGCCAGTGACTGACCTCAGCTCCTGGAGGGGCGGGATGATGCCAAGGTGTGTGCCACATTGCCTGCCTGCATTGCACAGCAGGACTGGACCCTGGTTGTCCACCGCATAACTGGCTGGGTAGCTTCTCCTGTACTGGATCCTACCCCTCCCTGCCTCACATCTTTGTTGCCCTGTAGGTTCTTCCCAGGATCACCTCTCAAATAAACTACTTGTACTGGAGTCTTTGTCCCAGGCTCTGTTTCTGGGAAAACCCAAAATTAATTTTTTTTTTTTAATGGAGTCTCACTCTGTTGCCCAGACTGGAGTGCAGTGGCTCGATCTCAGCTCACTGCAACCTCCACCTCCTGGGTTCCAGTGATTCTCCTTCCTCAGCCTCCCGAGTTGCTGGGACTATGGGTGCGCGCCACCATGCCTGGCTAGTTTTTTGTATTTTCAGTAGAGACGGGGTTTCACTATGTTGGCCAGGCTGGTCTCGAACTCCTGACCTCAAGTCATCTGCCCGCCTTGGCCTCCCAAAGTGCTGGGATTACAGGCATGAGCCACTGCATCTGGCCCGAATTAATTTTTTTTTTAAAGTTTACTTTGCTCACAATAATATGAAAACATTAAGGTATGCGAGTTGGAAGAATAAAAATCTTCCTCCCTAAAGCAGGTGGTGGTTTTGTTTGTTTGTTTGTTTGTTTGTTTTCTATGTTGGCATCTGTTTGTGTTAGGTTTGCTCAGGTGGATGCTATGATTTTTTGAAGACAGTTTTATCTCCTGCTGTAACCATTGTCCTCATGCTGCCATGAATCCTTGGTCAGGATGACTTTTACTGGCTTCATATTGGGTGGTTCTGGCTTGGCCATGACCAGTCGATGCTGTGTCTGTCCCTCGTCCTTGCAGGCATTCGTCCCTACAAATGCAACGTTTGCAATAAAGCCTTCACCCAGCGCTGCTCTCTGGAGTCCCACCTGAAGAAAATCCACGGGGTGCAGCAGCAGTACGCCTATAAGCAGCGGCGGGACAAGCTCTATGTCTGCGAGGATTGCGGCTACACGGGCCCCACCCAGGAGGACCTGTACCTGCACGTGAACAGTGCCCATCCGGGCAGCTCGTTTCTCAAAAAGACATCTAAAAAACTGGCAGCCCTTTTGCAGGGCAAGCTGACATCCACACACCAGGAGAACACCAGCCTGAGTGAGGAGGAGGAGAGGAAGTGAGGAGAAGGAAGGGGAGGACAGACGTTCACACTGCCACGTATGTCTACGTGGATTTTTGGTTTTCAGCGTCCCCCAGCCCACTGGCTCTTCTTAATCAGAAGTGACCAGTTCACCTCTGTGTCCTTTTGAAACATCAGCAGTAGGGTCCATTCCAAGATTGTCAGTTACCGTAGTGACGTCAGGCCGTGTAACCTGTGTCCTGTCTGGCGCGCTTGCTTGCATTCACCAAAGTTTGTTTTCCACGATCCTGATGGCCAAGAACACCGTGTGGGATTTTTTTTTTCCTCAAGGATTTTCACACATGGAACGAGAGGTATTTCTTAGAGAGATCATCATTTTATGGTGCCTTGAAATAAAAATACTTCTACTTGAAATGCTGTTTAAGCAAGGAAAATGAATTTTGTTATTCTGAAAGAGTTTACAGAAATTATTTTAATAAACAAAATGTTCTTGTGAAGCTTTTAAAAGCAAAATGGAATATTGACCTATAGCTTTCTGTTCAGGGCTTATTGTGTGATGTTTAATTTTAGGTTACTGAGGTGGGGAGGTTGATTACTTTGTATTAGTTGTATGGGTTTGAAGAAGCAGATCTTCCTCTCTTTTTTTGTTTCTGAGACAAGTTCTCACTCTGTCGCCCAGGCTGGAGTGCAGTGGCACGATCATAGCTCACTGCAACCTTGACCTCCCAGGCTCAGGTAATCCTCCCACTTCAGCCTCCCGAGTAGCTGGGACTACAGGTGTGTGCCACTATGTCCAGCTAATTTTTGTATTTTTTGTAGAGATGGGGTTTTGCTATGTTGTCCAGGCTGAGAAGCAAATCTTGACTGTTGGGTGGAAGAACAAACAGCCAATTGGAAAAACCTGCATTGAGGGGCTGGCTCACGCAGGCTGGTGGGCAGAGATGCCTGGGGGGTGGCATGGCAGGAAACTCAACTCTTAGATCTCTTTTTATGGGCCTGGTCTCTTTTTCTGCAGAGGTCTTGGCTTTCTGCGGTTAGGATGTGCTGGCCGAAGGCTCTTCTCCCTCCCTTGAATGGGCTCTGGGGCCAACCCTGGAGCATGAGAAATGCTGGCTCCTCACTTGCAGGTGGGATAACAGTGCCAGGAGTTCCCTCAGGGTGTGTGACAGCTGAGTGCAGTGACCTCTGCTACCGCCATCTCCTCACCTTGGAGGCCTGCGTCAGAGCCATCGGAGGTGAGACCCTGATGGGGTAAAACGTGGGCAGCTGGCCATGTGGGGCAGGGGAGGAGGTTTCTTCATCCTGACTGCCTGGGGGGGTATTTGCCTCAGGCTGGGAGCTGTTGCCTGAATTGAGTAGGAAGTTCGGATCACCTACACCCTGATCACCTACACCCCGGTCAGCAACACCCCATCACCTACACCCTGATCACCTACACCCTGGTTGCCAACATCCCATGACCTACACCTCAATCACCTTGACCCCATCACCTACATCCCATCACCTACACCCTGATCACCTACACCCCGATCACCTATACCCTGGTCACCTACACCCCGATGACCTACACCCCAATCACCTACACCCTGATCACCTCCACCCAATCACCAACACCCCATCACCTACACCTCTATCACCTTGACCCCGATCACCTACATCCCATTGCCTACACCCCGATCACCTATACCCCATCACCTACACCTCAATCATCTACACTCCATCGCCTACACCTCACCACCCTATCACCTACCCCATCACCTATACCCCATCACTTACACCCTGATCACCTACACCCCAATCACCAACACCCCATCACCTACACCTTGATCACCTTGACCCCCGTCACCTATACCTCAAATCATCTATACCCCATCACCTACACCCCATCACCTACACCTGATCATCTACACTCCACCACCTATACCCCTTCACTTACACCCTGATCACCTACACCCTGATCATCTATACCCCATCACCTATACCCATCACCTATACCCCATCACCTATACCACGATCATCTACACCCCACCACCTATACCCCATCACTTACACCCTGATCACCTACACCCCAATCACCAACACCCCATCACCGACACCTTGATCACCTTGACCCCCATCACCTACATGCCATCACCTACACCTCGATCATCTATACCCCATCACCTATACCTCGATCATCTATACCCCAATCATCTACACCCCATCACCTACATCCTGATCACCTATACCCCGATCACCTACACCCTATCACCTACATCCCATTGTCTTTTATTACCCACTCCCTGTCCCCTGGGTACCACCTGGGCCACTTCTTGATCTAGGGAAACATCCAGATGAGGAGGCCCTTGTCTTATTTTCTCTCTCCTTGCTTCCTCCCTTCCCTTTCCCCTCCCTCCTTTCCTTCCACCTTCTTCTCTCCTTCTCTCCCACACTGTGCGCCAGGCATTATGCCAAGATCTGGACATTTTAAGTGGCATGTCCTATAGCTTGAGTCAACATTTCTCTTACAATTAAGCGCTTTTGTTTCAGAAGGAAAGGAAATAAACCCTTTTTGGGCAGTGAGCTAGGTAGTCCTCACTGGGCAGATGTTTTCTGGAAGAATCCTCAGAGCACCGCTGGGGTCACAGCCCTGTTTCCATGAGTAGACGAGGCAACTGCAGAGGCTGTCCTCTGGTGGTCAGAGGCAGAGGCCAGGAATCCTAAGTCTGGTTAGAACACCTCTATTTTCCCCCTCTCTCCTCACCCTCCCTACAAAAAAGAAAGCAGGCCGGGTGCGGTGGTTCACGCCTGTAATCCCAGCACTTTGGGAGGCTGGGGTGGGCAGATCACAAGGTCAGGAGATCGAGACCATCCTGGCGAACACGACGAAACCCCATCTCTACTAAAAATACAAAAAAATTAGCCGGGCGTGGTGGCGGGTGCCTGTAGTCCCAGCTACTTGGGAGGCTGAGGCAGGAGAATGGCATGAACCCAGGAGGCGGAGCTTGCAGTGAGCCGAGATTGCGCCACTGTACTCCAGCCTGGGCGACAGAGCGAGACTCCGTCTCCAAAAAAAAAAAGAAAGAAAGAAAGCAAAGGCCTCAGGCTGGACTGGGACCATGCAGAGGCAGGTATGAGACCAGGGCTGACTGGGGGATCCTCACCCCTCCGCTGTTTAAACTGGCAAGTTTCAGGGACCCTGGGGCCCTGCTCTGCCTCGTCTGAAGCTCCAGGTTCCTGGGCTTAGGCTGTAGAACTCAACAGTCTAAATGGCCCCATTCAGGCAGCAGCAGCAGCAGCAGCAGTAGGGGTTGAACCTGGCACTGAAGTGTCACAGGTGCAGCCTCCCAGGACAGCAAGCACTGAGGATCAACCCTGACTCCAGAGGGCAGAGTAGTAACATTGTGTTCCTCTTAGCACCTGCTGCCGAGGAAGGTGCCGCTGGAAGGCAGTTGATTTGCTTTCTCCTTGGTTATCTGGGTCATGTAGACAACAAAAGTGAGCGTTCTTAGAAAGGAATATCCAAATGACAGGCTGTTTTGCACAGGGAATTGTGAACCAGCCAACGTTCTCTTTAGGGTCAGGTTTTTATTTAACAGAGCTCTTGGTTGCAAGAGACAGAAACCCAGTGTAAAACAACTTCAGCAGAAAAGGGAATGTAGTAGCTGAAAAGCCTAGGGTTGTTCCAGTTTCAGGGGTGGCCAGATCTGGTGCTTATGTGATGTCATCCTCTCTTACCTCCCTCTCTGTCTTTTAGCTCGATTTCCCCCATGGTGGCTTCCTTCTCAGGCAGGCGCAAATGGAGGCTGGATGGCCACCCACAGCTCTGGAGTTCTGCCTCACAGTGCAGCCACTCAGTAGGAGGGTTTCTCTTGCAGGCTAAGATCTTGGGCAGATTTGGCTCTGGGACCCGCCCTCAACTAATCACCGTGCCCTGGGCAATGCGCGGCTCTCTTAGCTCAGGCCTAGGCCCCTCCCTCCCCTGAATTGAGTGGAGAGAGCGCAGGTCAGCTACACCCCTGGTCTGGGAGCAGTGGGAAAGGGATTCTCCAGCAGAATCAGGACACCATGGCCAAAAGAAGTGGACGTTGGACGGCTGTGCTAGTTAAGATAAGGCATGGCTGGGCCAGGTGCGGTGGCTCACACCTGTAATCCCAGCACTTTGGGAGACCAAGGCGGGAGGATCACTTGAGGTCAGGAATTCGAAACCAGCCTGACCAACATGGTGAAACTCCGTCTCTACTAAAACTACAAAAATCAGCTGGGCGTGGTGGTGGGTGCCTGTAATCCCAGCTACTTAGGAGGCTGAAGCATGAGAATCACTTGAACCCAGGAGGCAGAGGTTGCAGTGAGCCAAGATCGCACCACTGCACTCCAGCCTGGCGAAAGAGCAAGACTCCATCTCTAAAACAAAACAAAACAAAACAAAAGATCAGGCGTGGCTGCTGTAACAAAGACTCCCAACACACCTATGGCTTAAAGAAGAGAGAGCGTTGTTTCTCATGTAGTAGTTCTGGGTTGGGAGTTCTCCTCCGTGCCATCACTTGGGGGCCCAGAGTTTTCCCTTGTGTTGCTCTGCCATGCCCTAGGATAATGCCATCATATGTGTGGTAGAAGCTGGGTTTCTATGGGTCTCAGCTGATCGGAGAGCTGTCTTGAAGAAGCAAATCTTGAGTGTTGGGTGGAAGAACAAATGACTGATTGGAAAAACCTGCACTGAAGGTCTGGCTCATGCAAGCTGGTGGGCAGAGACACCTGGGGCTGACTTGGCAGGGAGCTCAACAATTTGGGCTCTTTTTAAGGCCCTGGTCTCTCTTTTTTAAATATATTTTTGGTTTCCCCAGAAGCCAATTCTGAGGCAAGGATTAAAGTTCAAGTGGGGCTGGGCACAGCGGCTCACGCCTGTAATCACAGCACTTTGGGAGGCCGAGACGGGTGGATCACAAGGTCAGGAGTTTGAGACCAGCGTGGCCAACGTGGTGAAACCCCATGTCTACTGAAAATACAAAAATTAGCCGGGCGTGGTGGTAGGCTCCTGTAATCCCAGCTACTCAGGAGGCTGAGGCAGGAGAATCGCTTGAACCCAGGAAGCAGAAGTTGCAGTGAGCCAAGATTGTGCCATTGCACTCCAACCTGGGCAACAAGAGCAAGACTCCATCTCAAAAAAAAAAAAAAAAAAAAAAAAAAAAAAAAAAAAAAAGTTCAAGTGGATTGTTTAGGAAGCAATCCCAGAAAGTATCTGCAGGGGATTAGGGAAGCGTGACAGGAAGAAAAATGCCCATGTGGGGAACAGAATCAAGGAAGTTACTGCTGTGGGTAACTGGTGCTTAATCGCCCTGGGCCCTCTGGGAGACAGTACAGCACATGTCTCAGAGTTATCCCACTGCAGATGCATAGGACACTGTCCACAACTTTCCATCCATCATTGGTTGAAGGCTGCTGACATTAGGGCCCTTCCAACTTGCCCTGTGCACTGGCCAAGCATGCTTCCTGTGCCAGGAAAATCTCCAGAGGTTAGCTGTAAGCAGCTTTCAGCACATAGACCTGAAAGCCAGCAAAACCCAGTGAGATGATGAATGTGTCTGGTACAGGTGTGGAAGAGTCACAGCCCCTACCTGAAGACACTGGCCTGGGTATGGCCCTTCCATTCCCATTCCATAGGGAGAATTTAGTCACATTAACTAGAGGGGTGGAGAAAAGCAGGCGTCTCAGCCACAATACTGTGCAGCAGAATGGGGATGGATTACGGTGGATGACTGAAAGTCTCTACCATGACAGGCAAAGTCAACTGACGTCCACTCTAACCTTTTTTGCTCCCTCCTCCTCCCAACTCTATTTACCTGTCCTGCTCTCAGCCAGTTGCTAGGAAATCCAGCCAAAGTGCCCAAAACCATGACTTAGGGTTCTCAGGCTGGCAGCCCTGGAGCCTTGGGTCTGAAGGTGTTGGGGATGGAGACCCATGAGCTATTAACCTGTACCGAGTCCAGCCAGCACTATCTGCTTTGGGTTGGTGTTAGTTTAGCACCATGTGGATATGCTGATGCTTGTGCTAGTCAGAAGTGCCTACTGGTTATTCATTTTGGAGAATGGGATCTGTTTTCAATCAATGTGATTTATTTTGTGAATGTCTTAAGTTGGGTCCTAGAAGCGGAGTCTGAGACAAGGATTCTGGGGTAAGTGATTTATTGAGGGAGGCTCTCAGGAGAAACCAAGAAGGAGGTGAGGGAAGCAAGGGAGGTACAGCAGAGGAAGAAACTCAGCAAAGATGCGGGGTCGGCTGATGTCCAGCCTCAGCCTGATTCCAGGCAGCTCTGGGTATGAATGGCACCACCGAAGTTGTCCCACCTTGAGGCAAGGGGGCCCGTCGTCAGCTGTGAGCTACCCCTGGTCGGGGAAGGCATAACCACCGGGCATTTTCAGCAATAGCAACTGTGAGCTGTTTAGTAGTCAATGCTCTGAGCAGCTGTAGGCTGGCTCTCTAAAGGTCTCCAAGCAGGGGAAGAGAAATCATAGGGATGGATTCTTAGGGGTGAAAAAGACTGTGGCCCACAGAATCTGGCTACATCCCTCTGGAACATTTGCATTTTGATAAAGGACTTGCTTTTGGAGCTAAGGAGTGAATCATTTATTGCAAATTATGTGGCATTTTCAGAAGAAGTAAGATAATATATAGAAATGTACACAAAGGAAAGTCATATCTGCAAACGAGTCCCTTATCTGCCAAGCCTCTCCTCTACCATTGTAATTAACCACTGTTATTAGCTCCTCCTGTAACTTTCCTGAGTTTCTTTACCCATATATAAGCAAACATGAATGTGTGTATTCTTGCTGTTCACTGTTTCTTCTTCTTTTAGCATTTTAATTAGCAGATAGCATATTATACATACTGTTTGGCACTTTGCATTTTTCTTTTTTCTTCTTTTAAATTTTAAATTTTAATTGTTATGGGTACATAGTAGGTGTATATGCATTTTTCTTTTAATAGTACATCTAGTAGTTCTTTCCAAAATAGTACAAAAAAGTGTTCTCATACAAAAAAATTAGCCGGGCATGGTGGTGTGTACCTGTAATCCCAGCTACTCGGGAGGCTGAGGCAAGAGAATCGCTTGAACCTGGGAGGCAGACGTTGCAGTGAGCCAAGATTGTGTCACTGCACTCCAGCCTGGGGGACAGAGTGGACTCCATCTCAAAAAAAAAAAAAAAAAAAGTGTTCTCATTCTTCTTTACAGCTATCTGGTATTGTATTATATGGATGTGCCATAATTTAGGCTATCAGTCTTCTATTGATAGGCAGTAACATTATTTCCAATGTTTTGCTACTATGGAGAATGCTACGATGAGTAACTTTATACATATGTCATTTCATATAGGTGCAAATACATCTGTGGGATAAATTCCCAGAAATGCAATGGTTAGAGCTAACAATTTCATACAATTAAGGGTCATTTGTAGTTCCTTCTTCTGTGAACTGCTTTAATGCCCCTTTTTCCACTGGGGTGTTGGTCTTTTTCTCTGCCTAACTTCTGGAAGTTTTAGGTTTTTTTCAAAATGTATCAGGAAGTTTGGCCCATTATGATGTAAGCTGCTGGTTTTTATAATGTTGATAGATATGGCCCAATTACCCTACCTGAAGGTTGTACTGTTTGTGATGTGTGAGAGTGCCCATGACCTCACCACCCTGCCAGTGTTGTCTTGCTATGGTTTGGGATGTCTGCCAATCTGATATGGAAGAAATAGGTTTTCGGTGTAGTTTTATTTTATATTTTGTTATATTTGAGAGTGAATGTTTTTTCATATGATTAAGGGCCATTTGTACAGTCTCTGTGCGTGGGATTGGTTCCAGGACCCCTACAGATACCAAAATCCACAGATGCTCAAGTCCCTGATGTAAAATTGTGTAGTATTGGCTGGGCACCGTGGCTCACACCTGTAATACCAGCACTTTGGGAGGCCAAGGTTGGTAGATCACTTGAGCTCAGGAGTTCAAGACCAGCCTGGGCAACATGGGAAAACCCTACCTCTACCAAAAATACAAAAAATTTTCCAGGCTGGTGGCACAGGCCTGTCGTCCCAGCTACTCGGGAGGCTGAGGTGGGAGGATCGCTTGAGCCTGGGAGGCAGAGGTTGCAGTGAGCTGAGATCGCTCCACTGTACTCCAGCCTGGGTGACAGAGTGAGACCCCATCTCAAAAAAAAAAAAAAGTATAGTATTTGCATATAACCTATGCACATCCTTCCATATATATATATGTGTGTGTGTATATATATATGTCCATATATATATATATATATATATAAAACTTCTAGGAGTTCTGGGGATCTTTTCAAAATATATCAGGAAGTTTGGCCCATTATGATGTAAGTTGCTGGTTTTTACAATGTTGATAGATATGGCCCGATTATAGATAGATATAGATATAGATATAGATACACACACACACACACACACACACACATATATATGTGTTTTTAAAGATGAGGTCTCACTATGTGGTCCAGGCTTGTCTTAAACTCCTGAACTCAAGTGATCCTCTCGCCCCAGCCTCCCAAAGTGCTAGGATTACAGGCATAAGCCACCACTCCCAGCCATTCCATATACTTTAAATCATCTCTAGATTACTTATAATACCTAATACTATGTAAATGCTATACAAATAGTAGTTATGCTTTGTTGTTTTTTATTTATATTATTTTTATTAGGTTTTTTCCTTTTTTTTTTTTTTTTTTTTTTTTGAGACAGGGTCTCATTCTGTTGTCCAGGCTGGAGTGTAGTGGCGTAATCTTGGCTCACTGCAGCCTTGACCTCCCAGGCTCAGGTGATCCTCCTGCCTCAGCCTCCTGAGAAGTTGGGACTACAAGCATGTGCCATTATGCCCAGTTAATATTTTGTAGAGACAGGGTCTCACTATGTTACCCAGGCTGGTCTCAAGCAGTTCTCCGACCTCAGCCTCCCAAAGTGCTAGGATTACAGGCATAAGCCACTCCTCCTGGCCCCAAATACTTTCAACCTGTCGTTGGTTGAATCCACAATGTAGAACTCTTGGATACAGAGGGCTGACTTTATAGTCCCCTTTTCTGTGAACTGCCTGCCTGAATGTCCATTTTCGCACTGGGTTTCTGCCTAGCTTGGTCTTTTTTTCTGCCTAATCTCCAGAAGTTTTTTGTTTCTTTGGTTTCTCTGTTTTTGTTTTTGTTATGTTTTGTTTTTGAGACAGAGTCTCCTTCTGTCGCCCAGGGTGGAGTGCAATGGCGTGGTCTCAGCTCACTGCAACCTCCGCCTCCCAGGTTCAAGCAATTCTCCTGCCTCTGTCTCCCGAGCAGCTGGGATTACAGGCACCCGCCACCACACCTGGCTAATTTTTGTATTTTTAGTAGAGACGGAGTTTCACCCTGTTGGCCAGGCTGGTCTCAAACTCCTGACCTCGTGATCCGCCCGCCTCGGCCTCCCAAAGTGCTGGGATTACAGGCATGAGCCACCGCACCCAGCCTGATTTTGCTTATTCTGTTTTGTTGTTGTTGTTTTCGTGACCAAGCAGAAGTTTTTGATTTTTATGTACTTTGAGTTGATTCATCTTTCTCTTTCTTTCTTCCTTTTTTTTTTTTTTTTTTTCTTTGAGTAGAGATGAGGGCTTGCTATGTTGCCCAGGTTGGTCTCGAACTCCTGAGCTTGAGCAATCTGCCTGCCTCGGCCTCCCAAAGGGCTGGGGTGACAGGTGTGAGCCACTGCACCCGGCCCATCTTTTTCTTTAATGGCTGCTGGAGACTGAGTCGTAGCTAGAAAGGCTTTCCTACTCCAAGGCGACATCAGAATGCTACGGGGCTTTTTTCTAGGACTTGAATGGCTTCATTTTACCATGTATAAATCTTTGATCCGCTTGGACTATTTCCTGGTGTATAGTGGGAGGTATGGATCCAACTTTATCATTTTCCAGATGGCTGACAAGAGATATTTTTTAGCAGGGAGCTGGTCCAAAACACACCAGAGAACACTTTCTTCAGGAAAAGGTCACATGCCTCAGCAGAAGGTGTTGCGAATTATAGTAAGGAGCAGTTTTCTTTAATTAGCAGTTTTCTTTAATTCATTTGTTCAACAAATATTTTTCAAGTGCCCACTGTGTGCTAGGTACTTTTCTAGATACTGAGGCTAGAAAAAATAGACAAAAGTTTCTGCCTTCAAGGAACTCACGTTCTCTTGGTGGGGGGTGTGGATAGACAATGGAGAAGCAAGTAAATACACATTATGTTAGACACTATAGAGAAAAATTAAATGAGGTGTTCTGGTTACTATGGCTGTGCAACTAAATGGGCCCAAACTTATGGATTCTGTGGGTCAAAGATTTGGACAGGGCCTAGCATAGGGGCACAGGAGCAGCTTTCCCTGCCCCACCATGGCTGGGACCTCAGCTGAAAGACTCAAAGGCTGGGGCCTGGGCTTCATCTGAAGGCCCATTCTCTCGTGCACCTGGTAGTTCATGCTGGTGGTTGGCTAGGGGCCTTGATTCCTCTCCACACGGACCTCTCCTTATGGTCTCCTCTCTGTGTGGGCTGGTTTGGGTTCCAAGGACATGGTAGGTTCCAAAGGAGAAGGTCCTAAGAGGAAGAGTCAGGTGGAGGCTGTGTCACAAATTAAGAGCTGGCCTCAAAAGTCCTGCAGCGTTGCTTCTGTCACAGTTTGCTTATTAGAAGCCAGTTACTAAAGGCCGGTTCATATTCAAGGGGAGAGAAAGAAAACTCTCCTGGCCAGGTGTGGTGGCTCATGCCTGTAATCCCAGCACTTTGGGAGGCCAAGGCAGGTGGATGACTTGAGGCCAGGATTCGAGACCAGCCTGGCCAACATGGTGAAACCTCGTCTCTACTAAAAATACAAAACTTAGCTGGGTGTGGTGGTACGTGCCTGTAGTCCCAGCTACTCAGAAGGCTGAGGCATGAGAATTGCTTGAACCGGAAGGTGGAGGTTGCAGTGAAATGAGATTGTGCCACTGCACTCCAGCCTGGGTGACAGAGTGAGACCCTGTCTCAAAAAAAGAAGAAAAAAAGAAAACTCTCTTGATGGGAGGAGTGGTTCTAGAAGAACTTGTGGGAACATATGTAACTGTTAGAAAATTTAATTTACCACGTAAAAGAAGGAGAACTGGGATGAGGTGGAGGTGATGTCGATAGAGATTGGTGTCATTTTGTTTTGATTGTTTTGAGACGGGGTCTTGCTCTGTTGCCCAGGCTGGAGTGCAGTGGTGCAAACATAGCTCACTGCAGCTTTCAACTCCTGGGCTCAAAGGATCCTCCTGCCTCAGCCTCCCGAGTGGCTAGAACTACAGGTATGCACCACCATGCCCAGCTAATTTGTATGTATTTTTTGGAGAGATGGGGTCTTGATATATAGTCTAGACTGGTCTTGAATTGTTGGCCTCAGGCAATCCTCTTGCCACAGCCTCCTAAAGTGCTGTGATTACAGGCATGGGCCACCACGCCCAGCTGATGTCATTTTTGTTGTTGTTGTTAGAACAACTCAGGAAAATAAAATTCCTGTTTATTGTTGGACAACATTGTTTCACACGTACCTCAAATAGGCAATAAATAAATAAATAAATAAACAGCAACTTCATAGACAAAAAAGGAAGAAAAAGAAACCTTTTATCTTTGGCCCTTTTAACCATCTCATACAAACCAACCACTTATAGTACAGCTAAGCACGTACACAAAAAAGTTACCGGAATGCTCGGAATAAGATTGTTTTTCTGTTGTTGTTTTTGCTTTTCTTACAAGGTTTTTTTTCTCCTTTGAGATTATAACGAACATGGTCACACCACAAGTGAAGTTAGAAGCAGGACAGAGAACGCTGTGAAGGCTGGTTTGGTCATCTGAGATCATTAAAAATGGCTGACCCTAACAATATGTACAAAAATATAAAATGTAAATTAAAAAATACAGACAAATTTCCTTTTTAAAGTATTTTTAATGAAAAAAGCAGGACCTTGGGAAGTTTTGGTTCTTTTTTCCTCCCCTGTTGCAAATTCTCATGGTCTGGGTTGGGTGGTGGAGAGCGCGTGTCATCTGCGGGTGGCAAGGCCCGCGGTGGGTGGGCCTCAATACTCATAGGTGACCACAGGTAGATTCTCAGACGGGAAGTGGAGGGTGAATAGGTCACCCTCCTAACTTTTCCTTTTTTGCTGTCTAGTCATCCTCGTCGGTCTTCTGCTTCTTGGTATCGGCATTGTCATCCTCATCATCTTCAGCTGCCCACTTGACCTAGCAGACTCAGCTTCCTCGTCTTCATCTCCATCCTCTTCCTCACCATCACCTTCTTCTTCCTCCTCGTCTTCCTCCCCACCTTCTTCCTCTTCTTCATCTACTTCATTGTCAGCCTCCTGCTTCCCATTTTCCTCATTGGCCTTCCCATTAGCAGGGGCGTCTCTTCCATTTTCCGCTTCTTCCACAACTTCCTTCTTCTGCAAGTCCTTGGTGGTGATTTTGGAGCTGGTGTCTACGGCTGCGTCTGACATGGTCCGGTACGCCAGTGATCCGATGCAGGGGATTAAAAAGAAAGCGAGAGTTCAGGGACTCTGGCGATAAAGTGGCCGGAGTCCACGGCGGCAAAGGCGGCTGCGGCGAGCAAGGAGCCGTACAAGGAACAATGCAAAGATGGCTTTTCAGAGCAGCCAGTGGGTGATGTCATTTTTTTATACGGGAGTCAGGGACGTGTGACCAGAAAGGAGTGAAAGAAGAAGCCCTGTCGTTATGTGGGGAGCGTTCCAGGCAGAGGGAAGAGCAAAGTCGAAGGCCAGGCTGAAGTGGGAGTGTGCTTGACTTACCTGGAGAGCGTGAGAACTGGTGTAGCTTACGTGGAGTGAGAAGACATGGGGAACATGTGGATGAGGTCACAGCAGTTGCAGGGAACAGATTGCTGCTGTAGGCCATTTTAAAGACTTTAGCTTTTCCTCTGAACGGCCGAGTATTTTCAGCAGAGGAGTAACACGATCTCACTTATTTTTAAAGGGCTTACTCTGGCTGCTGTGAAAACAGATTTAGGGCTAAGAGGCAAGTCTAGAAGTGGGGGATCAACTAGGAGGCCATTGCAAAGATAAAGGCAGGACACGATGAATGCTTGGACCAGGATGATAGTGGAAGAGGTGAGAAATGGCCGGATGCTGGATATGTCTCTTATAATAGAGCTAACTGGATTTGCTGATGGATTGGATGTGGGTTAATGGAGAGACCATACAACTCATTTGTCTGGGGAAGTTCAGGTTTATATAATGAATTATACAGTCACCCTAGTACTGAGAAAAAGAGAGGAGCCAAGAATGACTCCAGACCGGCATGGTGGTTCACACCAGTAATCCCAGCACTTTGGGA
Organism: Nomascus leucogenys; assembly: GCF_006542625.1. NCBI lineage: Eukaryota > Metazoa > Chordata > Mammalia > Primates > Hylobatidae > Nomascus > Nomascus leucogenys. The sequence goes on from NC_044393.1 coordinate 47,157,328, forward strand.
GGCCAAGGCAGGAGGATTGCTTGAGGCCAAGAATTTGAGGCCAGCCTGGGCAATATAGCAAGACCCCGTCTCTACAAAATAGTTTTAAAATTAGCCAGGCACCTGTCAATAACCTGTAGTCCCAGCTACTCGGGAGGCTGAGGCTGTAGGATCACTTGAGCCCTGGAGTTCGAGTCTAGCCTGGGCAACATATCAGACCCTGTTTCTTGAAAAAAAAAAAAAAAAAAAGAAAGAAAAGTGCTGTAAGCATTGTTACAGATATCGCCTGTTGTCAGGTGTTTGCTGGCACAGCTTGGAGAGCTGCTGAGGCCCACGGGCCAGCTTGTCCCTGCCATGCAGCCCTAGATGGCTCTGCTCTGAAACATCACCCTGCTGACCCAACCACATTTGCATTTTGAGTTTTCTGTCCTCCCCTCACTGATAGCTGGCATTTTCCTTCTTGTCCCAGGCCTCTCCTCCTTTAATCCAGGGCTCACCAGGCTATGACTGCTTGGTAACTGACTTACCGAGCACACCAGCATCATAGGTGAATGAGAGGCTGTCCTGTGACTGTCGGTCATGGCATGGGCTACTTTGAAGGCTTTTTTTTTCTTCTTCATTTTCCCTGGATAATTGCTTACTTGAAAGCAACTTTTGGGTAAGTTGACTGGATCTATAAAAATTATTTTTTTGGCTGGGCGCGGTGGCTCACGCCTGTAATCTCAGCACTTTGGGAGGCCGAGGGGGGCGGATCACGAGGTCAGGAGATCGAGACCATCCTGGCTAACATGGTGAAACCCCGTCTCTACTAAAAATACAAAAATTAGCTGGGTGTGGTAGCGGGTGCCTGTAGTCCCAGCTACTTGGGAGGCTGAGGCAGGAGAATGGCGTGAATCCAGGAGGCGGAGCTTGCAGTGAGCCGAGATCGCGCCACTGTACTCCAGCCTGGGCGACAAAGAGAGACTCCATCTCTTTAAAAAAAAAAAAAAAATATATATATATATAAATATATTTGTTGTTGTTGTTGCTGTTGTTGCATTAATTCAGTCATGCAGTTTTTGCTACAGGCCCCATATAGTGTTAGCACCAGCTGGGGTTGCAGAGATGGGCTGGTTAGTTCATTGGTACAACAAATACTATTTAATGGTTGTGGGCCTACAGATGAAACAGACAGACATCCCTGTATGTTTCAGGTTTACATTCTAGAGTGAGACGGTAAACAAGACAATAGGGACATCAGCAAAATATCAGGCATTCAGTGGTGCCGAGTGCCACAGAGAGACCATCAGGCAGAGAGGCAGCCGGAGGGTGCTGGGAGCAGGGGCTGCAGTTGAAACAGGGCCATTCTGGGCAGCATGCGAACCCGGCAGTGGGGATGGGGCGGGGATCTGTCCCCGGCTTTGGAACCCACCAGTTATGGATCAAGGCAGGTCCAGTGCTTCTCATCCCACTAGGAATAACTCCTGAATCCCTCTCCGTGGCCTGTAGCTGGGACAGTCTGGCCCCTGGCTGCCTCCTGACCTCGTCGCTTTTCTCTCCTCTCTGCTGTTCAGCTCCCGCCACAGTGGCCTGTTTCTTTCCTTGCTGCTCCCACAGCACAGCCCTGACTCGGGGCCTTTGCGTGTCCCCTCAGCTCTGCAGGGCCCACTCCTTCCTCTGTCCTGGTCTCTGCTTAGCCGGCACACGGTCAGGGAGGCCTGCGTGGCCAGCTCGCAAGGAGCCAGGCCTCCCAGCACCCCTTCCCTTGTGTAGCCTACTCCCACGCAGGATCTCAGCCGGTCCTGGCTTCAACTAAACAGGACGTGGCAGGCGTGATGCCCTGCCAATTCCAGGCCTAAGCCTTGACACAGCCTGGCAGCTTCTGCTTCTGAATTTCAGGAGTCCTGAGCTGTCATGTAAAGAAGTCTGGCTGCTTTGCTGGAAAGGCCAAATGGAGAGACCACGTGAGAGGCCACATAGGCAGGCCTTGTGGAGAGGGAAAGGTGCTGAGACTACCTGGAGAGGGAGCCCAGTTGACCAAACACCCCCACTGAGCCCATCCCCCCAGCCATCCTTGCCAGGACACCAGACATGTAAGTGAGGCATCCCGGCCGCTCCAGCCTGGCCAAGCGCCAGTGGACTGTAGCTGCAGAGAAAATCTGCATAGAATAAAAGAACTGCCGAGCTGAGCCCAGTTAGTCCACAGAATCATGAGAGATAAGCAAATGATTGTTGTTTCAAGTCACTTAGTCTTGAGGTGGCTTAGCATGCAGCAAGAGATGACTGGAACACCTTCCCTGGCCACCCAAACTCAAATACTCAAATTGCATTTTCTTTCCTTTGCTTTTCTTCTTCCTGTTTTTTTTTTTTTTTTTTTTTTTTTTTTTTTTTTTTTTTTTTTTGACAGAGCCTGGCTCTGTTGCCAGGCTGGAGTGCAATGGTGCAATCTTGGCTCACTGCAACCTCCGCCTCCCAGGTTCAAACCATTCTCCTGCCTCACTCTTCCAAGTAGTTGGGACTACAGGCATCCGCCACCATGCTCGGCTAATTTTTATATTTTTTGGTAGAGATGGGGTTTTGCCATGTTGGCCAGGCTGGTCTCGAACTCCTGACCTCAGGTGATCCACCCGCCTTGGCCTCCCAAAGTGCTAGGATTACAGGTGTGAGCTACCGCACCTGGCCCCTGTGCTTTTCTTCACACTTAAAATCTCCTGACATTTGTACATATATTTGTTTACTGTCCAGCCCTCCCACTGGTTTGTAATCTCGACAAGGTGGGGAATTTTGTTGAATTTGCTCACTGCTTTCTTCCTGGAGCTCAAGACAGTGCCTAGATCAACAGAGGCACTCAATAAATATTTGTAGAATTAATGTATAAGTATCCATGGCCATGTGTGGTGGCTCACACCTATAATCTGAGCACTTTTGGAGGCCAAGGCGGGCAGATCATTTGAGCCCAGGAGTATGAGAACAGCCTGGGCAACATAGGGAGACCTTCTCTCTAAAATAAATTAAAAAAAATAGACCGGGCACGGTGGCTCATGCCTGTAATCCTAGCACTTTGGGAGGTCGAGATGGGTGGATCACTTGAGGTCAAAAGTTCGAGACCAGCCTGGCCAACAAAGTGAAACCCCATCTCTACTAAATATACAAAAAATTAGCCACGCATGGTGGCGCACGCCTGTAATCCCAGCTGGTTGGGGAGGCTGAGACAGGAGAATCACTTGAACTGGGGAGGCGGAGGTTGCAGTGAGCTGAGATCATCCCATTGCACTCCAGCCTGGTTGACAGAGCAAGACTTCATCTCAAAAAAAAAAAAAAAAAAAAGAAAGAAAAAAATTTAAATAATAAATAAATATCCAATCTTCTAAGATCCAAACAGTCCTGCTTTTAGAATGACCCCTTTACTCTGAGAAAACAAAACAGAACAAAACACCCAATCCCCAGCTCATAGGGGCACACGCTGTTCTGCGAGGTACATCCTGCAACTGATCTCAGGCATGAAAATCCACACATTTTTCTTGAACTGCACCATAGAAGATTGATTGGAAAACGAACTGAACATTTAAAAATAAACAACGACTTTAAACAAACTGAATTCTAAGTTTGGACAATCCCCTCTGTTCTGGGAGGAAGGGGTGAAGAGTGCTCAGGGCAGAGGGCCCTGCTCCAGCTGCCCCGAGTCCCAGGGCCCCCTCCCTGCAGCCTTCGCCACATACCAGTTCCCCCGTGAGAGGCCTCCTGAGCTCTGGGAGTCCTGCCTTCTACGCAAAGGGGCAGATTTGTGTCGCCACCACCGTCCACACAGTTGCTATTTCAGTTCTCTCCCCTGTTCTGTCAGCCTGACATTTCCCCAGCCGATTCCAAGCCCAGTGCACCATTTTAGCTGACGTGGGTGAGCGTTTCGTGGGGACAGCAGATGGATGGAATGACAAATAGCAGGATGGTGGGGACAGCTGAGAAGTGCTTTTTCCTGTGTCGGATCTGTTGGCTGTGCACGTGCCCCGACGTAGTCTAGACACACTGTGGGGGCAGCGCGTGTGCCAGGGCCCAGCCGGCGCGCGGGCTTCCATTTCTTTCTTTGCTGCTAATCGTGCCCATTCACACAGCCAATCAGCCAACTAGCCAGTTGTCTTGGTTTGAGCTCCACCAGAAGCAGACCCCAAGATAGTAGTTTCTTTGACCCAGAAAGCATGAGATGGTAGAGGGGAAGTGAGACTGGAAGAGAAGGCAGAGTAGTTACGAGCAGTCACTGCTGTGGACAGCCGGGGCTCAGTGCTGCTGGGTCCTGCCTGGTGACTGTGCAGAACCTGCCCCAGGGTTGTCTCGTGCTGGGCTATTCATCCACTAACTTTTGGTTTTCATTGGTTAAGTGTTGCCCCAGGGTGTTAACACCATGGAACTTTGGCCTGATCTGCACCCAGACAAAACCCGCAGGCAGAAATTCTCAGGTTCTTAGTAAGCAGCCATCATTTGGAACAGCGAGTGTGAGGGTATGGTCATTTGTAACGCTGACCTGTGTGTCTGCCACATATCAGGCACTGAGTTAGACCAGGGGCAGAGGAAACATAAAATGGGAGGTTTAGGCCGGGGAACCGTGGCTCATGCATGTAATCTCAGCACTTTGGAAGGCTGAGTCGGATGGATCACTTGAGGTCAAAAGTTCGAGACCAGCCTGGGCAGCATTGCAAGACCCCTGTCTCTACAAAAAATGTTAAAATCAGCCAGGCATAGTAGCACATGCCTACAGTCCCAGCTACTTGAGAGGCTGAGGTGGGAGGATCACTGGAGTCCAGGAGTTCGAGGCTGCAGTGAGCCATGTTGGCACCAGTGTTGCACTCCAGCCTGGGCAACAGAGCAAGTCACTGTCTCAAAAAAATAATTAAAAAATAATAATAATTTAAAAGTTGGAGGCTTGCTCAGAGTCTAGTGTGGAGATGGATATACAAGCAGATGTGGTGAATACCTTGGCAGAGCCCCGTGTCAAATGCAACAGGAGGCAGAACAACCACGGAGCATTCCTGGGAAGCTTCGCAGCGCAGGGAACATGAACTGGGTCTTGTGAGCAAGACTCGAGTTCAGGGTTACGTAAGTGTAGTTCACAGTTCACAGTCTCTCCACACATATGGTGGCTGCCTTCCATGATGAGACAGCTGGGACTCCCTGTCAGTTAGAGAAGTTCTTGGAATTCCTAACCAGGGAGCTGTTTCTTGAGCATTCAGCAAAGAAACCTACCAAAGGAAGGGGCAGAGGCCTCTCGATCAATTCCATGTCCTGGGGTGACACCTGAGCTGCCGTGCAGGGAGTGAGGGCTGCCTGGTCGTCCTGGTGACAAGCTGGAGGTCCTGGAACTGGAAAGCAGTTGGAGAGGTCACCAGTCCTCTCATCTCTAGGCCCTACCACTGGCTGGCTCCTTGATTTTAGAGGCCCCCATGGAGGGGAGGGACGCCATTACACTGTCATTTGTTCCCCTGGTTAATGAGCTGGTTCTCCCTTCTTCACAGCTCACCTCTTCATGCCTAGCCTCAGGGAATAGCCTTACAATCTGCTCTATTTATTCAGCATTTTACAGACTATGAGGCCTTGTGACATGTGGGCTCACAATTGGTTCTTACAAGGACCCTGTGAGGCAGGCAAGCTGTCATTAACTGCGTTTTTCTTGAGAATCCCCAGGCCTCCAAATGTCGACAGGTGAGTTCAAGGTTACACAGCTAGGAGGTGGAAAGTCCCTGAGCCACACCAGGTCTTTGCCCCATGTCCTATACATGTCTCGAGCTTCATGAAGGGGAAAGTTGTTAAACAGGCAGTTTTCTCCCTCTTGTTTCTGGTCTAGCCTCAGCGTTTCCTAAACGACTTGAGACAATTTTATGTACTGTGCTGTGCTGCTCTAAATAACACTGGAGTACACCGTAAAAAAGTGTATCCATTTTCTGTATTTCTGATTATATTTGGAAGAAAATCTCTGTAGATAACACAGCCTTTGTCACCGGCCTTTTGTTCTAATATCTTCTTTTTATAAAAGAGAGAGCAGCCCTCAGATTCTGCTTTTGGAAAGCAGAAGTGAGTTAGAATTAATAGACCTGGTTTGTTGTTGTTTTTGAAACAGAGTCTCACTCTGTTGCCCGGGCTGGAATGCAGTGGCACGATCTCAGCTCACTGCAACCTCCACCTCCTGGGTTCCAGCAATTCTTGTGCCTCAGCCTCCCGAGTAGCTGGGATTATAGGCATGTGCCACCATGCCCGACTAATTTTTGTATTTTTAGTAGAGACCATGTTGGCCAGGCTGGTCTCGAACTCCTGACCTCAAGTGATCCGCCCACCTCGGCCTCCCAAAGTGCTGGGATTACAGGTGTGAGTCATCATGCTCGGCCACTGCTTTGTGTTTACTGTATTTATTTTACAATAAATAAATTTATTTATTGCCTTCTATTTAGGGCAGGTGATAGTCACTTCCCATTGTCGTAGTTAACATGCTTCATGCTTCTTTTTGAAATTAATTTCTTTTTCTTTTTTTTGGTTTTTTTTTTTTGAGACAGTTTCGCCCTTGTTGCCCAGGCTGGAGTGTAATGGTGTGATCTCACCCCATAGCAACCTCCGCCTCCCAGGTTCAAGCAATTCTCCTGCCTCGGCCTCCTGAGTAGCTGGGATTACAGGCATGTGCCACCACTCCCAGCTAATTTTGTATTTTTAGTAGAGACGAGGGTTGTCCATGTTGGTCAGGCTGGTCTCGAACTCCCGACCTCGGGTGATCTGCCCTCCTCGGCCTCCCAAAGTGCTGGGATTACAGGTGTGAGCCACTGCGCCCAGCCTGAAATTAATTTCTTTAAATAAAAAGAGTGGGGCTGGGCATGGTGGCTCACACCTGTAATCCCAGTACTTTGGGAGGCCGAGGCAGGCAGATCATGAGGTCAGGAGATCGAGACCATTCTGGCTAACATGGTGAAACCCCGTCTCTACTAGAAATACAAAAAAATTAGCAGGGCATGGTGGTGTGCACCTACTTAGGAGGCTGAGGCAGGAGAATCGCTTGAAACCAGGAGGCGGAGGTTGCAGTGAGCCGAGATCATGCTACTGCTCTCCAGCCTGGCAACAGAGCAAGACTCTGTCTCAAAAAAAAAAGAAAGTGAACCTGTTTAATAGTCTTAAGTGGTCCTCAGATATGGCAAAAACAAAGTTTTTTTGTGGCACAGGAGTGACTGGAGTTTGGGAAATATGAGTTTGCCCAATAGGGACTGAACTTTTTCATTATGATGATAACAATAAAACAGCTACTATTACGTTATGTGCCAGCTACTTCTAGTCTTTACGAATACCCTATGAAGTAGTTATTATTTTACCCATTTACAGATGAGGACACTGAGGCTCAAAAGCTTTAGATAACTTGCCTGGGTCATGCTGTTAGCGTGGTGGGTTGTAAAAATGGTCCCATTGTTCCCTTTCCTGTCCCATAGCCCTTTGCCATGTGAGTTTTTGACTCCTCTCTGCAAGAGGTGGAATTTATTTCTCCATCCTTTGACTCTTGCCTTGGCCACGTGACCTGCTTTGGCAAACGAGACGTTAGTAAGCACGGCCCAAGCCGAGGCTTGTGAAGTGCTGTGTGCTGGGGCTTGTTCTGCTGCTGTCCGGAATCCTTCTGCTGCTGTTGCATGAACGCGAGCCCAGATTAGCCCTCTGGAGGATGAGAGTCACCAGGCCCAGGCATCTCCATGGCCCCAGCTGACACCAGGCCAACCCTCAGACATCTAAGTGATGACATCCTAAATCATCTAGCCCCACCTGAGCCAGCACAGACCAGAAATGCCCAGCTTGACCTCCGAATCATGAGAAATCAGTTGTAAACCATTGAATTTGGGGGTGATTTTTACTTACTTGTTTTTGAGACAAGGTCTCACTCTGTCACCCAGACTGGAGTGTGGTGACACAAACACGACTCACTGCAACCTCTATCTCCCAGGCTCAAGCGATCCTCCCGCCTCAGCCTCCCAAGTAGCTGGGACCACAGGCCTGTGCCACCACACCTAGCTAGTTGGTTTTGTTTTGTTTTTTTCTGTTTTTTCTAGAGGCGAGTCTCACCATGTTGCCCAGGCTGGGTGATTTATTGCACAGCAAAGGTAACCGATAGTGCTAGTGAGGAGAAGAGCTAGGGTTGGACCTGGATTGTTCTCCCTCCAGCCTTTCCCATGTCAGCAAATAACACGCATGCCCCAAACCTACAACTTACCTTCCATTTATACATCTTCCTCACTCTTCTCATCCAAACCCTCAGGCAAGGCTCCCAAAATACATCTCGAATCTTCCTTCCCAGCACCTCCTCTGCCATTTCTCTAGACCAGCCTACCTCTTCTCTCATCTAGACTGAGAGTCGGCAGACTTACTCTATAGAAGTCCAGATAGTAAATACTTGAGGCTTTGCAGGCCGTACAGCCTCTGTTACCTACTTAACCTGCCGCTACAGAAGGAAAGCAGCCAGAGACAAAAGCAAATGGGTGATGCTGTGTTCCAGGAAACCTTGACTTACAGATACTGGAATTCGAATCTTTATAATTTTATAAAAATTATATATGCCATAAAAGATTCTACTTTTGATTTTTTTTCCAAACATTTAAAAATGTAAAAGCAACTCTTTGCTCACAGGCCATATAAAGACTGTATCAGGCAGCAAGCCGGGTTTGGTGGATGAGCCAGTGTGCTGACTCCTATTATAATAGCTCTGTCTATAATAGTCCAGCCAGGCTGTGCTTCAGCACTTGCCTCCTCCATTCTGCTCTCCAAACAATGCTGAACTGCTTCTGCTGCTTCTCCTCCCCCTCCCCCTCCCCCTCCCCTCCCCCTCCCCCTCCCCTTCCTCTTCCTCTTCTTCTTCCTCTTCTTCTTCCTCTTCTTCTTCTTTCTTCTTCTTCCTCTTCTTCTTCTTTCTTCTCCTTCCTCTTCAATAATTTTAATTAAATTAGGCCAGGTATGGTGGCTCATGCCTGTAATCCCAGCACTTTGGGAGGCGGAGGCAGGTGGATCATTTGAGGTCAGGAGTTCGAGATCAGCCTGGTGAAACCCCATCTCTACTAAAAATACAAAAATTAGCCAGGCATGGTGGCATTGGCATGCACCTGTAATCCCAGCTACTCGGGAGGCTGAGGCAGGAGAATCACTCGAACCTGGGAGGCAGATGTTGCAGTGAGTCGAGGTGGCGCCATTGCATTCCAGCCTGGGCAACAAGAGCGAAACTCCATCTCAAAATAAATAAAATAAAATAGAAAAGATAAAATAAAAAAAAATAGAGGTGGAGGTCTCACTATGTTGCCCAGGCTGGTTTCGAACTCCTGGGCTCAAGTGATCTCCTGCCTTGGCCTCCCAAAGTGCTGAGATTACCAGTGAGAGCCACTCACTCAGCCCCGATCTTCTTAAAAGGCAATGGAATGGCTTTATTCCCCTGCTTATCCCTCCTTTCCATCTCAGAGTAAAATCTAAACTCCTTACCATGGCATATTGAGTTTGACATCACCTGGCTCCCCCGCCCACTTCTGCAGCCTGCAATTCCTTTCCTTTCTCCACTGCCTTCTGGCCACTCCTGTGTTCTTATAGCTCCTGTAACATGTTGTTCTTTCCTATCTTGGGGCCTTTGAACATGCTGATCCTTCTGCTGGAATATTCTTCCTGTGGCTCTCTGCAGTGCTGGCCACGTTTCCTCCTTTCCTCCTTCAAGTATCATGTTATGTGTCACTCCTCAGAGGAGCCCTCTCTGACCACACAATCCAAAGTTGCAATTCCCCTCCTGGCTCAGTGATCCTCCGTTTCTTCATGGCACTGTCAATCTGTAATTTTCATACTAACTTTCTCACTTATTAATTGTTTGCCCCTTCTCTAGACTGTCAACTCCATGCATTTTGCAAAAAACTAGCACAAGGCAGACATGAATATTCAATAAGACATTTGTTGGGTAAAGGAATGAATTACCACCTATGATGGTCAATCTTAGGAGTCAGCGTAACTGGATTAATGATACCCAGAGAGCTGGCGAAGCATTATTTCGAGATGTCTGTGAGGTGTTTCTGGAAGAAACTGGCATTTGAATCAGTGGACTGAGTAAGGAAGATCCATCCTCACTCAATGTCAGGGGGCACCGTCCATCAGCTGAGGGCCAGGATAACAAAAAGGCAGAGGAAAGGAGGATGTACTCTGTTTTCTGGAGCTGGAACACCCTTCTTCTCCTGCCCTTGGACATCAGAACTCCAGCTTCTCCAGCCTTTGGACTCTGGGACACCAGTGGCCTCCTGGATTCTCAGGCTTTCAGCCTAAGACTGAGTGCTCTCAGGTTCTCTGGTTCTGAGGCTCTTGAACTTGGACTGAGCCACGCTACCAGCTTCCTTGGTTTTCCAGCCTGCAGACAGCAGACCGTAGGACTTCTCAGCCTCCATAATTGTGTGAGCCCATTCCCCTAATAAATCCCCTGTCATATACCTATATCTACAAGCCCTATTGGTTTTAGCTCTCTGATTTATACACCATCTAACTACAATCCCATGACTTTCTTCAGCATCACATCCTTATCTGTACTGCCTCATTAATCCTATTTTGCAAGTCTTGTTTCACGCGAGACTCCCCTAGTTCTACACAAAGCTTTCATTTCTTTTTTTTTTCATATACTCAAAACTTTCAAATCACTGAGCTCACAAGTCAATCCACAGCCTCTTATCAAAGGGGTGACCAGCACTAACCAAATTTCTCTGGTGAGCCATTCTGATACCCAGCTCTTTTTCTGCTGCTCTAGGAAATGGCAGTTTCCTCTGTTGTTTGTCTCTTTACTCATCTCTCTCTTAAAACACTATTCTGGGCCAGTCATGGTGGCTCACGCCTATAATCACAGCACTTTGGGAGGCCAAGGTGGATGGATCACCTGAAGTCAGGAGTTTGAGACCAGCCAGCCAACATGATGAAACCCCATCTCTACTAAAAATACAAAAAATGAGCCAGGTGCGGTGGTAATGACCTGTAATCCCAGCTACTCAGGAGGCTGAGGCAAGAGAATCGCTTGAACCCAGGAGGCAGAGGTTGTAGTGAGCCAAGATTGTGCCACTGCACTCCAGTCTCGGCGACAGAATGAGACCCTGTCTCAAAAAAATAAATGAATAAAAAGATGTTTTGGGTTCAGATTTGAGAGGTTTTTTTTTGTTTTGTTTTTCATTTTACTTAAGAAATAGATATAAAATAAGTAGTGTTTTTTTGTTTGTTTGTTTGTTTGTTTGTTTTGAGACGGAGTCTCGCTCTGCTGCCCAGGCTGGAGTGTAGTGGCGCAATCTCTGCTCCCTGCAACCTCCCCCTCCCGGGTTCAAGCGATTCTCCTGCCTCAGCTTCCTGAGTAGCTGGGACTACAGGTAGGTGCCACCACTCCCGGCTAATTTTTTATATTTTTAGTAGAGATGGGGTTTCACTGTGTTTGTTACATATACATCTGAAATAGTGAAGTAACAGAAAAAGGTAGAATATGAACAAGACTCAAAGTGGGTGGTAAAAACAAAGGCATCACAAGAGTTCAGTGAAGGGTAGAGTCGGTTCCAAGGAGGAAGTAGCTGATCTTTGCCCAGTGCCTATTCCTCGTTCAGCATTTGTCACACATTTCCTATGTTAATCCTTCCAGCAACACTGAGGTTAATACTCTTCCCCAAATTACTAGTGAGGAAAAAGGCATGGAGAGCTGAAGTGACTGTTAGCATTGCACAGCAGGATTTGAACTCACCCCTGCCCAATTCTGAGGCTCTTGCTTCCTGCCCTATACCATTTTGTTTCCTGTGGAGCAGGTAAGACTTGGGCAGATCATCAGTGGGATTGCGGTTCAGGCCCAAGCTCTTACGCAAGATATGGCTGAACAAAGGGAGGAAGGGAAGTTATTTTATGCAAAGGTGTCAGCACAAAAAACAGCTTAGAAATGGGTGAGACTGGTGCTGTGGGACAGTCTAGACTTGCCTGAATGAATGCTTCTAATCACAGTTGACCTTAGCTTGCTGTTCTTTAGAATTTGTTTTCTTTTTTTAACTTTTTTTTTTTTGAGACAGGGTCTCACTCTGTCCCCCAGGCTGGAGTGAAGTGGTGTGATCTTGGCTCACTGTAGCCTCTGCCTCCCGGCACAAGTGGTCCTCCCACCTCAGCCTCCTGAGTAGCTGGGCCTGACTACAGGTGTGCACCACCATGCCTGGCTAATTTTTGTATATTTTTGTAGAGACAGGATTTTGCCATGTTGCCCAGGCTGGTCTTAAACTCCTGGGCTCAAGCAATCTGCTGGCCTCAGCCTCCGAAAATGTTGGGATTACATGCACAAGCCACCGCACACGGCTTGTTTTAAAAACTTTTTTTTTTTTTTTTTTTTTTGAGATGGAGTCTCGCTCTTTCACCCAGGCTGGAGTGCAGTGGCGCGATCTCGGCTCACTGCAGGCTCCGCCCCCCGGGGTTCACGCCATTCTCCTGCCTCAGCCTCCCGCGTAGCTGGGACTACAGGCGCCTGCCACCTCGCCCGGCTAATTTTTTGTATTTTTAGTAGAGACGGGGTTTCACGGTGTTAGCCAGGATGGTCTCGATCTCCTGACCTTGTGATCCACCCGCCTCGGCCTCCCAAAGTGCTGGGATTACAGGCGTGAGCCACCGCGCCCGGCCTAAAAACTTTCAATATGCCATTAATTTAGTGACACTCTTACTTAAAGACACATTAGGTTACATTTCAGCAACATTGCTTTTTTTACACTGTTACATTTAATGAACATTTTTGTTCATTACAAAATTGTAGCATGTTACCTAACCTGTTAGATAATATTTGTTATCTAACAGATCTTTAAAACTATATCTATGTCTCTGATGATTAACATCTAATATTTTCATACACTTTTCAATCCTTTTAGAAGTCCTCACAGAGAATGGCTGAGGCTGATTGAGACGCACTAACTGGGGCTCTGGTGAGTCGACTGAGCTGAGTCCCCTGCAGCGCCTGTGTGACCTGCACCAACGTGGGCATTGCCATCTCTCCTGCTGGAAAGTCAGTGCTGCCTGTGGGAAACCCGCCCTGGTTGGAGCTGCAGTTTCCTGTCAGTTTGGTAAATAGCCTCATTTCTAATTTATCTCACTCCACTTTTCTGAACCAGTGACCCAGATGCATTTGGTAGCAAGGGGCCTCACTGGGCTGTGTAGCCAGGCTTCCATATTATTGTAGTAGAAAAAGTGAGAAGAAGTACAAGCTGCCCGAAAATAGAGAGGTAATGGAAGAACGCTCATGTAGTTGATTTTATTCAAAACAGACCTGTGTTGGTGACTAAAATGCCCAAATTACCCAGAGATAGATGTAGGTCCGCCCATTTTTGGCTTCTGCCCCATAATTGCAGTGTACTCCTTTCACCACTAGATGACAGTCGCGTTTTAAAGCAGATTTTATTCCCGCATTAATGCTGTTCCAAAAAAGAAAAAATGGTTTTCATCCCATCAGAAGAGGGGATCACAACTCTTGTGTTAGTGAATATGCGAGAAATCAGGAAATTTCAGACACCACTGGTGGGACGGTAAGTCAATGTCACTGTTTTGGAGAGGAATTTGGTGGTAATGTTCAAGCTTTGACCCAGCAGAGACACATCCAGGTCTGATCATTTGATAGGAGGATGGCTAACATTTTGTTCCCACCATGTGTCAGGCACTTTTCTGAGTGCTTCTCTCATTGAATCCTCACAATTTCAAGAAGCAGGTACTATTATTTCCCCCCAAATTACAGATGAGGAAATCAAGCACAAAAAGGTCAAGTAACAGGCTGGGCGCGGTGGCTCACGCCTGTAATCCCAGCACTTTGGGAGGCCGAGGCGGGCAGATCACGAGGTCAGGAGATCAAGACCATCCTGGCTAACATGGTGAAACCCCATCTCTACTAAAAATACAAAAAAAATTAGCCGGGCATGGTGGCGGGCGCCTGTAGTCCCAGCTACTCAGGAGGCTGAGGCACGAGAAATGGCGTTAACCCTGGAGGCTGAGCTTGCAGTGAGCCGAGATCGCGCCACTGCACTCCAGCCTGGGTGACAGAGCGAGACTCCCTCTCAAAAAAAAAAAAAAAAAAAGTCAAGGTCAAGTAACTAGTCCGAGGTCACAGAGCTAGTAAGTGGCAGAGTCACAATCCATACTGCACTTTCCACTATATTGCATGTGTCTTGTGTGCACCAGAAAACGCGTGCAAAGGTGTTCACTGCTGCATCGCCTGGAGTGGCAAAGCACTGTTAACCGAACAGTCCATTAGCGTGATAATAAAACAGGAGGGAGAACTGCAGAGGAGTCAAAAGCAGTTATGAAAGATCTAGAATTGGTGAACCTGGAGACATCTCAAAAACAAAGTTGAGATAAAGCAAGTAAATCTAAAAACACAGAAAGCAAAACTATATTATACATGGAAACCAGTACACACAGTAAAACTATACAAAAAAAACCCACATCAAATTTATGACGGCATTTGTCTCAGGGGAGAGGGAAATGGGGTTAAGAAAACAAGGCAACAGCTTTTATCTGTAATGCTTTTTTTTTTTTTTTTTTGAAGACTGAGTCTCGCTCGCTCTGTTGCCCAGGCTGGAGTGGAGTGGCATGGTCTTGGCTCACTGCAACCTCTGTCTCCCGGGTTCAAGCAATTCTCGTGCCTTAGCCTCCCGAATGGCTGGAATTACAGGTGCCCACCACCACGCCCGGCTAATTTTTGTATTTTTAGTAGAGACGGGGTTTCACCATGTTGGCCAGGCTGGTCTCGAACTCCTGACCTCAGGAGATCCACCCGCCTCAGCCTCCCAAAGTGCTGGGATTACAGGCATGAGACACCGTGCTGGCCTGGTCTATTTGTTGTTGTTGTTGTTTGTTTTTAGAGACAAGGTCTCACCCAGGCTGGAGTGCAGTGGTGTGATCATAGCTCTCTGCAGCCTTGGACACCTGGACTCAAGTGATCCTCTTGTCTCAGCCTTCCAAGTAGCTAGGACTATCAGCATGACCCCCATGCCCGATGACTTTTTTTTTTTTTTTCCGAGACGGAGTCTCGCTCTGTCGCCCAGGCTGGAGTGCAGTGGCGTGATCTTGGCTCACTGCAAGCTCCGCCTCCCAGGTTCATGCCATTCTCCTGCCTCAGTCTCCCGAGTAGCTTGGACTATAGGCGCCCACCACCACGCCTGGCTAATTTTTTGTATTTTTAGTAGAGACAGGGTTTCACTGTGTTAGCCAGGACGGTCTCAATCTCCTGACCTCGTGATCCGCCTGCCTCGACCTCCCGAAGTGCTGGGATTACACGACTTTCTACTTTTTAGAGATGGGAGTCTTTCTATGTTGCCCAGCCTGGTCTCCAGCTCCTGGCCTCAAGCCATCTTCTAGCCTTGGCCTCCCAAAGCATTGGGTTCAAGGTGTGAACCACTGCACCTGGCCTGTAACAATCTACTTATTTTATATCTATTTCTTAAGTAAAATGGAAAAAAACCCTCAAATCTGAACCCAAAACATTATTTATTTATTTATTTGAGACAGGGTCTCATTCTGTTGCTGAGGCTGGAGTGCAGTGGTACAATCTTGGCTCACTACAACCACCACCTCCTAGGCTCAAGTGATCCTCCCTCAGCCTCCCAAGTAGCTAGGACCACAGGTGCATGCCACCACACCTGGCTACTTTTTTGTATTTTTGGTAGAGACGGGGTTTTGCCATGTTGCCCAGGCTGGTCTCAAACTCCTGAGCTCAAATGATCCGCCTGCCTCAGCCTCCCAAAGTGCTGAGATTACAGTCATGAGCCACTGTGCCTGGCCATCTTTTTATGATCGGATCTTCACAAATGCATTACTCAACCTGACAATTGTTATTGTCATGGCAACATACAAGCCTTTTGCTCATTCAGGGGTCTCTCCCCAGAGATTCTCTCTAGTTCCCTTCAATAGTATAAATAACTGAAGTGGATCAGTAGGTTAGACTTCCAGCAGAAGCACGTATCTGCTTAACTTTTAGGCCTCTGCTGGCTGGAAGGGAGGGACGAAGGAAAAGTCAGTTCTACCTTTTACTTAGCATTGAGTGATTTAACACATAGCTCCAAACAACTTATTGTTTCTTTAAACATGGAAGTTTCAACTATTCTCTATTTTGTTTCTTAATTTTTTTTTCTCCAGTGATTCCCTTCCTTCACTTTTTTGTTGAGGGGTGGGCAGGAACACAGGGTAGGTTATAATCAAATATTTAATTGCTCAGGTGGAAAGCCTCAGTGATTAAAACAAATTACCCTTCTCCAATTCCTTTTAAAGCCAGTAGGCAAACTGGTTACCTAGAAACACACTGACTTATGACTAACCCCCTTCCTATATTTACCAAGGTCAACACATATGAAACCATAGGTCGTACACTGATGAGTTTTCCTAGAATTATAATAGGGTTATAGAGGCTAATGTTCTCAGATTATCAGGCTCCGAGGAAGAGGTCAGGTGTAAGGGGGAAAAAGGCCATGTATGTGTGTGTGTGTATATATATATATATATATATATATTTTTTTTTTTTTTTTTTGAAAAAACAAAATTGGCTTTTGTGTCAGCATGGAACTTCTGTCAGTTGCTGACTGCATTGGTAAGAATGAGTAGAACTGTGGAGGAAAAGGAAATGCAGTTAGCTTTGAAGCCAACGGATTTTCTCAAAACTAACACTGGAAGGCAACATTCCGTACTTCTGAGAAAGCCTCCTCAGAAAAGCAATACACACACACCTCCTTTAAAAAAATGCAAATTATCCTTGAGCGTCTCTCCTTATTTTGAATGCTGTTTCATTTCACTGGAGTTTCATGTGCAGTATATCACTTAGGCAAAGAGATGGCAATCAACAATTCCTAACATACGTGTTAATTCTTTTTTTTTTCTTGAGACAGAGTCTCGCTCTGCTACCCAGGCTGGAGTGCAGTGGCGTGGCCTTAGCTCACTGCGACCTCTGCCTCCTGGGTTCAAACGATTCTCCCGTCTTAGTTTCCCAAGTAGATGGGACTACACCAGGCCCAGCTAGTTTAATTTTTAGTAGAGAAGCAGAGTTTCACCATGTTGGCCAGGCTGGTCTTGAACTCCTGACCTCAAGTGATTCACCCACCTCGGCCTCCCAAAGTGCTGAGTTTACAGGCGTAAGCCACTGCGCCCAGCCTCATACATGTTAATTCTTGAAAAACTGCGACTCATTTAGAAACTCAAATTTGACTTTCTCCTCCTATGCTTTCATAGTAACAATAACTTTTTCCATTGACATTAACATCTCAGGAGATGTGACCCCCAAGTATCATGATTGTCAGGAGAAACTGGTAAGCCCTTGAGCTCAAGAAAACCTGCCCAGGGATTTACCTTCTCTGTTCTTATACCAACCACATCCTCCTGGTCACACTCTTCTGAGGGGCTCCCTCATAGAACTTTTCAGGCCACCATTATCTTGGGAGACTCCTAGTACAAAGTGACAGGTCTGAGACAAATTTCTATTTACATAACAGAACACCTGCATTAAAATGAAATTTTGCAGCTGGCCATAGTGACTCACGCCTGTAATCCCAGCACTTTGGGAGGCTGAGGCAGGCGGATCACCTGAGGTCAGGAGTTCGAGACTAGCCTGGTCAACATGACAAAGCCCTGTCTCTACTAAAAATACAAAACTTAGCAGGGCATGGTGGTGCATGCCTATAATCCCAGCTACTTGGGAAGCTGAGGCAGGAGAATTGCCTAAGCCTGGGAGGCGGAGGCTGCAGTGAGCCCACCACACTCCAGCCTGGCTGACAGAGCCAGACTGTCTCAAAAAAAAAAGAAAAAGAAAAAGAAATTTTGCTAGGTCTAGCCTCCTAAATTCTAGGTTGAGGCTTATTAGAGCAGTGGCAAACTCTGCTGGCACAACTTTTAATTGCCTCACTTCATTTTTGACTGGAAATTACAGGCTACAGAAATATGTATCTGCAGCTTGAGAAAAACCCACATGAATGCAGAAGTGTATAGAGATAATACAAAGGTCCCCCTTGATCCTCCCATCTCCTACCTGAATCTTGCTTTCCTTGCCAGGTGACCATGGCTGAGGGCTTAGTGAGGACGCTTTCTTTTATGCACTTACATAGAACTCTCACCAAAGCTATTAGGCTGGTGGTAAAATTCTGAATTATAAACAAAGTGCAAACAATTTCCAGGTTTATAAAATTATCCTATAAACACACAAAGTAAACAAAACCAAAGCTTCATTACTCATATCTTGTATTTTATTTCTTATGAAAATGGCTACCCAAAGAAGTCACTGTAGCAGGCTACTATTTTAAGGCAGAAACTATAACTTAAATGCTAACAGACTCACTCCATAAGACAGAAAACCCTTCCCCAGGGCTGTAATGGGCATTTAAGTTTCCCAAACCCAGGGACAACTAATTTTTATTACCTGTTGAATAGAAACAAATGGATTTTAATAGTTCCCCTCCCCTATAGCTGAAAAACTCCACAAACAATAATTGACTCTATCTACATGATCTGTTGACTCACGCCAGAAATAGCTACTAAAACACTTACAACTGTGATGTTCATACTGGCCTCTGGCTACTTCTGGGGGTTATTTGGTGTTATGCAATGGCATATTGCCAGCAACATGGTGAATATACTCTGTCTTTATAGTCAGCAATGTTTAGTTGAGGCTAATCATGTATTTATTTTTTTAAAAGGTTAAATGTAAGCTTTTCCCAACTGAAATATATAGAAAACCCCAATGTATGAAACAAGTTTTAGGCATTGGTGCTGGCAGCGGTAGTGGGCTGATGTGTCCTCCCTGCACATAGCTGGGGGCGTGTAGCCCCTTCCCCTCTGGGTGAACCCTGGGGAAATCTTGGCACCCTCAGCCTCACTGCCTTCCAATCTCAGCTCAAAGACTGGGCATCCTGCCTGGGACACCCACCCCCTCCCCGAAAAAAACATCCCTCCAGGGAGTCCAAGAGTCACCAGCGTGACTGCCCATCCTGCGTGTCCTCCTTTCAGGTAAATAAGAGGTAGCATAGCTGGGATTTCGCGTGCCGAAGTCTAGCTCTTTATATCCAGACTTTGGGGCTTTTCAGTCTTTTTGGTAACAATACATTTCAACAAATTAATACTTCTACTTGTGTTCGTGTAGCACTCAGATCCAGTGGCACCTCATTTTTACACTGGAGTAAATGGCAATATATGTTCCCAAACTGTGAGAAGGTGCTGAATGTTCCCAAATAGCATCCTGTTCCCTATTCTGGTTTCTGAATATTCTGGTTCTTTTTCTTTTCCGTATATTCTTCTAGTCGAAGAAGCCACTTGGCCCAGTACTGGGAACAGAGCTCCGCATCCATGAAATGTGGGTGGGCAGGTGATCCGTCTTTGTAGGCCACCACAATTAAGCCACATTGAACCTAGGAAGAAATACAGGGCAATTCTCGTTTCACTACAGTAGGTCCAGAGTTTAGGTTCATTTCCTTCTTACTCCAGGGCAAACTCAGTATAAAACAATCTACAGGATATCTCCAATTTCTAAGGTGGGTTGATCAAAGACTGCACCAGGACACAAGAACACAAAGATGACACATAAAACACTGAAGACTGGGCTGTGATCATTACAGAGCCATTAAAAAAAAAAAAAAAGGCCCAAGAAGAGGGTGGAAAAGTGCTTTGTTTTTTCTTTTTCTTTTTTGAGATAGGATCCCACTCCCATTGTCTAGGCTGGAGTGCAGTGGCACAATCTCGGCTCACCGCACCCTCGAAGCTGAGGCGGGCACCACTTCCGGCTGATTTTTCTATTTTTAGTAGTGATGGGGTTTTGTCACGTTGCCCAGGCTGGTCTTGAACTCCTGGGCTCAAGCAATCCACCCACCTCGGCCTCCTTCAAAGTGCTGGGATTACAGGCATGAGCCACCACACCTGGCCAAAAAGTGCTATTTATTTATTTGGAGAGACAGTCTTGCTCTGTTGCCCAGGCTGGAGTACAGTGGCACAACCTTGGCTCACCGCAACCTCCGCCTCCTGGGTTCAAGCAGTTCTCCTGCCTCAGCCTCCCAAGTAGCTGGGACTAGAGGCACACACCACCACGCCCAGCTAATTTTTGTATTTTTATTTATTTATTTATTTATTTTTGAGACGGAGTCTCGCTCTTTCACCCAGGCTGGAGTGCAGTGGTGCGATCTCGGCTCACTGCAGGCTCCGCCCCCCAGGGTTCACGCCATTCTCCTGCCTCAGCCTCCCGCGTAGCTGGGACTACAGGTGCCCGCCACCTCGCCCGGCTAATTTTTTGTATTTTTAGTAGAGATGGGGTTTCACCGTGTTAGCCAGGATGGTCTCGATCTCCTGACCTCGTGATCCGCCTGCCTCGGCCTCCCAAAGTGCTGAGATCACAGGCGTGAGCCACCGCGCCCAGCCAATTTTTGTATTTTTAGTAGAGACGGGGTTTTGCCACATCAGCCAAGCTGGTCTTGAACTCCTGACATCAGGTGATCTGCCCACCTTGGCCTCCCAAAGTGCTGGGATTACAGGCTTGAGCCACCGCGCCCGGCCTATTTATTTATTTTTGAGACAGGGTTTTGCTCTGTTGGCCAGGCTAGAGTGCAGTGGTACAATCTCAGCTCACTGGAACCTCCACTTCCTGGGCTCAAGCAATCCTCCCACCTCAGCCTCCCAAGTAGCTGGCACCATAAGTGCACGCCACCATGTCCAGCTAATTTTTGTATTTTTTTTGTAGATACGGGGTTTCACTATGTTGCCCAGGCTGGACTCGAACTCCTGAGCTCAAGCAATCTGCCTGCCTTGGCCTCCCAAAGTGCGTGAGCCACTGTGCCCAGCCAAAAAGTGCTTTTTTAAGTGGGAGAGGAACAAGGAAGACATTAAGCAATGGGATAAAAATAGAGATTTAAAAAAAAAAAAAAAAAAAAAAAGGAAAAACCTCAAGGAGTTCTATTTTTTAACTTTTTTTTTTTTTTTTAAATACAATTTTTCTCCTCCTACCCCCCTGACCGAGAAGTTTTTTTTTTTTTTTTTTTTTTTTTTTTGAGACAGATTTGAGATGGAGTCTCACTCTCTTGCCCAGGCTGGAGTGTAGTGGCGTGATCTTGGCTCATTACAACCTCCACCTCCCGGGTTCAAGAAATTCTCCTGCCTCAGCTACTAGAATAGCTGGGATTACAGGCATGAGCCACCATGCCCAGCTAGTTTTTGTATTTTTGGTAAAGATGGGGTTTCACCATATTGGCCAGGCTGGTCTCAAACTCCTGACCTCAAGTGATCCACCAGCCTCGGCCTCCCAAAGTGCTGGGATTACAGGCATGAGCCACTGCACCTGGCCCGGAGTTACAGTTTTAAGTAAGCATTGAGCAAAGCTTTAAGTAGAGGCTCAGTGTCCTGACCTGAAAGCTGTAGTTGGTGTCATGGTTCATGGCACCCATGTATGCCACAACTTGCAGTGGGTTGTCAAATGTACTTTGAATAAAAGGCTTTGGTTTCTCTGATGTCTTCCAATCGATCACACACAGCTTGCCCCTAAAGAGAAACCACAGGAAGACTTTGTAGGTAATAGATCACACTGAAAATCTCTACTAGGTTAACAGTTCTCTTATGTATAGTTTGTTATTTGTCAGCCAACGACCATTGCTCCTATTCACCATTTTTTTCCTTTTTTTAAAAAGAGATGAGGTTTCATATGTTGCCCAGGCTAGACGCATACTCCTGGGCTCAAGTGATCCTCCCACCTCAGCCTCCCAAGTAGCTGGGACTATAAGTGCACCGCACCACTTTTTCCCTTTTTTTTTTTTTTTTTTTTTTGCATCAAATAACCAGTGGATTTCTCCCCCCATCCCCTATCCTGGTGGGGTTTATACTTGCCAAATGCAAATATCAAAAGGATACAGAGAGTGGACCAGTAACTGGTGACTCTCAAAGGACTCTATCGGTTCAATCTGTCTTTCATGACTTCAATTTCAAAATCAGCAGTTTATAGGGAGATTTTGTACAAAGCATGTATATTACTTACATGTCACTATAGCTCTAGACAGAGTTACACCTCATGCAAACTCAGTCTAGAGCAGCACTGGCTAAAAGAAATAAAATGTGAGCCATGTGTCATTTTAAATTTTCTTTTTTTTCTTTTTTTTGAGATGGAGTCTCGCTCTGTCACCCAGGCTAGAGTGCAGTGGCGCAATCTCGGCTCACTGCAAGCTCCGTCTCCCGGGTTCACGCCATTCTCCTGCCTCAGCCTCTCCGAGTAGCTGGGACTACAGGCACCCGCCACCACGCCCGGCTAATTTTTTTGTGTTTTTAGTAGAGACGGGGTTTCACCATGGTCTCGATCTCCTGACCTCATGATCCACCCGCCTCGGCCTCCCAAACTGCTGGGATTACAGGTGTGAGCCACCATGCTATATTTCTGCCACAGACCACTGTTTGCAGCAATGTACTGTAAGTCTAGAATAAATGTAAATTAAAAAAAACCTTAATAGCATTCTGAAAACTATAAAACTGTAAAGAAACTGAAAATGATACAAATAAATGGTAAGATATCCTCTGTTTATGGACTGGAAGAATTAATATTGTTAAAATGTCCATAGTATCCAAAGCAATCTATAGGGTCCACGCAATCTTTATCAAAATTCCAATGGCAGGCCGGGTGTGGTGGCTCACACCTGTAATCCCCAACACTTTGGGAGGCCAAGGCAGGCGGATTGCTTGAGCTCAGGAGCCCGAGACCAGCCTGGGCAACGTGGTGAAACCCTGTCTCTACAAAAAATACCAAAAAATCAGCCAGGTGTTGTGGCTGGAGCCTGTTGTCCCAGCTACTCAGGAGGCTGAGCTCAGGAGGTGGAGTTTGCAGTGAGCCGAGATTGCATCACTGTACAACAGTGTGGGTAACAAAGCCAGCCTCTGTCTCAGGAAAAAAAAAAAGAAAAGAAAAATTCTGCCGTGCACGCTGGCTTACACCTGTAATCCCAGCACTTTGGAAGGCCAAGGTGGGCAGATCACCTGAGGTCAGGAGTTCCAGACCAGCCTGGCCAACATGGTGAAACCTCGTCTCTACTAAAAATACAAAAATTAACCAGGCGTGGTGATGTGCGCCTGTAATCCCAGCTACTCGGGAGTCTGAGGCAGGAGAATTGCTTGAACCTGGGAGGCAGAGGTTGCAGTGAGCTGAGACTGTGCCATTGCACTGCAGCCTGGGTGACATGGGTGAAACTCTGTCTCAAAAACAAACAAACAAAAAATTCCAACATCATTTTTCACAGAAATAGAAAAAAAAAAATCCTAAAATTCACATGGAACCACAAAAGACCCTGAATAGCCAAAGCAATCTTGAGTGAAAAGAACGAAGTCGGAGGCATCACACTGCCTGATTTCAAAGTACAGTCACGTGTAGCTTAATGACAGGGATATGTCCTGAGAAATGTGTGGTTAGGCAATTTTGTCATTGTGCAAACATAGAGTATATTCACAAACCTAGGTAGGATAGCCTACTACACACCCAGATCTTCACTCCTAGGCTACAAACCTGTACAGCATGTTACCGTACTGAATACTGCTGGCAACTGTAACACAACGGTAAGCATTAGTGCATCTAAACACAGAAAAGGTACAGTAAAAATATGGTATAAAAGATAAAAAATGGTATACTTGTATAGGGCACCTACCATGAATGCAGCTTGCAGGACTAGAAGTTGCTCTGGGTGACTGAGTGAGTGAGTGAGTGGTGAGTGAATGTGAGGGCCTGGGACATTACTGTATACTACTAAAGACTTTATAAACACTGTACACTTATGCTACACTAAATTTATAAAAAACGTTTTTCTTTCTTCAATAATACATTAACTTTAGCTTACTGTAACTTTTTTACTGTATAAACTTATTTAATTAATTATTTTGAGATGGCGTTTCACTCTTGTTGCCCAGGCTGGAGTGCAATGGCACAATTTTGGCTCACTGCAACCTCTACCTCCCAGGTTCAAGCGATTCTCCTGCCTCAGCCTCCCAAATAGCTGGGATTACAGGCATGCACCACCATGCTTGGCTAATTTTGTATTTTTAGCAGAGATGGGGTTTCACCATGTTGGCCAGGCTGGTTTCAAACCCCTGACCTCAGGTGATCCACCTACCTTGGCCTCCCAAAGTGCTGGGATTCCAGGTGTAAGCCACCATGCCCGGCCACTTCTTTAATTTATTGACTCTTGTAATAATACTTATCTTAAAACAAACACATTGTACAACTATACAGAAATATTTTCTTTTTTTTTTTGAGACAAACTCTTGCTCTGTCACCCAGGCTGGAGTGCAGTGGCGCAATCTTGGCTCACTGCAACCCCCACCTTCCGGGTTCAAGCCATCTTCCTACCTCAGCCTCCTGACTAGCTGGGATTACAGGCATGTGCCACCACACCCGGGTAATTTTTTGCATTTTTAGCAAAGACGGAGTTTCATCATGTTGCCTAGGCTGGTCTCGAACTCCTGACCTCAAGTGGTCCACCTGTCTCGGTTTCCCAAAGTGCTGGGATTACAGGTGTGAGCCACCATGCCCCAGCCTCTTTTTTGATATCTTTATTCTACATGCTTTTTCTATTATTAAAATTATTTTTTACCCTTTAAACCTTTGTTAAAAACTAAGACACAAACATACACGTTAGCCTAGGCCTACACAGGGTCAGAATCATAGTAAATACATAAGCCAGTAATAGTTGTTTATTGCCATTGTCAATTATATACTGCAGTGTACATAATGGTATGTGTTGTTTTTATATGACTGAATAGGAGGTTAGTTTATACCAGCATAACCACGAACACGAGTAGTACGTTGCACTATAACATAACATCACTAGATGATAGGAGTTTTTCAGCTCCATTACAATCTTATGGGACCACTGTTTACATGCAGTCTGTTGTTGACTGAGATATTGTTATGTGGAACATGGCTGTATAAAGTAAAGCTGTTATAATCAAACAGCATGATAATAGCATAAAAACAGACACCTTAAACCAATGGAACAGGACAGATAGCCCAGAAACAAAACCATGAATTTACAGTCAATTGATTTTCAGTAAAGGTACCAAGAACGAACAATGGGGAATGTCTTGTCAATTTTGTTAGGAAAACTGGGTATCGACTTGCATAAGAATGAAATTGTACCCTATCTCATACCACATACAAAAATCAACTTAAAATTTAAGACCCTTGCAGTAGAGCACATCTCCCCAAGATCTTTTTTTATCTTATATATATGAGCACTATACTTAGGGTGGAAGTGTTCCTCCTCTTACTTTCAGGAACGCCCTGCTGTGTCTATGGAGTAGCTATACTTTCACTACTTTACTTTATTAATAAACCTGCTTTTACTTTGCACTGCAGACTCATCCTGGATGCTTTTTCTTTTCTTTTTTTTTTTTTTTTGAGACAGTCTTGCCTGTTGCTCAGGCTGGAGTGCAGTGGCACCATCTCAGTTCACTGCAACTTCTGCCTCCTGGATTAAAGTGATTCTCCTGCCTCAGCCTCCCGAGTAGCTGGGACTATAGGCGCACACCACTGCGCCTGGCTAATTTTTGTATTTTTAGTAGAGACGGAATTTTGCCATGTTGGCTAGGCTGGTCTCGAACTCCTGACCTCAGGTGATCTGCCCACCTCGGCCTCCCAAAGTGCTGGGATTACAGGTGTGAGCCACTGTTCCTGGCTTCACCCTAAATTCTTCCTTGCCCGAGATCTAAGAACCCTCTCGGGGTCTGGATCCGGACCCCTTTCCTGTAACACTTGGCCTCTGAAGTACCTGAATAAAACAGTAAGACAGCTACGATATAAAAACCACAGGGACCGGGCGTGGTGGCTCACGCCTATAATCCTAGCACTTTGGGGGGCTGAGGCAGGCGGATCACCTAAGGTCAGAAGTTCGAGACCAGCCTGACCAACATGGAGAAACCCCATCTCTACTAAAAATACAAAATTAGCCACGCATGGTGGTGCATGCCTGTAATCTCAGCTACTCAGGAGGCTGAGGCAAGATAATTGCTTGAATCCAGGAGACGGAGGTTGCAGTGAGCTGAGATCGCACCATTGCACTCCAGCCTGGGCAACAAGAGCAAAACTCCGTCTCAAAAAACAAAACGAAACGAAACAAAACAACCACGGGAAGCTTTAGAAAGTTCAGAGCTCCGATCCATGTCAAGCACTGCCTGCAAGCCAGGAAGAGAGTTGATTTTCAGAACCAACAGATCATGGTGCTATCTTTAGGAAAACAGGAAAGAAAACACAGGAATGAAATTGGATCTTATGGCAGGTACCTTGCTTTGGGGGAGGGGAAGGAGAGGCTGGCAAACAGGCCATGTTAGGGATATTGAAAAATCTCGGCCAGGCGTGGCGGCTCACGCCTGTAATCTCAGCACTTTGGGAAACCAAGGTGGATGCATCACTTGAGGTCGGGAGTTTGAGACCAGCCTGGCCAACATGGTGAAACCCTGTCTCTACTAAAAATACAAAAATTATCCTGGTGTGGTGGTGCATGCCTGTAGTCCCAGCTACTCAGGAGGCTGAGGCAGGAGAACCACTTGAACCTGGGAGACGGAGGTTGCAGTGAGCCAAGATTGCGCCACCGCACTCCAGCCTGGGTGACACTCCGTCTCAAAACAAAACAAACAAAGAAAGAGTATACCTTTCTCCAGCAAACAATTTGATTTTGGAGCACTGGATGACAAAGGTTACGTGGCTCTTCTCCTTGTACCTGTTCTCAACCCTGCCCCACCCAATTCTTTTACCTAGCACAAAGGTTTGGACATTAAACAGACAGAGGCAACAGTACCTACAGGCACACCTTTGACAGGCACCATCTGTCCTACCCTGTATTAATTCACCTCCAATCTCATACTTACTGATATTCAGCCACACAGTCTAGCAGACCTATATAGTTTAAGGTTTCATGTTGAACAGCACTTTCAAGAGCTCGCACTCCACTGACATCTTTCAGAATATGCTGGACACTTTCGATGTAACCAGACTTGAGGAGATTTTCATCTCTCTCTTTTAAGGTTTCCTGGGGTGAAAGTATGCTTTCCAAGGCTTCGTGGAACCGTTTCCCTTGTAAAAAGATGTCTGAAAAGAAAATCAGGGAAAAGGGGAGGGGGGAAACACAAAGCTAACACTAAAAAACAAGTACTCTAAAATGCTCTGAAACAATACAATTAAAAATGACATTTTTTTCTTTTTTTTTTTTTTTAGATGGAGTCTCCCTCTGTTGCCCAGGCTGGAGTGCAGTGGGCGATACTGGCTCACTGCAACCTCTGCCTCCTGGGGTCAAGCGATTCTCCTGCCTCAGCCTCCCGAATAGCTGGGATTACAGGCGCCCGCGACCGTGCCTGGCTAATTTTTGTATTTTTAGTAGAGATGGGGTTTCACCATGTTGGTGAGGCTGGTCTTGAACTCCTGACCTCGTGATCTGCCCGCCTTGGCCTCCCAAAGTGCTGGGACTACAGGCATGAGCCACCGTGCCCAGCCAAAAATTACATTAGTTATTTTTAAGTGACAACCCCTAAGACCAAATTTCAGCCTCTTGTGAAACCTAAGAATATACTTTGAAACCAACGGGATTATTAATAGAACGTTAGGCAATAAAATGAATTAAAATTAAGTACTTCTAGGAAAATTGGGCCAAAGTCAAAACTGAAGATCTGGCAGCTACAGGACCACACCCAGTTTACGGTACTATCTGTTTAAGTATCCAATTTAATAAGTTAACTGGCTGTGATAAAATTAAAAAAAATTAGAAATCTAGGGAACCGTGCTTCTGTTTATAGTTCTTTTTAGACCAAAACTTAATTATGAACATAGGTGGGGGAATCCTTTTACTAACAGTATTAGTGACAAACAACGAAAGGAAAATAAGGCACGCACAAATGAAAAGTAATGAATTCGATATGGAATCTGGAGGGGGAGGAAGAGGAAAATATGTGACATTCTTCTCCTGTATTTTTTTTTTTAGTGCTGGAACAGCCTGAAAAATTCAGCTGTGTCTGAATTTTTTTCCCTCATATATTTTTCTATTCTGATATTTAATATTTAACATGTAATATTTTTCTAATTAGCTTTAGATTATTAGAATTCTGATTCATGGCTTGTAGGAGGATACATTTTCCCTCTTCCTAACATTTTATAACGTGAATACTAGAGAAATTTCATTAGGACACATTATTTTTCCTGTAAGTTCATTTTCTGAGGTCAAAGCCTTACTTTTCATCCCCAGGTTTCTCTGAAAGAACTGTAGTGTCTGGATTTGTTGGTGTATCCCAGATCTAACTTGATTTTTGAACTCTCTCCTCATTTTCAGTGCTCCTTGGCCTCCAAGTGCTTGCATAGTAAGCCACTTCCTCATACACATTTTAAAAAAGGGAACATGGCCAGGCATGGTGGCTTATGCCTATAATCCCAGCACTTTAGGCAGCCGAGGCAGGTGGATTACCTGAGGTCGAGAGTTCAAGACCAGCCTGGCCAACATGGTGAAACCCAGTCTCTACTCAAAATACAAAAATTAGCCAGGTGTGGTGGCGCACACCTGTAATTCCAGCTACTCTGGAGGCTGAGGCAGGAGAATTGCTTGATCCCAGGAGGCAGAGGTTGCAGTGAGCCAAGATCGTGCCACTGCACTCCAGCCTGGGTGACAGAGCAAGACTGTATCTCAAAAAAAAAACCAAAAAACAACAAAAAAAACCACAGAGACTCAACAAACACAAGAAATATTGTATATTCACTTGTTTCTTAGTAAGAGGAGAGAAAGAGGGGGGACTGTTATGCTAAGCAATGGCCTTGGGGCTTTCAAAACATTATTTAATTTTCAAACCCAACAACCCAGCAAAATAAGCATCGTAAGTTACCCCCATTTTAATGAATGAGGCCCTGTCCCACTAGGCAGTGCTGTTAATTTGCCCCAAAGCAAAAAGCTGGGGACAGGCAGCCTGGCACCAGAATCTGTGTTTCCAATCTACCACACAGTAGAGCAAAGGAGGCAATCCTGGAAATCACCAATTAGATACTCAGAGAAACAGAGCAGGAAATACACGTGCTTGGAACATGCTTGCAGAGAGACCCACAGAAAAGGAGGAAAACAACTTTACATTTGTCAAGTTTTTTGGTTTTTTTTTTTGAGACAGGGTCTCACTTGTCACCCAGGATGGAGTGTACTGGCTCGATCACTGCTCACTGTAACCTCGAACACCTGGCCTTAAGCAATCCTCCTGTCTCAGCTTCCTTTACAGGCATGTGCCACCACACCTGGCTAATTCAAAAAAAAATTTTTTTTTTGTAGAGATGCAATCTCTCTATGTTGCCTAGGCTGGTCTTAAACACCTGGCCTCAAGCAATCCTCCCACCTTGGTCTCCCAAAGTGCTGGGATTACAGGCATGAGCCACCGCATTGGGCCTTCAACTATTTTTTACAAAGATGGAAATTTACAAAGATGGAAATGTCAATTTTTTTTTTTTTCCAGGCTGGAGTGCAGTGGTGTGATCTCGGCTCACTGCAATCTCCACCTCCCAGGTTCAAGTGATTCTCCTGCCTCAGCCTCCCTAGTAGCTGGGATTACAAGCGATCGCTGTGCCCAGCTGATGTTTTTGTATTTTTAGTAGAGATGGGGTTTCGCCATGTTGGCCAGGCTGGTTTTGAACTCCTGACCTCAAGTGATCCACCCGATTCAGCCTCCCAAAGTGCTAGGATTACAGGCATGAGCCACCACGCCTGGCTGGAAATGTCAATTCTATCATTAGCAAAAAATGGAATCCCTTCTGAAAAATTATTTGGAGAGTTAAATGAAATTCAACTTAGGAACTAAGTTATTCTACTCCAAATTTACTTGGCTCAATTGGAATTATTAACACGTGAAAGACCTACAAGAAATTTATGACTGATGGAATTAAAGCCTAGGAAAAAGAAGTGTAGCATTCATCTACACACTAGGTTAATGAAGCAGAAGACAAACATGTTAAAAACGGGAAGAAAAAAACTTAGCAAATGCCATGCCAATCGACCATACATTTCTCGCTGCAAACTTACCCCTGGCTAGGTTCTTCACATACACATGATCACAAACATGAAAACCTAGATTACAGGATCCTTTAGATACTTAAGGCTCAGAACGTTCAACATGATTCAATTTATAAAAATAAAAAATGATCCAAGAATATTTACTGCATGTAGCATCAAGTCTGCTTATTCACTCAAAGTAATAAAAGTGAAATGTTTTCAAGTCCTTGTATATGAAGTGCACTAAAAACACCTTCATGCATCTCCAGTATTCTCATGATGGAACTGGCAGGATGGCTAATACTTCAGGATTAAATCAGCATAGCAAAAACAAAAAAAAAACTAAAACCTAAACCCCAGCCCTTTGTGTGTACTTATACACAAAATATAAATCAGAGTAAGTCAGACTTTCTCATTCCTGCCAGTCTTCAAAAGGTGAACTGATGCTTGGGAAACTGCTCAGGTATTTGGAAGAATGCCAGACACATTTCTATGCTCTCACCTTTGAGAAGACTGGGTAGAAATTATTGATCCAATATTTCTCATTAAAAACATCTTTTTAATTTTTAAAATGTAATTCTTCTTGGGTGCCACCTTCTTGGGTTTGGGATCCAGTATCCTCCAGACCCATTAATCAATTTAGTGAGCCCTTTTTCTTTTATTCACCATGACACTAATTGTCCCTTTATTTCAGAACCCACTACTTACTAATACTTATTTTCTAAAAAGAGTGATTCTGCCTGGGCGCAGTGGGTCACACCTGTAATCTCAATATTTTGGGAGGCCTAGGTGGGAGCACCGCTTGAAGACAGGAGTTGGAGACTAGCCTGGGCAACATAGGGAGACCCTTGTCTCTACAAAAAATAAAAAAATTAGCCAGGCATGGTGGTGCACGCCTGTGGTCTCAGCTACTCAGCAGGCTGAGATGGGAGAATCACTTGGGTCCAAGCGGTCAAGTCTGGGCGGGGTGCGGGGGGAAGCGATTCTGCTCATTTCTTAAGGTTGCTACTGAGTTAACTGAGAAACACAGCTGAGTGCTAATCTAGATCAACAAAGCTGACTCTATGAAAAAAAAAAAAAAACAACCAGTCTTCTCTCTGCCTGGGCTATTGGGGCTCATTCACATTCCAAACAGAAATTCCTCTCTGGTGCACTTCCTTACTTTGTGCCAAGAGCTACAAGCCCTAGGGTCCCACGTGTTCCAGCAGGTTTCTGCCTTTTAATAATATATTTCTTATTAGTAATTTCAGCTGTGACATACCTGGTTTAAGGAAAGTAACTTCTCATGAGAAAACTATCAATTCTAAATTTTAGTGATACAAATACAAAACTGTAAGATGCCATTAGAAGATTTTTATGTTGCTTGCTTGGAAAGCAGACAATAGTTTGGTGGTTGCTACTAATTATCTTAGGAAGGCAGTTAGCTCTTGCATATATAATCCTAGCCCCACACAGCTGAGGAATGTTATAAGGAGCTAAGGCCTTGACCATTTGGTACATATCCAGTACCACCTATATATACTTAGTATTTTTCTTTAGAACATGTGACATGTTTAATGTGTTACACACATAGTTTTTAGCGTCTGGATTAGGGAAAAGACGACTTAAATAGAAGCCCAGGCTACAGCAAGGGTCAATACACTATTCTTAAAATAAAAGTGAAAGAGTCTGTGTACTACTAAGAGTACATGTACTGCACTTTGGGAAGCTTGGATAAAGGAATGATTGATGTAAAACTTTCCTTTAACAAAAGACCCCTATATAATTTATGGGACTAGCTAATTCACCAGTGCCAATGGTCTTTGTTTTTGAATGGAATATTAAATTTAAGGAAGCTATTCTCCTCACTTGTCCAAGTTAGTAAATTAGAAGTTGAAGGTTAAAGTGTATTTATTCTCAGATCCTTATGAAGAACCTCTGATTATCTCAGTTTACCAAGGTCTAAATATAGGTCATGGGTTCTGGTCTGCTTCAGGGTCTTTAACTTTACGAGTCAGTTTACACTAATAAGTAGGGCAGTGGGTATTTACTGGATTCTGAACAGAATATCTAGCAAACAACTAGAATTCTGTTACCAGGTGACTTTTTTCCATAATCAAAGAAAACAAGCAATTCTAATATTGTTGGTAGCTCATAAAACAAGTGAATTTTATGTATTATTTAGTTAAATTATTTGATCTACTTTAGTTTCATCTGTAAAATGTGGATAACAGTATCTATACTTCACAGGACTACCATGAGGATCAAGTGAGTTAATACACACTAAGTGCTATTTAATGTTAATTACTATTGGAAGGGAGTTCCTTGCTAGTAAGTTAAAAAAACAAAACCAAACCTCATTCTTTTGACACCATTGCTCTCTATTATAGAAAACATAGCAAACATATAGAACCAGAATTAAGATAATTACTTGAAGTATATTCTTTAAAGCCATCTTCTCCCAGTTCCAGAATCATCCGCTGTTTCCACCTCTCTAACCAGAAAACCTGTTGTTTTGTCATGGTCTGCTGAAGGACTCGGGTCACACTTGGTATCACATTCCTTTGCAAGGGGATTTTCAAAGGAACTGAAGGATCACTTGCATTTGGTTTATCACTTCTCTCTGGATTGAAGATAGGAAACCAGTTTTGTGGCACTCGTCTGTCCTCATCTTGGTTTGGCGGCTTATGCTTGCTCGCAGGTCCACAGGGCAAAGCATCTTCCTCCACCGATCCTGGGGTGTGGGCGACGCCTCTGGATGACAAGACAGACTGAACTAAATTAGAGTATTTTTCTTGGTCCACTTCTTCATATGGGTTCACTTTTTTCTTCCGACCACATGAGTAAGAGGAAGTAGAGAAAGCCACAAGGGCGGCTGATTCCACAGAAAACCCCTTTGAACTCCTGAGCTGCCTGCAAATGGTCTGAAATAACTTCATCTTCATTCAGATTTGTTTTCACTTTAGTCTATTTGCAACGGTCGAGGGCCTTTATGTTTGTATTCCTATTAGAGAGAAAACAACCACCAAAGCGAAAGCTGCATCAGAATGATATTGCACATCAAAATTGTGAACTTTTTCGACATGTTTGGACAGAGCCCTTTCTTAAGAAAGTCGACAGAGCCAGACCCTGCCTTCAAAAAAAAATTTATAAATTAAGACTCTCAATACCCGAAGGACCCACACATACTAAACGCGAATTAACAGACAGCTTGGGGCAAGACGTCCCAGTCTCTAATCTGCAGGAATGTGACGCTCAGGAAGGGAGGCGTGTGCAAGACACGGAAAAACACAAAGATGGAGCCCGTCCCATGGCGGCCACACAGTCCTAGGTGACAGACAACGACTAATTCCTAGACACCAGGCTCTCTGCTAAGTGTTCTGTGTGGATACTTCTCATTGGTTCTCACACCCTCTACCGTGGATCTAGAATGAACCCGTCGCACAGACGTGGAAATCGGGTTGGAGGGTCCCGTCGCTCGCTGGTCAGAGCTGGTGGCGGCGCTGAGGTCCCATTACTGGGACCGCAAAAAGGCGCCTCCCGCTCTGCCGTGGGTGCGGACCACTGGCGGGGCCGGGACGGCGGTGGCCCCTGTGGCAGGAGTCTGGATTAGAGAAAAGACGACTTAAATAAAAGCCTACTACGGCAAGTGTCGGTACCTTGGAAGCCACCACACTTCGCTTAACTCTCAAGGCGCGAACAACCTCTCGCGACCCGTACTTTCATCCGTCCCGCGCTTTGGTTTCGAATTAGGCACAGCCTAAGGCAAAGCAGGTCCAGAATGCCCCGCGGCGCTCACGCCCCACCCGAGGCTCTCGTCGGCCCCCGCCGACGCGCCACCAGTTAGAGGCAAGGAGTACCTCTCCGAGCGGAAGGGCCGTCGTCTCCGAAGCGCGGGAGCCTCCAAATCGCGCCCTTCTGCTCTCACGAGATTTGGTGACGTCAGCGCTCGCCGCCATCTTGGACTGGGGCTGAGTAATAAATTCCTCCCGCGCCGAAACGCAGTCTTTTTCTAGACGCGTCTTGCTGAGACAGTGTCCGTAGCTTCGCGTCAGTGTCGCGGCCCTGCGGTCGGCGGCCTCCTTGTGGAGCGGAGCAAGGGTAGGCCCCGCGTGGCGTCTTTGCCCGGCTCCAAGATGGACGGCAGCGGGGACTGGGAGGCCGCTCTGGGGGAGCACGTGGCGTCCTGCTCGCCTGCTCCTGGGGCAGCTGGGATGGTGGCGGACTCCGGAGGCCTCCTGCCGCTGTCGGGCAGGGAGGCCGGCGGAGGCGGGGCCGTGGCCGCCCCCGAGAGGCGCCCAGGCGGCGGCGGCCCAGTCTCTTCTTTCCTCGCACAGCCAGGCGGCCCCTGCTCGAGTCCCGCGTCGCCATGGCCGCGGTTCCCGAGTTGCTGCAGCAGCAGGAGGAGGACCGCAGCAAGGTGAGGTCCTTCCCGGCTCAGATTCCTGGGCGGGCGGCCCTGCGAGTTCTGGGGTTGCTGCATTCTTTGCGCGTCCATAGGCCCCGGCTGCTCGCCGCCATCCCCAGCGCGGGAAGCACCCGTGAGACCCGGGCAGCCCCTCTCCCTCGTCTTCCCTGAAGGCTGCCCCGGGGAATCCCTGTGGATATCCCGGATTCTATCAGAACAGAACCAGAGACGCGGGATCTTAGCCCCGGCTCAGGTGCCGGTGCCCAGCGGACTTGGAGAGATGATCTCTGGAGACCCCGGAATGTTCTTTTTAAAACTTTCCTCGGCTTCGTGGTGACCAGTAGGTGAACGTGAAATTGACTTAACATGCGACAGACCAGTTTGGTTTGTGCCCCTAAAATGCCCCCCTTTTCCTCCCCCGCTTTTTCTGAGAAGACCTGTTTTTTTGGGGGGGGGGGCCCAAACAACTGGGGAAATTCCATTAAGCGTCCTAACATGCTTCTTACAACTTTAGAGACGCAAAATGCGTTGTTATGGGAGTTGTGTAATTTTTAGTAGGTGCTCAAATACTTGATGAACTTGGTGTCTATTTTTAAGTCTTGTCCATTGATGTAAACTGTTCCTAGGTCACGTGTATCTTGAGGTCTAAAAGATTATTAATGCAATAAATTGAGATTCCCATAGCCAATTAAAGATTCAGACGAGCCTCCACTCTTTTTCATTGGTTCTTTAAATTTGCCTCGTTAGCTTTGCGATGCATGGTTTGTGAGCAACCTTGCATGCAGAATCGTCAACGTAAGTTTTTCTGACCGATGAAAAAGAACCTCTAAAAATACAAGGCTCTCTTAAAATGTAACTTGGAGCCGTCTTAACTTACACATCTCTTGAGAAGTTAAAGGCACCTCCATAGAGAAACTTGCTCATCTAGTAAGTAAATACCAGAGTTTCAAAGCGGCTGGATTGTTCCAACAAGGGTATCATTGCATTAATTATTGAAATAGAGCTTTGTATACAGGAGGGTGTTGTTTAGAGTGTTTTTTTTTTTTTTTTTGAAAGTTCTTTATTACTAAAACAGTGGAAACTTGAGACCACGATTCTTTGTAAAACATTATAAAGGTAACTTTTCTCCATAAAGGGTAGATACTGGATTGGGATTTTGGTAGCATTTTATTTTTTCTTTTTTTCTGGTGCATTCTTTTAGCTGTGTTGATTCAGAGTCAGCTAGGTAAAAGGACTCCGTTGCTTCACCCCACTCTCTGATAGTACAGTATATTGCAACTGGTTTTTAAAATGATTTTTCCACCACCCTGATCCTCCAGCAAAATTGGAGAATGGTTATGAAGGCCATTTCCTGCCTGTTTTAGAGGCTACAGAAACTGTCCGTATCTGTGAAGAGAGTTACATGACATTGTTTTCCTTTTTACATTACAGGAATAAAGAGACAATAAAACTAAATAATTACCCTGACGCGTGGCTTTATTTTTGTTTTCTGATCTCTGCTGATACTGATAACCTGCTGTGGTCTGGCCTAGATGGTGTTATAGTTAACTGAAAGGGAGTTTGCGGCAAGTATGAAATAATGAGAAACTAAGTCTTGGGCAACTTCTTGCCATAATACAATTTCAGTAATCAACTGAAATGTTTTGTGTGTTAGCTAAATTGTGTGTTACTTAAAATGTTTAAAATGCCCCCCTGATAATTTACTTTGGTTTGGAATTCCCCTGAGGGTGGAGTTAAGACCCACTAAGGTAGGGGGACATACTTGATTCTTCAGGATTTTGAATTATAGCCTAATACTCATTTTGGCCAATTCAGCAAAACTGAAAGGGAATACTGTGTCAGTCGTGTCTGGTAGCCAGACACTGGCATTTTGTTACATTATTTAGCCGAGGGTGTTGGGGTTTGCCTTCTTCCTCAGAAAATAGTTCAGGGGAAGAGATGCATGGTTACTTTGGTTTCCTAACTGGTCCTCTACTAATTGGTTTTTGATTTTCTTTTTTTTCTTTTTTTTTTTGAGACGGAGTCTCGCTCTGTTGTCCAGGCTGGAGCGCAATGGCGCGATCTCAGCTCACTGCAACCTCCGCTTTCTGGGTTCAAGCGATTCTCCTGCCTCAGCCTCTCGAGTAGCTGGGATTACAGTCGCTCACCACCATGCCCGGCTAATTTTTGTATTTTTGTGGAGACCGGGTTTCACCATGTTGGCCAGGCTGGTATTTGAACTCGACCTCCCCAGCCTAGTGCTATTTTTAACTAGGGGGTTCTCGACAGTAACAACTTGGCCTTAACTTACTGCTTGGTTACAGGGAC
The DNA here is from genome assembly GCF_006542625.1 of Nomascus leucogenys. NCBI lineage: Eukaryota > Metazoa > Chordata > Mammalia > Primates > Hylobatidae > Nomascus > Nomascus leucogenys. The sequence continues at coordinate 47,193,970 of NC_044393.1, forward strand.
GTTGGTGAATGATATCTGTCCTCTTACCTAGTCAAGAGTGTAGACTAAGTACTGCTGCTCTGGTTTCGTGTTTAACTGGTATGGAAGCTGCCTCTAGGGATATTTTTGTTCTCCATTAGCTAGGATGGAGTGCAGTTTGTTAGTTTAGGAACAATCCTGAACTTTGACCAATACCATAGCAAATCCAAACTTACAAACTTCGTGGACTGAAGCTTTATGCTACCCTTGCAACTATTTCCTAAGTTGAGGAAGTATAACATATCAAGCTGCCCACGCCTTAGTTCTAGTTCAGTAACTTGTACTCGGTGTCCTAAGATCCCCATTTGTGAATACTCTAAAAGGTCATTATCTGTTCACATTATTTTGGCCATAGGTAGAAATGGCCAAGAGGCTTTTTTTTTTTTTTTTGAAACAGGGTCTGGCTCTGTCACCCAGGCGGGAGTGCAGTGTGCAGTGGCACCATCACAACTCACTGCAGCCTCGACCTGGGGAGCTCAGGTGATCGCCCCCACTTCAGCCTCCTGAGTAGCTGGGGCTACAGGCATGCACCACCATGCCCGCTTAATTTTTGTATTTTTTGGTAGACGGGGTTTCACCATCCAGTTCAACATGCCGGGATTACAGGCATGAGCCATTGTGCCTGGCCAAGGCTGTTTTCTAGGTTTGTTTCTGAGCTGTAAACTCATTCGGTGAGACTTAGTGGTCATCTAAACTAGAGGTTTAGTTTAAAATTCAGTTTCTCAACCTGGGGAGCACTGTTGACATTTTAGCCTGATCACTTTTGTTGAAGAGTGCCCTCTGTGTTATGGGATGTTAAGCAACTGTTCTTGGCCTCTGCTAGGACGCGGCCTCCTCCCTCCCATGGTGATAGTAAGAAGTCAAAATTGCCTGTTTGAGAATCACTGGTTTAAACGGACTTCCTTCTAAAATGGTGTGATATGAGTGGGGTCAGGTTGTGTTACAGAAGCTAGTCTTTGTGTGCTTGTTGCGAATTTTTCAGGTTTTCTATTAATCTTGCCCAAGGAAATAACATGCCATGTAAAAATTAGCATTGTTGGATATCTTTGTGAGAATTAAGCTTTTCCACTAATACTGAGGAACCTTATCAAAAGGTGGTGAAAGATGGTTTTCTTCAGCAGGTTCTGGGTACTTGAGGGTTACAAAGGGAGGACTTCGTGTTTGTGTTTGTGAGTGCAGGCTTTGGACACTGGAAACTTACCTGAGTTTCTTGTGCTGCAGAGGGGAACTTGGTTTAAAATCCTGCTGTTTCAACATTTTGCTGTCTTTATTATCAGGGTCTTGATGCTTGAGCAAATTAGGTGAGAACAGATCTATAGGTTAGTACCCTGAATGTCTTAGCCCGTGGTCACAACAGTGTGTAGTGAAGTTAAATAGTATTTAAGGAAACAATCTAACTTTTAATGATCCCAATAGTGAGAAATGACTATTTCAGAGCTTGGTAAGTTCTGTCTTGTCTTACTGAAATTGTAAAGGAAGATGGCCATAGGATAGCTCTCATCTCACGTGAATGTGGTAAATTTGATTTTTTAAAGTGTAAATTAAGTTTCTCTGCATGATTTAACTTTCCAAAAAGTGGCTTCTTCACCCTTAATACCTGCTTTCTGATTGGCCATTGAGGTACTCTGACAAGATCTCCTAAAAGAGATCTTCACACCTTCACATGCTGCCTAAAGGCAAACCATAGTACCCCAGGAGGAGTGTGTAAGTTGCAGTTTGAGGGGCAGCCAAGACTTCAGTTTAGAAATGGGGGTCCTTGGCTTGACTCTTCGCCTTTTTACATTTTGGCATAACTTTTTAAGGCACTCCTATATGGTCTGGAGAGAAAAGTATAATTTTCTGCCTGAAAAGCTCAGTTTCTGAAGGGCACACGCCTAAGCATTCTAGTCATGGTAAATGATGAGGAATGCAAATCCAGATGGCTCCCTTTGCAGGGTTTTCACTTTTTCTTCCAAGAGCACCGCAAAGCTAGGACGTTGTGCTGTTAGATACTTGGTAGCTGGTGGGTGATAAAATGTTGGACTTCTTCCCTCACCCTTCCTATATCTTTCATGAATTTTGTTTTGAATTCTTGTTTTTATTTTGCTTAGAATTCTTTTTCTCAAGACAGTCTTGCTGTGTTGCCCAAGCTGGTATTGAACTCCTGGGCTCAGGCCATCTTCCCGCACTCAGCCTCCCGAATGGGCCCCTGGCTTGAGTATTGGAATATTTACATCTGAATGATTTGGGAAATTTGTTGTACCTCAAACTCAGTGAAAGAAATGTCCAACCAAAAAGCGGGCAGCCTGCTCTCCATGCTGCCATTTGTGTTTCAAAGTGAGATGACCAAGTTTAAGTTCACACAGGCAGCTCTACCACTGTTGCTGAATCGTCTTTCTTGGTAAAGGTAAATTGTCAAACCTATTTCCTGTGCATCTTGGTTTGATCATGAAGTGAGACCATGAAGGAAGGCAGTAAATGTCCTTCAACACCCTCATCCACATGAGTAATATGGACCATCTTAGCTTTGTTGAAGAGGGCTTGTTCCAGCCTTGGCAACAGAGTGAGACCCTGCTACAAAAAAAAGGGGGCTTACTGACTGGATATGGTATGCCAGTGAACTTTTGGGAGGGAGCCTTGATGGGACTGGGTAGTAGGTGAAGGCCTTTAGCTCTGAATAAAGGAAATTGGCATTTCTTTTTTTTACATTTTGAGACAGGGTCTCAGGGTCTCAGCCTGCTCCCAGGCTGCAGTTCAGTGGTCTGATCATAGTTCACTGTAGACTCAAAATCCTGAGCTCAAGTGATCTTCCCACCTTAACCTCCCAGAGTCTTGGGAGTACAGGCATAGGCCCCTGAGCCTAGCTGATTTTTTTTTTTTTTTTTTAAGGCTTTGCTGTGTTGCCCAGGCTTGTCTCAAACTCCTGGCCGCGGGCGATCCTCCTGCCTCAGCCTCCCAAAGTGCTGGGATTACAGACAAGAACCTCTCTGCCTGGCTGGGTTTCTGTTATTCATTTGTTGGAACTGTTTTCTTGGTAGCAATGGTGTATTGATTCCCAGTAGGATTTATCTGCCAGGAGATCTTACAGATCATGTAGTTCAACCGTTTTGCTTTGTGAATTCATTTGAAAGTATTATAATTTTGGTACTTAGTAATTAGATGGATTTCTTGACATGCATTAGATATTTAAGGCAGTAATTTAACTCTGGTTCCATGTTGATTCCATTAGTACATGGGCTTGCAGCCTTGTGAAATGATGATTCAGTTTATCCATTCGCTGAGCACGCTGCACTGACCTCCTTCCAAGCCTCAGTTCCTGTTCTAGGAACTTGAGGCTATGTAGCCTGCAAATGCCCTGCAGTCTGCAGTGTTCTACTGTGAACTGCCTGTGTGTTGGCAGGCTACCGGTAAGAATGGTTGGTGTCAGCAGGGATGGGGGCCCTCTGAGACCCATCTCACAAAGATGAGTGGTGAAAATCTGATCACTTGCTGCAGCCCTTTAGTTTTTTATTAAGCCGATGCCTGAGTAGCTTTAATAGCTATTAGCTATGTTAGTAGACTGAGATCTTCTATTAGAAGTCTTTAGTTCTGTTTTCCTTGGGGGACTAAGAAATTATATTGCAGGCCTGAATTACACGAAGGGGAGAACCAGTGGCTAGGGAATGAGAGCCAATACCTGTGAAAGCAGAGTTGGGCTGGGCGCGGTGGCTCACACCTGTAATCCCATGACTTTGGGAGGCTGAGGCGGGCAGATCACGAGGTCAGGAGTTAGAGACCAGCCTGACTAACATGGTGAAACCCCGTCTCTACTAAAAATACAAAAATTAGCTGGGTGGGGTGGCGTGCGCCTGTAATCCCAGCTACTCAGAAGGCTGAGGCCAGGAGTATCTGGGAGAATTTAACCCGGGGGGGCGGAGGTTGCGGTGAGCTGAGACCGTGCCACTGCACTCCAGCCTGGGCAACAGAGTGAGACTCCGTCTCAAAAAAAAAAAAAAAAAAAAGCAAAGTTAATATATTGCTTATATATTATATATTATATAATATATTGCTTATATAGTTGAACCAGTTGTTTTTCACACACCAGTGCCATAATCTAAAGCTGAGATTGAACACAGATAGGTAGGTATTAGTTATCTTCAGGATGGAAAAGAATAGTAACAATTTGGAGCACCAATGGGAACATTGTTTCCTGAGAGTTCAAACAGTAACAAAGTAGCATATGTTTCCTAAATATGTATCATGTGAATCTTTAATGTTTGTGGATATTAATACAAATCTAGAGTGTGACAGAACATCTTCGAATTTTATGTTCTCACTTAACGAATATTGGACTAGGCAAGGTGTGGATACCTTTCCAGCTGAAAATCTGATCAAGGAGGCAGGCTTCTTGGGTCCATGCTAAGAATCATGGATGATTTGTCACATTGGCCCACTTCCTGGCAAAATCTTAGTTTCTTAGGCAGTGGAATGAAGCATAACAAAACAAAATCCCTAGAGGCTAGGAACAAAGAGTTTGAAAGAGAAGACACTGTAGCATGTGCTGCTTAAGTACGTATCTTCTGCTTTTGGAATGGAAACTAGGAAGTCATTTAAATAGATATGTGTCTTTTTTATTCTATCTGTAGTAATTTATGTGGGATATTCAAATAGGAAGATACGGGCTAGCACTGCATATTGTATCCATGTCTTACATTGTATACAAATGACTATTAGATTTAGATGACTAATTAGATTTAAATGACTGTTCAACTAGCCCCAATCTAACAGATCAGGGATTGTGGAGTTTCACTTCTTTGGACTGTGTCTTTTTCATTTTGGCGCTGAGTCTGCACTCACCATAACCACTTAGAAAAAACTGTATTTTTTCTGTTCTCCTCGTGGGTTCTGAGTTTTAGAGTCTTGCCTTTTGTGTTGTTCAGTCATCCAGGTGCCCTTTGCCCTCTGTAAGCCATTAAACCTTTTGAAGAGGCAGCTTTGCTGGTAGAGTCGTAAGTGAAATTTGGACCCAAAGTGAGTAGTCTATGAAGACTGGTGGCAGGAGCTCAAGAGCTGCAGGGTTGTCTTGCAGGCAGTGTCTGATGTGCCCCAGCTGGGAAGCTGATGAATAGGTGAGGAAATGCACAGGGATTCCGTAACTACTTTTCTCCTTTTAGAAAAGTGCCTTGGTTCTCTTACCAAAAGCATTGCAATTTTTTAAAACAGTTGAAAATGTGCTTTCCAAATGAAGCTGTGCTTGTTTACCATGAAGGCTGATTATAATCCATATTGTAAGGATTGACCTGGTAGGGAAGTACATCATGAACTGAAACTTCACCTAAAACTTCGAATACGTGAGCCATTAGTTTCAAGGGAAATCTACAAAAATAAGGTTTTTAAAAATTCTGAAATAGAGATGAGGTCTCACCATATTGCTCAGGCTGGGTTGTTGGGTTTGTTTTGTGTGTGTGTGTGTGTGTGTGTGTGTGTGTGTGTGTGTGTTTGAAGGCTCGCTCTGTTGTCCAGGCTGAAGTGCAGTGGTGTGATCTCGGCTCACTGCAACCTGTGTCTCCCGGGTTCAAGCAGTTCTGCCTCAGCCTCCTGAGTAGCTGGGATTACAGGCGCACGCCACCATGCCAGGCTAATTTGTGTGTGTTTTTTTTGTTTGTTTGTTTTTTAAGACATAGTTTCGCTCTCATTGCCCAGGCTGGAGTGCAATGGTGTGATGTCGGCTCACTGCAACCTCTGCCTCCTGGGTTCAAGCGATTCTCCTACCTCAGCCTCCTGAGTAACTGGGATTACAGATGCGTGCTACCACGGCCAGCTAATTTTTGTACTTTTGGTAGAGACGGGGTTTCACCATGTTGGCCAAGATGTTCTCGATCTCCTGACCTTGTGATCCACCTGCCTCCACCTCCCAAAGTGCTGGGATTACAGGCGTGAGCCACCGTGCCTGGTCACTTTTTGTATTTTTAGTAGA